>NW_024609879.1:126660269-126965750 GCF_016920785.2 Ixodes scapularis | reverse complement strand
GTGGGTGTTTAGAAAATCGGTATACAAATGCCAACGTAAAAAAATAGGAAAAAAAAAAAAGCAGAATAAAGAGTTAATTACATAAGTACGATGATGAGTCACCTACTATTTTAATATTTAACGAATTAAAGCCACGTGTACGTGTTTTCTTTTGTTCTACGAGCTGAAAAGTCGGAACAGAAAATGGCGACAATTTTGTTTTAGATTTGTTTCGCCAATTTTTTATTTGCGTTTTCATTTTTTTTTTAATATTTCGTGCACAGTTGTCGCGACTATTTCAACATCATAATGTATTTACCCTCAACTTGATAACTTAAAAAAAAAATTGCATTGGTTATCAAACTTGAAATCCTCTTTTTAAACTGAATAAGTATTGGTATTGCTGTAAATAACAGACAAGTTTCAGTTTTTCGTACTCAAGCCTTCTCCCACGCCGTAATGTCTCCCCAAAGGAGGATAACCATCCTTTATATGACATACAAATATAGAAAACTGAACAACGTGAGAAATTCGGAGTTAGGCCTCCCACGGTAGGCAAGTCTGCACAATACAGACAAGGTACTCAACTCAACCCTAACCATATATAGGTGGAATTGACTGATCCCATATATCTGGGTACGGTGTCCACATCACGCGCTCAAAATGAGCCTTCACTAAAATTTTAGAAAAAAAAAAAGAATATAGTAGTGGTGTGGAATGTTGGCGATACGTCGATGGAGGGATCTCTATGTACGGGGAGCAAGAAGATGCGCAAATAAATTCCTGCCAATAAGCAACAAGAGAGAGAGAAAAATCCAAATGTCAATACTTGAGTTTCTGCGCACTGAGCGATACACAAGGCGAAGCAGCTGTTCTAAAAAAGGAATATTCCATTGCAGTCCCCACAATAACAGAAAAGAAAGCCCGACGCCCGAGGCATAAGAGGTCATCCCGATACTAGTAAAAGTGGAAAATAAGTATATATTTATAGAGAGTTACTAACTAATAACAGTCTCGGTTGAAAAAAAAAAAGAAAAAAAGAAAGCTAATTTAGAGGAAACAACAAACAAAACAAAATCGCTGCTTGCGGCGTCTTAGGAGCAAGACAGTCAGGGTTAGCTTCCAGCAATATAGGATACCCTTTTCAAAAGTGCGCCGATTAACCCCGCCATAGTTTGATCGTCTGCTAAACTCTAAGTAGGTATTGCACACGAAGGCAGCGATGGACCTAAATTCGGCTCAGTTCATGAGCAAAACCGAGTGCAGCGACAGCTTTTCGGCGACGACTCGATCCAATCCCACGCCTCCTGACGAAAAAAAAAAAAAAAAAGGCGACTTTCAGTGTTGTTTGACGGAGTTTCGAAAAGAGTCCATTGTCGCCATATTTTAGGCAGAATGCTTCGTAAGTTGTGTAACGCATCAGAGATCGACTAAACAGTACTGTTTTTTTTCATTGCTGTATTAGTTTGCAATCCTCCGTCTGATTTCCTATTTCGCAATCAATAAAAAAAAAAAAAAATAAAAAATGGGCAGGGAACAAAGATTAAAAGTAGGCTAGTAGTGTCTGCTTCGAGAAATTTAAAAGGTCAATCGAAGGTTTAAAATAAATTAGATGCAAATGTTTACTTTTAATATGCGTGCCGTAAACAAATAAGACATAAAAAAAAAGTTAAATCGGGAGCACTACCAGACATTCCTGGGGTTGGTTCAACACAGCCTTAAAACACATAAAAAAAAACAAGAAAAAAAAAAAAAAACATGACCAAGCATTAAGTCCGTAAAAAAAAAGAGAAGAAATCGAGTTTTTAGGCGAACTCAAAGAAAGACGGTCTTTCAAGATCTGCGACAAGTAAACACACACACAAAAAATAGAAAGAAAAAACTGCCACTTCACACTCCCCAAAACCTCCTCCTTTCTCACTAGTCCCCAAAAGCGCTCTCCTCCCCAAACTACCCGCCTGTGCCCACTTTACAATCCCCGACAGTTGAGAGCGTTCACGCGGAACACCCCCCCCCCCCCCCCCCCCACCCCCCTCAAAGCCCCCACCAGTTGCGAGCGTCCCCCTAGTCATTCCAAGTCTCCCAAATAGTCTACAGTGCTTCAATAATGATACCGCCCGCTCCCCCGAAAAAAAAATACGAGCGAAGCAGACGACAACTACCCTGCCGCACCAGCAGACGACGCCATATTCATAATACAAACTACTACAACGACACCACCAAGCTCCCGAAAAACGAGAGAGAAAAGAAGGCCGTGGGAAAGTCGGTCCTTAGGGCCGTCTGAAGGAGAACAGATGTTTTTATTTAGCTCTTCCAGGGTTTTTCTTTTGTTGTTTTCTTTCTTTTCCCCGTCCCAAAGCCGCGTGCGTTTCTGACCCCCGCATCGCTAGCGATCGGAGCGCCGCGTGAGCAGCCTCCCTCCTGATGGCCATATGTGGAAACTCTCTCCCCCTCACAACGGGAGCAGACGACAACACGAACGCCCATCGACAGACCTCGGAAGTTCGAAGGACGTTTTGAAAGAAAATTCGGAGAATGTCGGCGTCATCATCGGTGATAGGAGTCCCCCTACATTGCGACGTCGAACGTTCGCCGGGAAATATTTTCGATCTTTCAACAACTAATTACCCATAACTAAAAAAAAAAAGCGTTACAGGGGAGACGTTATAACTCCTTTTGATTCAAATTCAATTTGAACGGCAACACGAAACCAGCATAGCTAAGAGAAACCATAATGCAAAAATGTCAAAAAGATTATTATATATATATATATATATATATATATATATATATATATATATATATATATATACAGAAGTTAGACGGAAACGCAATTAAACGAAAACTCCCCAGAATAAATTGAAACAAAAAAAACCAAAAAAAAAAAACCACCAAAAACCTTACCGAAGCAACATTCACGAAACGACCTCCAAACAACTCACATACTATACACAAAAAACAACATATCAAAGCTAATTGAAACAATCATAACGCTTCAGAAACAGAAAACTGCAAACAATGTTGTCATAATTTAGACTTCCAGACTTGACGATCTTTACGAAAATACTGTACACTTCAGATATGCCGGCTTAACATGAAACCTTTAAAATTTTTTATTCGCGGTTTCAACAGTTCGAAAAGCAGCAAGAGATGCTTTACGAACTTTTCTCACAGTCAGAAACTCAAATAAGAACGTCGAACGTCAACTAATCCTAAAATAATAAAAAAAGAAATAAAAAAAAAAAATAGATTGTGTCGATTTTAACTTAAATCTCCATAGCATTCTAACATTCTTCCTCCGGCACACGTTGTACTGTTGTCGGGCCATTCCCATCCGCGGGATGGCGACAAACATGCGCCCCCGATTTCCGAGTATTGTGTTTTGCCCCCTCTAGCACTTTTAGAAACGTACTCCAACGAAAATGTGCAAAAACGTCTATGGTGTACCATAACAACACCTTCACCTTCTGCTGCTGCTGCTGCTTCCCCCCCCCCCCCCCCCCCCCCCCCCCTTTTTTTCCCCAAAATAAAAATAGAACAAAAAAGACGGAGGATTTTTCTTTGAGGAACTGTGACCGAATTTCTTTTTTCAGACCGCTTCCTTATGCGCGTTCGAGATTGAGGACTGCGCGACATAGGGTGCCTACATGTTTCCGCCGCTCCGCGGAAACATGTAGGCACTCTAGTTCGACATAGAAGCTTCAGACACGCTTTCTTATCTGTAGGTGGCGCCACATACACGCTATATAAACAGCAACTTATCTAGAACACAAAACACCATCTGGAACCCCATCTGAGCTTTGTTTACATCGGAATATCTTGGAGATACAAAACAATTCGTCTCCGGAGAAAGTATAGTCTCGAAAGAAGATAACAGTTGGGTTTTTATTCTTTTATGGCTGCTCTATTGAACGCGTAGATGCAGAAGACCCGAACTCTTTTAAGACGGCAAGCTGCCGACACCACACGCACGCAATAACGCAGTTTGAAAGGAACGCTCACTGAGTTCTACTGCGCCTGCGCAGGAACCGGCCTTTCCATGGCGCCAGAAACACGAGCTGATGTTTGAGCTATCCTTGCAAAACCTTAGCAATCCCGCCATTTAAGATACAATAAAGTTTATAATTTATTTAGACACAGTTAACGCTGGACATTCTTTAGTAAGATAACTATAGTTGCCGAAGCGATGAAAACGGCGGGGCGCCTCTTCGAATCGAATGACTTTTGCTAGAGCTCGATTAATGCTAATGGCCGCCTGAACGTCCCAGACGTTAGTTCATTGTATTGTTGTTGTTCGATGCCAGCGAGACGAGACTTGCAAGCTTCTACGCTCTATGGAAATGAGCGTGGCATATGAATCCTTAAAATGCTCGGCTTTGGCACGCTCTAAAGAACTGACAATAAAAAAAGCAAATGAATATTATAGATTTTTTTTACTGTTTACAAACATGAACCGCAGGGTGAGCCCCAACCGACTTCCGGTCTTACCGTTTTTGCAAGTAGCATGTCGAGCCTGCTTATGTCACCAGTGCTAGAAAGCATAAATGCTACACGGACAACAAAGTTGAAGATTTAGCGAGGGCTTTTGGCTGCACGATTTTTACGTCCTGAAAGAGACAAGTTGGTTTACAAGAATATTCAAAACATTTGAGCAGACCTCGCACTTTTCGGTTCTTTTGGTGTTCGCCTGATGCCTTCAAGAAGAAAACTGACGCACCCTAGCCTGGGCGATTAAAGGATAACTGTTTCGTCGACGGCTTTGTTCTTTATATGAACCGGAAGTTCGCTAAGACGCCAAAGACTGCAGTACCGCCTGGTGGCATTTGCGAAGAAAAGGGTCACGAGATATACACAAGCAAGCACCTTGAACAGAGTAATAGTTTTTGAAAAACACTAAAACTGAAACAAACAGACAGGAAGAACGGTACAGCAAAGAACGCCCCAACTTTCGTACGTCTGCCGTTGACGATTAGGCACTTGATCTTAACCACCATTGGCATACAGAGTTTCTTGATCTATTGTCACGACAATGGCGTGATATTTATCGTCGACGCGGGCTAGGTCAAGATAATAGCAGACTGACAATGTGGACAAAAAACCAATTATCTACAACAAAGAAAAAGAAATCTGGATTTAATTTTCTGAAATACAGGGTCACGCAATAATTTAGTTTTCCGAGGGGCTGCTAGCCCGTAATAATAAGGGCCGTATGTAAATTATACGCGCTCGAGACGAAAACTGCCAGGGCCGCCACACCGCGAGCACCCACGCAAATGACTAGGTCCAAACAGAAACTACAACAAAGATAATTGTTCGAGCGTCCTCTCGGGTTATTGCTCGCCATTTGCATCCACGCACCACCAAGTAGCTTTCAGGATGCACCAAATACGATAATAACGTGTAACACTTCTTGAGGTCGTTCCTGATTTAGCAGCGACCCCTAATGTAGGATTATGGCGGTAGCATTATCCTGAACCGCTATTCTGTGTTGTTAATCGAATTTACCGTCATTAATACACATCCGCGCCAATAACTCGTAGTCTTCAGCGTGCCCATCACATACCAGCGGTCCACGCTTCGTTTCATAAATCATACGTTTTAAAGCCAGTTTTGCAGCTGACGTGCGTGCAGAATTTTATCGCGTCGTATATTCAAGACTGTTGCATGGACTCTTCATTAAACACTCCAATTCCCCTGTCTTTCTTCTTCGACTCCGTTTCCTTGCTTTTACCACAGTCGCGGGTTTTCTACATTATAATCAACATCCATCAGCTCGCCTGCGCACTCACAGTTTTTTCAGTAAAAACATGTTTTTAATTGCGACGTTTATTATTTGGTTAACGGCAGAAAAATAAAACCTATATATAAAACATAAAAAAAGAAAATCCTTTGCCAGTTGTATTTAGATTTTTTCCGAGAAGGGCTGAGCGGAACAATGATCCTTTAGATTTTAGATATCGCCCGGACGCCGCATAAAAATAACCCAACTCCCAAATACACCGCTTGTGGACTTATGAGCATATGATGTCTACTGTTTAGAGAGTGTCTTAACTTTTTAGAAACAATAATAATAAAATTACATGCCTACTAATTCACAACACTGTCATCTCTTTCTTGAGCTAGCTTTACAAGAACTAGGCTTCTTTCTTTTCTTTATTTTTCCTTTGTTATTCTTTTTAAATACACAATCGTTGCTTGGACCCATAGCCATAAGTCCATTAGAAATAACCTTTACAATGAGGCAGGCAAACAAATGTATGCATATAGACACGACATATGACATTGAACTTATTCATTGGCTTGCAAATTAATGAAAGACTTCCTTAAGAATGGCAAAATATTGGGTTTACATTTGATGTCGGCAGGGATATCATTCCATACTAGGGCACCGTTGAATTCAATAAGCCTTTCTCCCTAAACATTTCTACAAGGTGGCAAATTAAACAGATTATTTGATGCAGCCCTCGTATTCCGTAATGGTAATCTAAATAGATGTAATGGAAGTAGGCCATTAGTTTTTATTATTTTAAAGGCAGTTTCAGCTATCTGTAAGTTGTATAGGAGGTCTAGTGGCAGCACACCAACTGATCGAAAAAGAGGACCACTTGGTTCAGTATATCTAGAATAAGTAATGAGTCTCAGAGCCCTTTTCTGTAATCGACACGTGGTTCTAAATACGTGGTGTATGTTCCGCCCTAAGACTATCTATACAGTAATTCAAGTGACTATGTACAGATGCAAAGTATAGAACGTGCAGTATAGATGAATTAAAAACTCCTGAGCCTTTAGTAGTGTGTAGCAACCGTGTGCAGTTTCGTGCTTATGTTTTTAATTTGATTCTTCCAATGCATGTCGGTTTCAAACAAGACACCTAAATATGTGTAACAAGAAACATGCAGCAACTGCACGTTATCTAAGCATATAGCTAGTTCTTCAGAATTCATTTGCTTTCTCCTAGAGTGAAACTGTGTACATAGTTTTTCTTTTTTAATGTTAAGTGCGAGTTGGTTACTAATGAACCATGTTAAGACCCTTGTTAATTCTTCCTTTATTTTAGCTTGTAGTTCACTTATTGTGTCCCCGACAAAAACTAATGCCGTATCATCAGCATACGTGAGTGCTTCAGACTGACATAAAACAGAAGGAAAATCATTGACGTAGAGAAAAAAGAATGGCCCCCAACCCAAACCAGGGCCCTGTAAGCACTGCACGTGGTGTAGAAATAAAATTATTAATCGTTACACATTGTGTTCGTTTTGAAAGATAACTTTTAAATAACTCAAATATCTTTCCCCTAAAACCGTACTCATAAAGCTTGTTCAGTAGCATGGTGTGATTAACTTGTTTTCAACAACCCATTTTCAAAACAGCCCCTAACGTGCAGCCACCAAAAAAACGTCACCAGGGTGGTATAAAATGATAATACAATCAAATAAGGGGCAACGCGTTGACTTTGGAGTCTTCCTTCTGTCGCAGAACAAATTCAAAATTGGGTCAACTAGGCAACGGACGCTTTCGGATCGTGATTCCTAGAGAATAAAACCGGGATACAATGGATCCACCTTTTGTCCCTCCAATTTTTACTTTTCTCTCGCGCGCGGCATGACTCACACAATTCGTGCGCAACTGCGACACAAACGATCGGCAAAATAACGTCAGCAAATACGCGAAGCAGTAAACACAGATGGCCACGACGTTCGCTCGTAAGCAGACGGCACAAAAAAATGCCTCGCCGAAGGAAGCATACGGCACAGCTAGCAGCAACAACACACGCGAATCACATAATGCAATCTCTCGCGAACATTCGGGGAAATCTAGAGGAAAAAAAAGAAAAAAAAGAAAAGAAAAACCGATAAAGAGCAGAAAAAGGCGGCTTACCGTGAGCAGCATTCGTGACTGTGGCAATCGCATAACCCGACGTTCGAAAGCGAAAGCGGAGGGGCGTTTGTTTCGTGAGCGAGCGTTTTGTCGTTCCTTGTCGATTGAATCGGAAGTGATCGTTGCTAAAACTCAATAAGCTTGAAAAAAAAAAAAAAAAAAAAAAAAAGTAGATGGAGTTTGAAGTGGAGCACTTCACGGACGCTTCACACTTCACTTGCGCAGTAACTGCGACATTCACGTACACGCACACAGGCACCACTTTCACTCCGTGTCTCGGCGTAGGATTCGGCCGAGTTTTCTTGAGGAAACCGCGCGTAGTGTGGGGGGAGGCACAGCCAGCTCAGCAGCGACGAGTTCTTACTAGCATTTCCTGCACGACGGGCCACATGGACGTAAAGACGGCGATGCTGGCAGCTAGGTGTAGTGGAATCCAACGGCAGCGACAACGGACTTCGAGGAAAAAAAACACGGTCCCCGCAGCGCCTTCCGCACGCCGCCATGAAGGACAACACAAATTTTCTCGAAGATGAAACGAAAACGAAAATCTGTGGGTGACTGGCGGCACCTGTCGACGTGTTTGAGAACTACATAAAAGGCAAAATTCCACGGTGGTTGAGCGGTTTCGGTTTATCCGGTTTATGCTTCTCTTCGAATCACGTGCTGCCATAGAGTTATTATAGGCCGTGTTACAAAATCTACTCGAACTTACACCAGGGAAAGGGTTTTGTACCTTGGCGTTGCAAAACCTACTCACGTCCAGCGCTTTTCAATCTAAGTTGTCACGTGACATGACTCTCACTTCCCCGCTTGATCGCTGCAGCGCGAGTAAAGCTAGAGCCATACCTGACGGCCATGTTGCTCACAGGGTAATTACGGCTCTGCTAGCGTTGCAGAGGCTGGCGGTAGCGTCCCTAAAGACACGTTATCTACTCGCGCGTCGTCATTCGTCGAAGACGTTTTTTAGGACCGTGTGTAAGCGTTGAGACTTGCCGTTGAGAACACGCGAAAATATTTACAAAGTGCCGCAGAAAAAAAAACAAAAACAAAAAAAACAGAAAAAACACAACTTGTCAAAAGCAAGTTTCGCCAGTGGTAGACGAATGAATGCCAGAGGACGACAGCTAGAGGCTACGTCAGAGATTCAACTCCGAGCTCTAAACGATGGGTCCTCCGCGTTTCATAGGCAAGGGCTCAACCCCACTACCATCGACCTGCCAGTGGTATCATCAGAAATACTTGGGTTATGGACGGCTCGACTTGACACAGAGTGAAGTGACCACGTGCCTGTCAGTGTGACAAACTAGAACGCTATGTGACACACCCAACTACAAGCCCCCCAAACCTAAAAACCTGTAAGGTGACGAACTGGAATTTATTTCGTCAGCATGTTGCTTCCGCCACGGAGAGTGGCAACTATGAAGATCTGACGTCTTGTATTGCGGAGTGCCTGCGACTTGCCACGCGCTCCGTCATGGTGCCCGTTGCATGTCCTGCATCTGACTTGGAATGACTAAAGCTCCGAGCAGCCCGAAGACAGGCAAAGCGAAGGGCACTTGGCACCGACGCCTCATGGGATTGCACTCGCCACAACTGGATCGATGCTAAATTTAGATGGCACATGAAAAAACTCCAACGATGGCAATGGAGGCAAGGATGCGCATCGCACTGCTCGTGCAAGCAGTGTCTATGAGCTGTTCCGTAACTGAGTTAAGGCCCGTTCACACTCTTGCGACCGAGTGCGACCGAGTACGACTGAGAGAGACGAGTTCTCTTAAAACTTGTTAAATGTTTTTAAAATGAGGGAACAAACTGGCATTGTGGCGCCATCTATGCGGTGACCCTGGAACTGCATTTCACAAGAGCGAAGGTTTTGCGGGATTTTCGAGGTCAAATGTGCGTAATACCCATAGAAAGGCTCGTTTATAACATTGACAAAAGTTTTTCGAGCCAAGAAAGAAAGGATAATGCACGAGAAATAAAAAAAAAATATGCCGGACCGCCGAGTTTACACTGCTTCTCAATAGATGGCGCCAGTGTGTTTTCTGGTTTAAGAAGTTGTAAGAAACCTAGGTTTAAGAGGTCGCAAGAGTGTGAACGGGCCTTCAATCTAATAGCTTTGGTGTCTATGCTTGACCTTACGGTGATTACGTCAAAATTCTGGCGTACAGGCTTTGATAGTACGAGGTGGTGTTGGCCACATCAACGAAGGGAGTCAGGTGCGCCCTACGAAGGACTTGCGAATAACCTACGGCGTGCGAGAGGGGAAATTATAACCTTTTCGGCCCGCTTAAATAAGCTATGCCATGCAGAAAAGAATGCGAACCTGCAAGAACGTGTTATTACGCAGCGAGGGCGCAGGCGAGCCGGTGTAAGTTTACCATTTTGTTCAATTTACATTACCTCGATCAAAATATAAAACAGAAGAAGAAAAAAGTTTCCGCTGAAGTTTATTTCAGTGGAAACAGCTTGTGAGCGAAAAGCGTAGTCTTTTTTATTTCCTTGCTAACACCACCTTTCCTGTTTTTGTTTCTTACATTTTGTCGCCTGTGTCATTTTTAAATGGCACAGGCAACCGCAGTGACGTTAACTGATAGCCTCACATTCACGCGGTTTTCAGCTTCCTGCAATGTGTAAACTGTTCACGCGCAAGCAAAAAAAAAAAAAAAGAAAAAAAGATATATATTTAAAATGCCGGATTTTTTTAATGTTTTGGGTTTCACAGTTTAGCTGGGGTCTTTACTATTAAACCGAAATCTTAGTTACACGACGACGCCTTTGCAGCAATAATTAAGCCACCATGGAGGCAGGCTAATGGACCTTTTCCACATACCGACGGCATCAGGCAGTGGCTGAACGAACTAAAAATCGGGGACCTGACCTACCTGCGCTACCGTCGATAACGGGAGCAGCTTAGAGAAAAACACGACCTAAACGTCGTGTTTTTCTTTCCGTGCACTTTCTTTTTTTGTGTAACCCAATTACATGTATGCTGCAATCACGTGTTCTACTCGCTGATCCACAGCCTCCTACCGAATTTCCTCTATTTTTCGTTGCCGACTTCGGCCGCTTGGCATCGGGCGCTCGCGCGTGCGCAGAACGCTTCTCATAAAAGGTCCATTGTGATAATTTCATTTAACTGATTAAAGCTTGGTGCATCTTGTCCCAGAATGGTTGCGTATATTGCTGAACCATTTTTCTGTCAACGGCAAGACAACCACATCGTGCACTTCAACAACTTTTGCTTGAAATTAAAACAACAACAACGCACAAATAAGTGAGATACACGAAGCACAGAATAACTACAACTTCCCTATCTGTCGATTCACTGCAATAATGTGTGTTACCTTCTCAAAGCGCACACTCTTGGTCGTATGCTAAACTATGAGCTACATATTTGGGATCAGCTGTAACCAATTTGAATTACTGCAA
Source organism: Ixodes scapularis (assembly GCF_016920785.2). Lineage (NCBI taxonomy): Eukaryota > Metazoa > Arthropoda > Arachnida > Ixodida > Ixodidae > Ixodes > Ixodes scapularis. The sequence goes on along the minus strand of NW_024609879.1, from coordinate 126,954,461 downwards.
TTAGTCAGAATTTCAGTAACCAGGTACTTTTTTTCTTTAAAAGTTACGTTAAAGTTTTTCTAATTTGTAACAACCTTTAGCTTCTTTCAGTTTTTATCCTTTATTCAAATTTCGTCGGCAAATACACGAATTCACATTGATTTAGAAACAACATAAATCTCTGCCCTGAGCAGGGTGTTGATACAAAGCGGCACTCGACCAGTGTCATCTCCGCATTGGACAGTTTATACAGTTTATTGAGTTACTTCGTTACCAATCCAGCACTTGTCTCGAGCTGTTCCCTTGAGTCCAGTCTCCCTGGCTCCGACCACCACGCAATTTATCTCGAGAGCCTACTCAAGCCGCCAAAATCTGGTCCGCACGCGAAGCGAATCCAGCAATTCTTGAAGACTGACGGAACGCACCTTCAAAACCTGCTGCACCTTGCACCCTGGTCCCTGGTGACTGATGAACCTTGTATTCACGATGCCTACGACCTCTGGTTAGATCTCTTTTCGGCCATAGAAGCAGAATGTGTTCCCACAAGGATGACGACTGGCCGGCAGCGACCATGGATCACTCAAGATATCATTCGGCTCTCCCGTAAGAAACGCCAGTTATTCAAGAAAGCACGTAGGACAAAAAATCCACTCCACCTCAGCACAGCGCAGCAAGCACAGAAAAGTCTGAAAAAACTAATCTACTCTGCACACAGGGCCTATATGGAGTCGATTGCAGAGAAAGCCATCCATTTCCCAAAGCTTTTTTGGGCCCATGTAAACAATCAAAGAAAATCATCCTCCCGTCCTGAATTCTTAGTTAACGGAAGCCAGGTAATAGAACCCGGGGCTATAGCGGAACTTTTCAGTGACCACTTCTCATCGGCTTGGACCGACCCTGGCAACCCCTCACTTCTACCCTCCAACACGCCTCGTTGTAGTTCACCACTTGCATCGTTCGATGTGCGGGAAGAAGACGTTGCAGAAGCACTGCAGCGTATAAACCCATCTCAGAAGGCTGGACCTGATGGCGTGCACCCAGCTTTCCTGAAGATGTGCTCCAACAAACTCAGCCCGATCCTGGCAAAACTTTTCACGAACTCTCTTCGTGCCGGCTCTGTCCCCCGACAATGGAAGACTGCCCAAGTCACCCCGATACACAAGGGAAGCGGGCTGTCCAAGTCACTCGTGTCCTCGTACCGGCCAATATCAACTACATCCATTGTATGCAGAACAATGGAGAGAATAGTTAACCGACATTTACTGGAACACATTGAGCGACACCAGCTGCTTTCCTCGCACCAATATGGTTTCCGCCCCGGCCGGAGCTGTGAGCTAGCTCTCGCAACCGCGGTTCACACCATCAGTAGTTCCTTAGATGGACGTACACCATGCGAGCTCGTCCAACTCGACTTCAAGCAGGCCTTCGATAAAGTTGACCACTCCATCCTATTGCAGAGACTCTCCGACATTGGATTATCCGGCAACCTGTTGGACTGGGTAACGTCCTTCCTGCTCGGTCGTACCCAGCACGTAGTCTTCGGCGGGCAGAGGTCTAACACCGCAGAGGTCGTGTCAGGGATTCCTCAGGGTAGCGTCCTAGGCCCTACCCTCTTTAACATCTTTATTGATGACATCACCCGGGTCTTAGGTTGTACGCCCCTTCTTTATGCCGACGACCTCACCCTCGTGCAGCCAATCCGTCGCCCCCTCGATCACCAACTACTCCAAGCGGACCTGGACAATGTTGTCGCCTGGTCGGGAAAAAACAGACTTCCACTGAACTTTGCCAAGTGCACTGTGATGCAGATATCCTCATCCAGGCAGCAGCGTTCCGCACTCCCCTGCTACAACCTCGACGGAGTGAACATTTCCAGAACGACCAGCACCAAGTTGTTAGGTGTCAAACTGGACTGTCGACTCAGTTTCGGCACTCACATTGCCGAAGTGATCTCCCGAGCTCGAAGGATGCTGGGTTTTGTTACCCGTGTCTCAAGAGGGGCCGGGTCAAGAACACTGAGGCACCTCTACACTGCACTGGTGCTGCCGCACCTTGAGTACTGTGCCGCAGTCTGGGACCCCCCTCAGGCCACCTTATCCGCTTCTCTTGAAAGTGTGCAAAGACGTGCCGCGTACACTATCTTGCGGTGGCAGACCCCTCATGTCCCCCGGTACCGGGACATAGCTACGAATGATCTGCTGGCACGTGTGGGTTGGAACTCCCTGGCCCTGCGCAGGAAAATCTCCTCGGTCCGGCTTTTGGCAACCTGCCTCCTGCCAGAGGCTCCCGAGGTTCCTCTTGCTCGGCAGCTGCGGCTGAACCGGAACGGTGGCCTTCAACCACTCTTTGCCCGCACTGACCGGCACCGGAATACCTTCGTCATCAGGGCAGTAAATCTGTGGCGGTCCCTGCCATCAGAGCTGACAGCGGGCCTGAGCGAGAAAGAAGATATAAGACCCATCTGCAGGGGGGCAATACCGCACTTGCGGTCCTAAGCAGCACGCAGCCGAGTGTTGTTTTGTTTGTTGTTGTTGTTGTTTTTTTTTTTGTTTTTTTTTTTGTCGCTCATGTAACTGCGGCACCACAGACCTCCTGGTATGGGCTCCTCGCCTTTTGTGGTGTCGCAACTCTTTCCGAGTTGAATAAATATTATTATTATTATTATTATTATTATAACTGAAAATCTTGACGTCGTAGGACAGTGTGAAAATAATCAGAGTGCAAAATTTACTTGGTTTTCCGAGACTCGATCGATACATTTACACAAATGTAACTATGCGTTTGTACCATAACTGCTCATTGTAGCAGAAAAATAATTGTATTTTTACTCAGTGAAAAATAATATTCATTGTAGCATATATTGCATCATGCGTCGCTCATGAGATGAAATTCGACTTCTAAAAGTAAGCAAAAAAAAAAAGTATAACCTAAGAAAAAAAAATATATATACATGTAAGGGGAAAGAAATGTTTACTAGAAAAAAAAAATTAAATTCAGAGAAAAATAAAACGAAAAAATGTACCTAACAAACTAAAACTAAAAGAAGGAAAAGAGAAAACCTATAGTACCTAATGGAAAAGTTCACGTTTCCGCAAACAAGTGGACTGACATGAAATATAGCCACCCTTTTTGCATCCCACCTTTCTACATTTTGCTTTTTTTTATTATCATTTTACGCATAATATTTTCAAGTGTAGAAAGCAAGCTTTCCGTTCTTTTTTTTTTTTGCGTTTTTTAGCATGTGCAAATGAGTCAGAGGAACGGTTTAACGGTTTTCTTGACGTCTTCCAGCGTGTGCAAATGAGTCAGAGGGACGATTTTCTTGGCTTAGGGGAGAGCAAACTGCAGACAACTACGACTGAAAAAACAACAACATCGGAGCCGAATATACGCAAACAGGCTGACCTGTGTGTTTCAAAATTTTAATAATAGGAACAGTCACGTTAACATATGGTAGCCCATTTAATGGCGTCACAAGGGTAAGTCGCACCCGAAGCGGTAGTTCCTCCCCCCTTCTTTGTGACGCCACTGAGCCTATTTCCTACGTGCCGCACTTCCGTGCAATAGAATAAAGTAGCAGTACGTTCCCCTTAACGTGCTGGTGTTTTTATTTTGCTAGTGTCTCAGCCAGCACGGTTCAACAAGTCACTTGCGGAAGACCAGCTATCCTCAATTCAAATCAATGTTTAATTGATGAAATAAAGAATTTCGTCCTACATTTTGCGGCCGGCTACTTCAAGCTCAAGAAATAAATATGATGTGTAATAGGTTAGAGCTATTAAAACAAATCAGTTAATAAGGCTAATGCACTTTTTTTTACGTGTTTCTTTTTTTAAGTTAGGCCAAGGACTCAAAGCTTTGGCAAAAGAAAACAAGTTATACTATCGAGTTTGCTTAGTTCAACCCGTAATCAACTTCGCCACCGATCGTATCTGTCTTTGCTTAAAAATAAAAAAAAAAACAATCATATTGGATAACATTATTCAAAACCCTTTCGGGTGCCAGTGCGCCGTTTTCTGAATTGTTGGTTCGCCGTTCCACGTGTCAACCGCATTAGCTGTGGCTATTTTTTCTCTCTCTCACTTTATTGCATTGAGAATAATACATTATAGCTGCGGCTCACACGTATTCATTCTGTGACTAATACCAAAACGCGCGCTTGTGCGTTGGTACACGAGTACGACGCACGTGATTCAAAAAGACTGGTTTCCCGAGAGTGTATAAAGCACAAGAAAAAGGAGTTGCTCGCGAAAGGAATACATGACGAAAAACAAAGAGTTGTTACTTGGAGCACAATTAGAGAGAGAGAGAGAGAGAGAGATAGAGCGAGAGAGAGCCGAAACATGCATTTAAGAACGAATACAGATAAAATAAATGAAATATCCGAGAAGAGCTGCGCAAAAGGGTGACGAAATGCTCTGAAGTTTAGCGAAGGTCAGCTGTGTTTAAAACGCGGCGTTTGCAAACAACGAATACGTAGACGCCGGCTGCCAGAATACGGCTCCGTCGTAATATGTCGAAAACATAAACCTGTATAATATTGCTGGGTACTACTACGCAAATAAAAACAGAAGCGCGTGCTGTGAGCTTAATATTTGGTATATACCCTATTATTTTATTTTAATGCTTTATATTATAATATACTAGATTACAGTTTTTCAGTGTATATGTCATTATCCGGCGGCGTTTATCCTGAACGATCTCGAGTGGCAATTAATTTTCGCAGCTTTACAGTGCCACCAATAACTTCGATAACTATATAGATGTTGTATTTCATAGTTATTGCTCTCAAATTTTGTTACACTTTTTACCTTTTTACACGGTAACAAATGTCGCGTGTAAAAAAAAAAAAAACAGTTACTGTGATGATGGTGCTATCGGCGCCATGCTTTACTAGCCCGAGAATAAAAGAAGTGTCTGGCATATCGGCCGGCACGCATTATACATGCTTGGAACCTTGGAACAATACTGGTCTTCCTTTTTCTACGCCCGATTAACTCGGGATAATTCATAACAGGTACGATCGCGAAACCTCGTAATGTATAATAGAGTTCAGAAAGGTTAATCATATATCACAACGACTTTTTCCACGTGTTAAAAAAAAAGTATGACATAATGATGTAAAAAGGTAGAACTTACCTCTATCTTGGCGCTGAGCAGCTTGATGACCTGGTGCTCCCATTCGATCTCGCCACTGCTCTGAATATCACCCACCAAGTCCAAATTTAAAGCGAACGACGTCTCGGAGAAGACGCAGCGGTGATCCAACATGGCAAATAAAACTAAGGCGCACTAAATATATTAAGATTCGTTGGCTAGCTTTCGTTAACCCTCAGGGAGTCAAACTTCCCGATGTCCGTTGGGAACTGTCAGCTGGTTTTTGCAGGACTTTTCGCAATCCTCCAAGTCTAAACCTTCGGCTGCCAGCCACTTACAAAACTCTCGTGAGCGGTCTCCATATATTTCACCGTATGCTGGAGGGGATACTTTTGATGGTAGAAGAAGCAGCTAGCTTGATGCCTGTCAACAAGACATAGCTCCATATCTTTCTTACAAGCTACACACCTACTCTCGGGGCACTGCTCCAACACTCAATCTCTTGAAACATATACGGTCTCTACATGCGGGCATGTCTTGGGTGGATGATATCTTCTAGATCGGAACCCAGCTCTTCTTGGCTTTCGCGGATATGAGACACAACACCATATACGTACCTCTCACTCAACCTAATCTTTAGAGATCTCACTGCATGCTCTCGTTCCTGCCATGCACTAACCCCGACGACTGTGACCTTGAACTGCTAATAACCACTGATCCGCGCATGGAGTGCTCGCTGGTTTCCACTCAGGGCATGCCGACGAAAAAGTGAATAAGACCTTCGATGACGGAACGACGGCAAACGTGCGACAGCCTACCGTCTCCAGATGAGCTCAACGGCGGTACGGCGACGTGGGCCGTCATATCTTGCCTTGTTTCCTGCGACAGGATGCTGCCGGTGTGCGGAGTTTGTCAGCCAACAAGACGCTCTTGGTGCCTCCTGTTCGCCACTCTGTTGTTGTGCTTGTTGTTGTTGTTTTTGTTTGAGAGAGAGAGGACATATGCGAAGCGATAGGAGAACTCCCTGGAGGTCGGCGTGCTGTGACCTTTTTTTTTTTTTTTTTTTTTTGTTTTTGTTTTTGCAGCAGCCTGTGTTGGTTTAATCGTGCCTGTCTTTTCGGCTTCCCTATCCCAGTTCCGCCCTTGTTTAGTATCCCTGTTGTGTTACTTACCTCGAGTGCGAACACGTTTTTATTTCCCTCTGTATATATATCTTTTGTCTCCTCGGAGAAAGGCAGTTCGCCGACCCTACATTGTGGCGGGCGCGCACGACTCCTACTTCGTTCAGAAACTCTCACAGGAAACCGTCATCAAGTGTGATTTCTCCTCGGCGGCACAGCCATGATATACCGCTACGCATCTCAGACACTTCTCGTATGTATACAGGGACGTTTAGAAAGAAAGAGGAAGTTTCACATTTTTATTTCAAGCCACTTGTAAAAGCACAGATCTCATAATTCCACTCATCACTGGGTAGAGAAAATTTCAATATTAAGGTTCTATCGTCCTTGAGGTTCCTTAGACTAAAATAAACACCACCTATTGCGAAAAAAAGAAGAAAACAACAACAACAACGAAAAACCCTTTATTGTTTACGAATCAATTGTTCTCCAGTTCCAGGCGTAGACGGGCGAGCTTTAAACAAAACAATTACGAATTTTTCCCCATTCAGTAATGTTTGAAAAGTGTTTCTCCCTTTTAGTTTGTTTTGGAAAAAAATTTAAAAACCGCTTCTTCTCTTTGAATAACCCACATGAGAAACGCGCTAAATAATCTCCGGCTAACGCTAGGCTAGAGCTTCCACTCTTAGAATCGACAAGGAAATGGTCGAAATATATGGAGGCTGCCTTAATAGTCATCTGGACCCTGAAGTAAAAGGAGAGATTGGTCACAGTTCGAATCGAGCCGGTTGGTCTGTGACCAATGACGTGCGCAACCGATGTTCCGCTCCTTCATTTGACCCAATCCTTGTAAGCCGTGCTCGATCCAACCTGCTGCGCATTATCTTCCAGTTCTCAATTAACGTTTACGCCGTGCGCTTTTAGAAGATGCGATAAGAAGTGAGATCTTGGATGGAACTTTGAGGTTTTAAAGGCTTTGTGTTCTAAAATGACGAGCTGAAATCTCGTTAAATATTTCGTAAAATCGTTCTGTAACGTCCTAATAACATCCGCGGAACAGTGCCTACTTCAAAAGCTGTGCGTGAAACAGGAAGTAGTGTCTAACAAAGGGAATTTCTGGCACACGCTATTACATAAATGTACAAAGTTTACACGAGACCTTTAAGGTTTTGTGAATGATAGGCAACTGTAGCATTTGCAAAATAATAAAAAAAAAAAAAAAATCGTCGAAGAAAGCTTTGATTTTCGTCGCAGTAGCATCAGCCGCGTGATGACTCCAGTGAAGAATTTCTCGGTGTAAGAACAAGCTGCGGAAAACAGCGGTGTTCACTTCATGAAATTGTCACGTTCATCGTGGAGAGGTCGCCTTGTAAAAGTTAACGCATGCGTTGTAGAAAGCGCGGAATGAGCCAACGCAGTTTTAAATTTGGCGGCAACAATGAACGAAAGTTTTAGGTTACCAGACGAATCATAGAACTCACTAAATTTAGCACATTTTGAATTTAATTTTTATAGTATGTTTTATAGAAAAGCGTAACGGACTGACGATGGTAATATTATCAATAGGGCATAATTTACTACAATTTTACTACAAAATTTTACCTGAGGAAGGTTATTTATTTAAAAACAAGATTTGGCGTTTCGCGCCATCTAGGCAGTATTCTCATTTTTTAATTGTTACTTTGCATTACTTTTTGAAATATTAAAAAAAATATACTAGTAACTTTTGTTATACTTAAAAAAATTTGGTAGTAAACATTTTATAATTACTTCAGTAAATAGCGTGCCTTCATTAGATCACTAGCGCCTTTTAGGTTCCTACTTACTACAATTTGTTTTATCTGTGTTGTCAGGCCTTGTAGTGCGGGGAGTGCGGGCTTGGGCGTGCGGGGGTGCGGGTGTGAGTTTGTGTTTGTGCTGAAACGTTTATTTGATCGCGTGTAACAGAAGCCCAACCACTTCATCTTTTGGCAGAGAAGACAAGCACAGGTACTTTCAATCGAATGTAACGCAGTCGGCCTGTAAACAGCAAAATGTCCCGATTCAGAAGCGTCACGTTCATTCGAAGCCGAGAAGGCGCTGGTGCCGATCATGCTCACAGCATCCAACAATCGTCATTAGAGAACGCTACAAAGCTGTCAGGAGACACTGCCAGGCAAATTTACGAAGAGATCATATCATTGCCTTCTACGCAGCGTGTTTCGTGTGCATCTACCCCTAGAAAACGCCAGCCCACTACCCGAAAGGCCCAAACGCAAAGTCAACCATCGCCTCAACCTGTAGCGCCCGTAAAAGCCAGCCAACTGTTTACGGCAGCACAAAACAATGACGTTGCAGAAATCGACCGGTGTCTGGCCGCCGGTCTGGACGTCAACGAGACCGACTGTTTCGGATGGACGCCCCTCATAAGCGCCGCCTGCGACGGCGCTCAGGATTCGGTTCGTTTCCTGCTGAAGAGGAACGCCGACAGACGGATGCTGAACAAGCAGGGAAAGACGGCTATGGATCTGGCGGTGGTCAGGGGCCATTTTAAGGTCGTTGAGCTCCTCTGCAAAACGGAGCGAGGAATGGAGAACAATCGGCGACGATCGGACGGCGAACAGGCGGAACCGGAAATGGACCGGTTCTGTGACGTGTGTCGGAGGACTGTGACGTCATCTGAGCTGTCCAATCACGACGCCTCCATAGTGCATCAGCTGAGCAGCGGCTGCTGTCATGGAAACCGGACACATTACGGCATACCCGAAAGTAACGCCGGGTTCCGGATGCTGCTGGGAATGGGCTGGAACCGCGAACGCGGGTTCGGACCCCGGGAATCCGGCAGAAAGTTTCCGGTGAAGACGGTACTGAAGCGAGACCGGTGTGGTCTTGGGGTTGGGGAGACGCGAGCTAGGGTGACGCATTTTGGCGCGTGTGACGCGTCTGCTGTTGAGCGTGTTGATCGGAAGACACACAGTGATGGACTTATCGGACACCGTAAGAAGACGAGGAAGGAGCGTGAGAGGGAAGCAGACAAGTGGAGAAGGAAAGAGATTGCATTCCGCCGAGAGTTTCATTAGCGTGATTTCCTTCGCCGTCCGCTGTTGCGCGTGAGTATAGAGTGGGTTCCTGGCACTGATCTACAGTAGGGGGCACAATGACCTGACGCAATGAGGTAGGCAGTGGGTTATCCATTGTGGTAGATCGTAGTGCTCCTGGCTCTATGTTTTCTGCAAAAGTAGCGACGAATGTCTGTTTATTGTCTTTTCTTACGCTTGGAATTTGTTTCTACTGCAGGTTCCAGTGTTGAAAGTTTTAGAAATACAAGGAATCGTTGCCTTCTCCTTACACTTGTGTATTTTCAGATTACAACCGCGCTAGGGCATCTCTGCATAGCGTAAAGCTGAACAACACGCTGCAGCTTCTTAGCTGAAACATTTGGGGTAACTTGTAGGCCAGGACAGAAGTTTGTGATTCATGCTTGGGAATTGGAAAAAAAAAAACAATGTGCTTCACAAAATGAGTCAAAGCATTTACGCCCACAACTCGTTAAAAAAGGAAGAAAATTCCATTTGCCGTTTTGCAAAAAAAAAAAAAAGAAAAGCAGTAGTGATTTTTTATTTCAGATTTGTAATATAGCATTTTCTTGTTCTACATGAAATGAGTTTTTTTCCAGAAATACTCCTCCAGGCAAAGGTGTTTCTGATCTTTATGACTGTTACAGACAAAGTGACATAGAGCTGTTATGTACTGTAATGTCCCTAATACAAACTGTTTTGGCAGGCAAGTACCCAGTTCATCGAATCGCAACAAGAGCGGCGAAATGCTCTTGTTGTGGTCGTCGAGGAAGTGGTCCACTTGGACGGACCTGACTTTAGGCTTTTCCGAGGAAAAAGCTCCAACTGAAAATTGCCCAAACAATTCGGAATAATGCCTCTTTTTTCGTTACACTCCATGTGTGTAAAACAAACAGTCCCTGTGCAAAGTAGCTTGAATTATCTTATTTGTTTGTTAACCGACGGCTGTCGATTTGCAGAGGCTGGGACGCCGTCGTTCGAGGGCGGTGCTTGATTTACGATGAATCCGATGGCTACGAAGGTGAAGCGGTTCCTGGCCGAGATCGAAGCCACAGCCGAGACGATCCTAGCCGACAAGGAGCAGCTGGTCGAGCTGGACAGACGACGTCAGAAGAACCGGGAGGCTCTCAGGTCCGTTCCTCTCTGTCGATCTGTCTCATTTGCCGAGCTCTTCACTGCCGTGGACAGTCCTTGCACTTGATTGTGCGTCCTAGAGCCACTAAGAAGCTGTAGTATTGACACTCCATTCTCTGGAATGTCTCGTGGACGCCACCATCTTGTTGCCTAATGCAAAGCAGATGCAGTGGGTGACGGTTACATGCCTGCCAAGTCTCCCGTATTACCTGGGAGACTCCCAAATTTTGACCAATTTGTACAGTTGTACGATTGACAGTAAATTCTTCCGGAAAGTGCAAATTACCCCCCTCTTAAAGAGTTTTGGCCGTCGCGACAAATGGCTGCAATGATAGCGCGGTTCAGCTGTTTCTCGCTAACCTGAGAAGTGCAATATAAATATAATGAAGTTTTCTTCATGTACATTTGTTGTCAATATTTCTTTTTAAAAAACTGCCCGCTTAGAAATTTTCCCGGATTCGGTTTCTTCAAACTTGGCAGGTATGCGGTAATGATTTTGAAAATAACAACTTCCTGAGCTTCAGGGGCCGTAGGATTGCCGTAGAAAAGTTAATTTGATAGCAGGAAGTACACAATGGTCCTTGTCTTCAACGTGCGGCATAGCACTTCCGAATGTGGTGGGCTTGTACATGCGCACTTATCAGAAGTGCATCCGAAGCACCCCCATCTTTGTTCTCACAATTTGGCCGTGTAAGTAGGGCTATCCTCGCTCATGGGCATTGTTGAGGTATGTCACCACCGGTGTCGTAATACAGTGGAATCTCAAATAATTTTAACCCTAGGGGCATCAAAACTTTGTTTGAATAATGCAAAGTTTGACTTACCGGGAGTTTCGTTCCTAGAAACACATAGTACGGGACCTGCATGTTTGTTTGAATTATCTGCGAGTTTAAATTAAAAGAGTTTAAAGTAACGAGATTCCACTGTATTTGTTGGCACACTTTCTTTGCTTCCAATGTTGCGAACTCTCCCGAACAGAGAACTTTGTTAGGACGTCCTGGAAGGTGGCTAGAAATGCTTGCATTTGAAATGCAAGTTGAGAATTAGGTCCACTTTTTTCTTCAAATATGTGTCTGGGAATGAAAGGCCAGAAAAGGAAGATTGAAGGTGTCCGTCACTAACCACTGTCCCTGGGACAAAATCAAAATCACTCTGATACTTCAGTGACTGCTCTCTTCCTTTGATCTGTAAGTGTGCTGGGCTTGCCACTGTAAGGCAATCAGTGCTGTTCGAGTGGTAGGGCGGGAGGCTTGCTTTGTGCCATAAGGCTTATCCCATGTGGTACACCACGGTGTACCAGGACGTTCCAGGTGGGACACGGGTCCCTACTGCTCTTTGGTACTTCGGTCACTTGGCAGCTGGTATCTCATTCCAGGTGTCTTCAAAATCCCATGGACGACTCCCGCAGGCCCTGGGTCTGCATTGGGAACATGTTTATGAAGATCCCCAAGGCTAGGACAAAGGAACTCCTGGTGCAAGGTGAGAGACAAAGCCATATATGCGAGCAACTAGTCTCTCCGGCTCACTATCGGCCGAAAACTCGAGACCGGAGATCTGGAGTTTTAACTGCTTTTAGAAGCACAAAACAGAGGGTTGTATCCGCCATTGTGCACTTGTCTCTGTCCCCATTTTCAATGCAGATCGTTAAATTTCGTGCGTAACGACTCGTACGTGCTTGTGGCTTCTCGTCGATTCGAGTGCGTTGCAGTTTCTTTTCACAAGCCCGTGCTCAAGTCACAAATAGCAGCCGATTTGTGCCAGAGTCATGCGTTTCCACCAAGATCTACTTTTGGATCTTTGTGTTCGGACAACCAGGCGTTATTGGCACAGCCAGTATCATTAATAAGTAATATGCTATAGTCGGTTACAAGTCAAGAAGGTAGGAGAAGCTCCTCCCGCAAGCGTGATGCGCCCGTTTCAAATCTCTCCGCAGTCGAAAGAAGAGTTCACTGGAAACGCTCCTTGTTCCGCTTCAATGGATTCCCACCTGTTTCCGATCCCACTTTTTAAAAAAGCGGCCTTTGTATTCATTGGAGGGGGAACCGAGCCCCTGAAAGCAGCCTCTGTATCCATCGGAGGGGGAAGCTAATGCTCGAAAGTCGTATTTGTTTCCATCGGAGGAGGAAAACTCTAATCTCCCTTTCGTGGCTTTCACAATGCTAAGCCAAAGCCGAAAGATAAAGCAAATATGTACAGGAAGGCAAGACCCTCCCCGCGGTACGTTGGCCGCGACGTCATGGAAACGATGGGACGATATTGGATGTGAAGGTGGCGGAGGGATGTATGATTCCCTTTGAGGGGCATTTGCCGCTACCTTCTTGATTTGTAACTTACTATAGTTTGTTAACTGTGTAATGCACAAACGGTCAGCGCTTCACACTACCAGTCTCCTTGCTGATGTGCCCTTTTAGAAATTTGTCTTGCGGCACTTCTCGTGAAATGGAACATTGTCAATGTGCGCTATTATATACCAGGCATTGTTTCGTGCAACGCTGGATTGACATATGGCACAACTGCTTTCAACCTGCGGTGTGAGATGCCTTTCGAGGGCGATGGGAGCAGCTGTTCTGGTTTGAAGCAAACGTTCTGAACTTAAGCATGCAGCTTGAACTTTTGCCGGACTTCTACAAATGTACCTGTTGTGTTGTCATACCTGACAATGACTCTCTCAAGACTTGGGTCAATAATTGTAATGAGTGTGTGGGGTATACTCTACTAGAGGCAGTCGGTGGAATCGCTTTTGAGGAGTGTCGCTTGTCTGACTGGTCATGTTTGTGAGGTGAGGCTCTGGACATCATGGGGCCTTCCCAATCTCAAGTCTGAATGCTGAAAAGAGTTATCAGGGTTTTCGATACTTAAACAAAAATGTGCAACCAGTAACGAGTTGAGTGACGAAAAAGAACATAATATAAGGATGCCCAACAAGGTGTAGTGAAACCGGGGTTTTTAATATATCTGGTCCTTTCCCACGCTACAAGCATGCATGACAGTGCAAAGGAAGATCCATTGGTGGACCTTTGGGGAATGCGGTAGCATGATTATTGGGAAACGCCACACACGTCCCCTTTTTGGAAACGCTAACGCTGACCCCTTCACTTTTCTGTTTTGGCTTTGTTACGGGGTCGGCGTTAGCATTTCTCAAAGGGGCACATTTGTGGTATTTCCCAAAGGTTGCGCTAATGCATTCTTTAAGCATCCACCAATGGATCTTCCTTTAATTTTTTCCAGCATTGGGTGTTCTCATTTGCCCACCTTGCACACTTAGCAGCAGCATTTGCTGCCCAACTCTGCTTTCACTGTTCGTTAATTTATGCAGCTCGTCTTCTTCGTTCACAATCCGTCTTCTTTTGCCACCTACTTGGACCAGTGCCATACTCCGCGACAACTTTTCTTGGCAATGCAGTGGAAGGTACAGGCCGGCGTCCCCTCTCTCACTTTGATTGTGCGCGGGCTCTCCTCCTCTCCCCGGAAATGGGGGAGGAGGAGAGCCTGCGTACACTCAATATGGGAGAGGGGACGCGGGCCTGTACCTTCCACTGCATTGCCAAGAAACGTTGTCGCGGAGTATAGTATTTGGTTCACACCCCATTGTGTAGCACAAACCAAGGCATATGCGCTCTGCACACCTGCAGGTTCAGACTCACCCTAGTACCCACGCACGCATTGTCCTCTGCCTCACGACGTTGCCTCCCTCTCACCTTTGTCCTTCACTACTCTCCTCTTCTTGATATGGTGCGCTTCCCTTTCCACAGTTTTCTCCACAGATGAACGGCAATCAGAATTTTCTGTCCTGTAGGTACTAATGCTAATGCATTAAAAATTGCGGGTGGTGACCACTGTCACCGATTCTAAGAAAACTGATTGTCGAAGAAATGAAACCCTAGGCATGCACAACGATACCTCTTTAGTTTTCTCGTTTGGTTTGCAAAGTTTTTATTTCATTGACGAAAATGTACACTGCGTCGGTTCCAGTGCCTCGCAGATTTTGGAGAAACTCGAGAGAAGATCCTCCCAGAAGCCTCGGAACGTCGAGGGACACTCACTACTATACCACCGCGAGTAGGCGAGACATGCGTGTATTGTGCGTGGCGTGCAGTGCCACTCCCAGAATCGGTTGCCATGGTGCACATAAAGCCGCGAAGCGTCGGCAACTCACAAGTCCACGCAACGTAATCGAATGCAGTTGAATGCCACTGTGGGAATGAGCTGTAAGCAGCCGTCCCACAGTGGTGCCGAAGAGGACACCTTTCACTGGCGTGGCAGTGAAGTGGTAACGAACGAAGTGGCAGCGAACGACGCGACGGGAGCCAGCGTGTCATGTTGGATGTCGCAATCCTGGTAGTTGGTGGTAAAAGTCCTGGTTAAAAAAAAACAAAAAAACTATACTCTGTTTCACAGTTTCTTGGCGAACTGCAGAGGCTGCGGCCCCCGCGATCCAATAGGAGCATCGTAGCCAGGCACGTGACACCATGTCACGGGAGCGCGTGTGCTGCACCAGATGCAAGGCCCGGAGGAACCGGCTGTCGTATTTGGACGAACGTCCACCGCCGCAACATTGCTGTATGCTAGAGTGGCGAGCTCTTTTGGGACAACAGTTCACGAGTGTTCACGAGACAACCGTACGCTCAATGTACCTGCGAATCTGTGGCGGTGCTCATGCCAGGGCAATGTTTCGAGCGGAAGCGGTCAATTACATGACTGCAATCGCTAACAGCCACGCCACTACAAAAAAAAAAAAAAAGAAAAAAAAAAATTGGGAACGGATATGGATGTGCTGTTACTTTTTTTGGTTTATCTATAATTAAAACCTATAAATTCATGACATTTCATCTTATATTTTGATGTATTCTCGGTAGAGACGTAATCGCACGAGTTCAAATGCCATTAAAATAAAAAGAAGAGTAGAACTACTTTTTGCCGTGGGTGGGGCTGTTGCTGCGGTGGTAACGAGGCCTCCATGGCCTCGACCATGGAGTCTTATCACGTGCCTCGCTCCGACGCTCTTATTGGGTTGCCGGGGCCACAGCTTCCACAGTTCGCCAAGTTATTGTGAAACAGAGTATGGCGAATGTGAGTGGCGCTGTCCTCGCATTGTCCCGACTCCAGATGCCGAAACTCCCACAAACTGACAAGCTGGGGCACGATGTGCAGCAGATCAGGTATCTGCCAGATCCACCACCGCGCTGTTGTACTGCCACTAGGACCTGCTGTGGCACTGCTGCTTTGACACCGCTAGCGTGACACTTGTACAACGTCATTCGGGCGGAAGTCGCGGGACCACTTTTGAAGGCGCAATAAACAGACCGGTCTAGGACGCGTTCCAGGTGCCGTTGTGGCACCAAAAGGTCTGGCTTCTTTCCTAGCAGACGACGTCTCCTAGAAAAGCATCGTCTGCTACCCTAGGTCTTTCGGGAGGTTTCTTTCCAAGTCGTTCCTGCAAACTGAGCGTCTTCTTCTGAATTACAGAGCAAGAAAAGCTGGAGTCTGAAATCGGCGCGCTGCGTGCAAAGCTGAAGAAGAATGTGCAGCTCCTGCGGGAGATGGAGGGGCGCTCGGAGGTGCAAGGGTTCGATTTGGAACCTTTGGGGAGGGACGAGATGAGGGCCATCGACAAGGTCCTTGCCCCGTAACCCTTGCAGGTGAGCGCTGTTGAAGCTAGTGTAAAAGGCTAGTGTAAAAAAGAACGGAAATAACAGTTGCCCTCGTCTTTACATTTATTAAAAAAAGACAAAAAAACACAAGACAATTAGATGCGATTCTTGAGCCGGCAGTTTCGGAAAGTGGGAGAAATGTCATGAACAATGAGCGCATGCGAAAGTCACTTGACCGCCTCTGGGGAAGTTGCGGAACATAATTACACAAGACTGCAAACGATGTGGGTTTGTAAAAGTTCCATAGACGCCTCCATAGATTGCCGCCGCTCATTCCAGGTGGTATTTTTGACTGCAACAGAGTCTTGCGTCTTCGGTCGTTATATAACGACGGACCGAGATTCAAACTTTGGACGTGGCGAGACTGGCTTTCACCGGGCTGATCGCCTTTGACCTTTCTTCTTGGCCGTCCTGCCGATAGAGGGGGGAACAAGTGAAGGCTACTGTCGAGACCGGTTATGACGAAGTCAGCGGGAATTGGAAATCGCTTTTCCATATCCGCTATTTCGTTATAACCGACTTCGGTTATAACGAAGTGCAAAAGGGAATGGGAAATCGTGATCGCTTCTCTGTGGCCACTATTTCGTTATAACCGACTTCGTTATAATCGGTCTCGACAGTATTGGTTATCTCTGGGCTCTCGGAAACCTCACAGTCATGGGACATGTATAAAATTGAGAGGGTGCCCGCTGAAGGCATTTTCATGAGCGTACTGGTGAAATCTTGCTCTTTCAAACGTACCATGAATCCTGCCGGTGTTTTTTTTCTCATTGAAACAGTATGGTTCCTTTTGAAAGCTCCTTTTAGTTTGGCCGTTCATTAATAATTTTTTTTTTCTAAATAGTTGTTTGAGAGATTAGCATTTTCAAATATTTGGGCGGCATTCCAATTGAACCTGAATTAGAACAAACACAAGTTTGGTGTGTCGGTTTAGGCTAAAATTGGGGTTTACCCATAAATTAAGAAGGCTTAAGATATTAAAATTGGGGTTTACCCATAAATTAAGAAGGCTTAAGATTACATTGCCATGTTCTTTATTGGCCTGTACGACTGTAAGTGGGTAAGGAAGCCACCTGTCACAGTTGCAGTTGTTCACACAAGATCTGAAGGTGGTTGAAGTCGGTAGGCAGGAAGAACTTGCACAGGGAATCTTTTGGAAGCGTCTGAGTGTAAGTTGACGTTTTGCCAGGAGACTTCGCTTCTCCAGTGCCCTCGAGAGACAAAGTGTCGTAGCAAAAACATTGTCTTCCACTCTGAAGCTCCCTGGAGATTTCCGTGCAAACAGTTTCGCTTGTGATAGTCAATGTACCGGAGAAGCAAATGCTTTAATCACAGCATTGGCTACCACTCGGGCTTTCGAAACACTACCCTGCAGTTTTTGTACCTATAGTCAGTGATAAGTTTAGAATTCGGTGGAGGCTCTGCCTCACCGAATTAATGCATCCACTGCCTCCGCCGTCAAAAAGTATGTATCGTCTGCTCCACGACAGGGCCAATACACCAACTCATGTTTACAAACAAACCGGAGCACCCCTGGCGGATGCCACTGGCGCCGCACATGCGCGATGGGGGTGTGGGCAAGAAGCTCGCTGTCGCCCCTAAACAAACCGTTGAAATGCGATGTTGTCGGCGTCGTTGTGAGTCCCCCCTGCCCTTCTTCGCATTTGAATTGTTGATTCTACGTCTTCCTGGCGATGTCTGACTTGTTGAGCGGCGTCAGCGAAATTACCGAGGCTCGTTACACCGCAAAACTTCGCGTGAATAATGTGACATGTGGCGCTTCATTCCACGTGGACGCCGCAATTTGTACGCTAAAGCCTGACTCACATGGTGAGATTTCACTCGCAATTTGCAGTCGCGACGCCGCTTGGACTGCAAAAGCGCGAACCGTAGCTGAGATGGTCGACGTCGATACTGAAAATCGCAAGCAGAATCGGACCAAGTGCATTATGGATAACAAGTCGGTGATGGTCACTGGTAACAATGATCAACATCTTTTTGTATCTACTGTTTACATCGAGCCTGCTTACCAACCTTCAAATTTAAGTCTTTAAGGCCTGCACTTACTTCTTATCACAAGTACCGGACAAATATTTGGTCTACGGGCCGGCGTCGTCTAAGAGAGCAGACGACGAGCAGAAACGTTTGAAGGAGCAGAAAACAGTTCGAACGATCAGGCAACCGTTTGAATGTGAAGACGCATTGAACGTAGCCCGCAGGTGGTCCGCACAACTTGACGGTTTTCTGGCGTTCATGTTGGAACAAAACAAATAAATCTGATGGCCACGAGTATCCGTGAATTCAAGCCAAAGAGCTTCTCGCCCAAGCAATCGTTGTCCAACGGCGTCTGCTTTTCCCTTTTCACGACACACATTCAGATTCTCGGACGAACCAAGCACGTGAAAACTGACCTTCAAACCTTTCTCGCCACTTTCGGTACGGCCCCAGTCGCGGCGTTTTGACAAGAAGGCACGTTTTTGTCTGGTTCCTTTCAAAACAACGCAAGAATACACGTCTGGCATGGGGACTTCTGCCCACAGCCCCAGACCGGAAGTGCGACCGACGCGCCACCACCGCGCCGTGACGTAACAGAGATGGGTTCGTATATAGGGCGACGTCGGCTTCAGGCGCGAGTGGAGGGAGCAAAGCTCGTTGCTTTTCGATTGGGACAACATCGTCGCGCCTAGATAGATGCTGACAGTGTTGGTCTTGCGGGACGGTGCCCCGTGAAAATGGCGACAGCGGGAAGAAAAGGCCTGGGGAGAGAGTGTACGCATGCGCGGAAGCTCACTGGAAAAAGGTCCACTGCTGGCTACCTCATTTATTTTGCAACTGATTACAACGACCAGACTCGGCGTGGGCACCAGCTTCACAAGTAAATAAATACTGCTTCGAAGGCGTCGTACCACCGGCGTCCTTCGTTTACCAAAGCGAGAGGGGAAGCAGACGGAGTCTACAGCGAGGCAGTGCGGGGGCGGCATTGCTCGAGCATTTCACGCGGCGTATTGGGTCGATGGCGGTGACCGCGACATTGCCACAGCCACCGCGAAGAAACGCGCGCGTCACGCCGACTTTGCGACGTCCCCCGTCACGGGGGAGAATGGCAAACGAAGGAAGGCAAGGCTTCGGCGTAGAGGAAGCCCGAGTCGACCTCGATGAGCGAGGCTTATGTGATTGTCCAAGCGGGGCGCAGAGCGCAGAAAACATGACCGTACAATTCTCAGATAGCCTCACAAAATCCAGCATAAAAAAACGCTGCCGTCGCCACGATTCTGCAACACAACTTGTCTCAAGGGCGAACGCTAGACTCATGAAGAGAAGCTGCCACTTTCGTCGTTCTTGTCGAGCGAGGCTTATGTGACTGTGTGACCATTTCTCGTAGGAAGTACATACTTTTGACCTTGCCTTGCAAATAGCTCGAAACCTTATGCGGTTCCAAGGTCACTGCATTTATGGTGCCAGCTAGCAGGCCAGCCCGTTTTCTAGAGAGCCTACACTACAGAGTGTTTCCAACTGCTCGATTGGGGTCACGTTGCTTATGGGCCATGTTTGCAATGCAAGCTGCGAGAAGATGGCTAAAACGTTGGTCGTCTGCAAACGTTTCCCCCTTTCCGCCTGCTTTCCTTCTCGCCAGCTTCAACACTGTGCGTGCGCAGTGGCGACCAATCTTTGCGGGAGGCGTCCGCCATTTAATTGCAAACGCTTTTCCGTGGTTCGAGATGGACTCTCTCTTCGATCTTGGCTCTCTAGTGTTTTCTCGTCGTTAGAGATTTTAAGATGTTTCAAGGCAGTCGTTCCTAGGGAGTTGCAAGTGTGTGAAGGGCCTTAAAGGGCAGCTCCGTTCAATTCTGAAAATTCTGGGATTACGGCTGATTAACATGCCAAAACTACTTATAAACGGTTTTATGTCATTTGTTTTACGAAAAGTTAAATAGTTTTCTTGCAAACCTCGCTTAAACAAAAATCTCAAAGCAAAACTGGAACCTTGCCTGCGGCGGACAACATTGGTCCTGCTCGTTAACTGCTGGACATCACATGGTACGGAGACGTCGGCTATGTCGACAATAAAAGCAGCGGACGGCGTGACAGCGTCAACCACACTCTTTTTCTCTCTCTCGCCTTCGCGCTCCGTGGCTCGTAAAGTAAGAAACAAACAAAACAATTATTCCAGTTGTTGACATTCCGCAGAGTGTCGGTCTTTGGCCACACAGCGGCGCTGACTGTGCTGCTTCGCATGCTCCGCCTCGCCCGCTAGATTGGGCAGAGTTTGGTGACCGTGGAGCCGCTCCGACTTCGTTGACCAGTTTAATACACTTTTAGGCGGAATTACGTCGTGATATTTTGTGTAGGCTTTTTCAGATGATACGACGAAGGACTGCATTATTTTCTCAACATCAATATTTGACTGGAGTTGCCCTTCAACGGGACACGGACACCCTCCCAAGAAGTTTTTTAACTTTTTTGCCAGACGATGTAATACGGTGTCAGGCTATCCAATCAATATTTTGCTTCAGAGTCACATATATTTTTAGTAAAGCCAGAAAACCCAACTGGCCGAAACCAAAGCACGAGCACGGAAGTTCATGGCCGGAGGTCACGCGGATACAGTCGCCAACCGTTTTTTCGGACTCCGATATTTTGGACTTGTTCTATATTTCGGACCTAAAGGTGGAACCGTGACTTACCCCATAGAAATAGTGTATATTCACGACCAATGTTTCGGACAGCTTGAAGTCAGAAGGTTCGATTATTCGGACAAAATCGTCGCGAGCGATCAGCGGAAAACACCATCGAGAAGCGGCCATTTTGAATTCTATGTTGGCTGCCAATGGATTGGCTTGGTTTGGCAGCACTACTTGAGCACTCCTGAGTCCTACCGCTAGGTGACGCTATGCTAGCCCTTTTTTTCCCATTTAGCTGCACGTCATCATCATCGTCATTATTATCATTTTGCTTTGTTTTTTGTTCCTTCGCGTCGCCAGTCGGCATTTTACGCTCGCGGATTTGCGCCTCTGATCTCGTTCGGACAACGCTGGCTTGCGCGTCATGGCCCCATCTGTTCTTCTGCTACTCGACCATAACGCCAGAAAAGAAGGCAGCGATTCTCAAGCTAACAGAAAGCTGTCGAACGGAAACGGAGGCGTAACCTAAAACAAGGGAAGCAGGCGTAACCTGAACCAAGGCACTATTTACATTTTTTTTAAACCCACTTGGAAGTAATAAAGGCAAGTTTTTCAATCTGCTGATTTTTCGGACTGCTCTATTATTCGGACGTTTTTTCGGTCCCAGTGAAGTCCGAATAACCGGTCGGCGACTGTACCCCCGACCACATTTTTTTTCCTTCGTTCGTCTGGCGTGTGCAGCGGACGACGAAGTTGCATGGATTCCTTGTCACGCGATCGTTTCGCAACGATCATTTATGTTCCTTCCGCTCGATGCTCTGCATTTCAAGATCGATTGGCCGATACCACAAACGACAGTTCCGAAGTAGCGGCCCCACGTCCGTCACAACGTAGGACCATCGTGCACCGCAATTGCGTCATTCAGTCCACTGTACGTCGCCATATTGAGAATGACGTGTACATGTACCTCCTGTAATCTGTGCAACTTTTTTTTTTATTAAGATATTTGTTGTTGTTTGGAGGCCACAAAAATGAGTTCACATTTTTTCTATTTTTAATATTGAATGTGCCGTTTAGCTGTCCCATGTCTTTGAATATATTTGGTAGACATAGTTCGAACGCCACGTGACCATAGAAAAGAGAGTGAGTGCGACTGAAACCAGCCAATTCTCGACCGACTGTTTTCGCACAGCTCTGCGACGTAAGCTCGAGTCACTGGGAAACTGGTGTCCCTTGGCCAAACCGACGTTGAAAACAGCACGTGCCATTTTCGAAAACCATAGTTTGTCAAGCCCCGACGTCAGTGATGTCAAGGAATTTGTGGAAGTGATTGGCTGGCGGACCTTTGAGGCGCATTTCCCGTTGAATTTTTAACCTGTCACCTCTTCTAGTCATGGTTTCAGTGGTGATTGTAATAGGTTGTTGTAATAGGTTAAGTTGCGATAGTCAGTTTCAACTGTGGTAGTTAGTTTCACTTACTACAGTTTCAGTTACAGTTCCTGTACAGTAGTTCCAGTTCCTTTCGTGATAGAAATTGCCTCAGTTGCAATGGTCACTGTTTTCATTTTAGTAGTTGCAGTTACGATAGTCATAGTTCAAGCGGTGATAGTCACGGCTCAAATTGTAATAGTCATAGCTCCAGTTGGGATCGTTGCACTTCAGTTTGTGATAGCTACAGTTTTCGTTGCGACAGTTAGTTTTGGTTGTGATAGTCATAGCCTCACCTTTGCGCGTCGTCTGCTCATGTCTTCTGCAACGCCGCACAGCACAAGCGGCAGCATGCAGCAGCAGAAGAGGTTCATGCAGAACAGCACCAAGGTGCCCACCCGGCACCTCTCTGACCTGGGTCACCGCAAACGCATTGCACATCTTTGTAAACCGCATAGTAATCTGCAGACCTATTCACATTTTTGGTAATTGTTTCTTCAGTTGGGTTGTATAAAGGCCGGGTCACACATGCAGCACAGTCAACGCTAAGAACAAGGGCGGAGAAGAAAAATCAAGATGATGTAAATCGTGATCTAAGTTGCACCGATTTGGCTACAATGATCTAAACAAACACTTCTTCCCCAAAAGACGTACTGAAATCCTTTTCTATGTGCTGTTTTCCACCTGTATCCGCTTCTCCTGGGTATTTACTATGTATTTAAAGCAAAAAACGATCAAGCAGAAAAGATTAATATCAGGCAGCCATTAAAAAAAAAGTATCTCGTGATAAAAGTTTTTTTCTAGCTGAAGTGATTTAAATTGTGTAAGTTTGATTTAAATCAGATAAATCTAATTTATTTACTATTTTCAGATGATCATGTTTTTGTTTTTTCCCTGCTAAGAACAATGTTCAATGTTGGTAAAGCACTGACTTGAACCTATTTTAACACGGATGCAATCCTGTATCAGCACTGGATCACTAATATACTTTAAAGTCGGTCCTGCATTAGCAAGGACCTCATACCTCTCGAATCATGAATTACAAAAGGTTTGTGCCCTCGAATTCAAAGTGATGTCTTGCTTGCCATTTTCTGATCTACTTTGGTAAATCACATAGACTCGGCATGCTACACTGAATCGTAAACATGCCAGGAGTTTAACAAAATGATCTCTTCTTTGCTGCTAAGTAAAAGGTTTCAGGGACCAGGACATTGTATACGAAACTAGCTTAATAACAGACAATGCACGTGCCTATATATACCCAATAACGTTGATGGTCTGGACTTTAATTATAAACCCCTCCCCCCAACACAAAGAAAAAAAAAAAAGAAATTGCATTTGGATAGTTGGAAACAATTGGCAAATGAGAGCCGGTTTTAGATAGAGATCGACGGCAACTGGCTTTGTATCCAAAAAACCGACCGTGCCATTAAAAAACCGGGCAGGTGGCAACCCTATGATAAAAACACCTTTGCTCAGAGTAACGTTTCATTCCCTGCAGACGGTGCTCACCGTTTTGTCTTTTCGCCGTCTCCAGACTTGGCTTGTTCCGAGAGCCATATTGTGGTTTCGAGCTGTGAGACGAAGTTCCTCAGGCCCCACAATGCCACGGGCTGACTTGCCAGACCAATCACGGCCTTTAATAAACCTGCGTGGAGTTTCATACTAACTTGTCGACGATCCTTTAGTAAGCAACTAAAGTCGTCCCAAGATGCGAAAGTGTGCTGGCAAGCCGTTTGGGAAACATCATAATTTAAACCCCGAGACACGGAGTAACGAAATAGTGGATAAATGGCGAACGGTTTCCTCGAAGTTCTGTCGTTTTCTGGGGGCCTAAGTCACAGCAGCTAGCACAGCGAGGGTTCAGAAGAAAGAAGCGTCAATCATGATGCTGTGATGCTGTTCAGATGCAGAGCTGAGACGCTTTGGCACTTCTGCCACAACTGCGTGAGAGGGTTCATCCACACGATACAATGCTCCGCTCAATGCCCAATATACTGGGGTGCATTGGGCATTAGGCGAAGATTTGTTTTTGTGGGTGCCATTCTCGGCAAAACAATATGCATGTTTTCATTTTCCGTGATGTCGCAAAGTGGGGTCTACGGATCCCCGGTTGGCGGGTTCGAGTCCCCACCAAAGTCCCCCGCAGTCTTGACGGAGGCTTACCATTGAGAAGGCTCCATATAACTAAGATTATGGGTTAACGATTGGTAGCTTCCTAAGTGGTCGAGATCTACCCTGAGTCCTCTGCCTGGGGCGTGCCAGATGCCCACGGTTGGTTTGGCAGAGTAAAACCCCAAGACTTGTCTTCGCACACCGGGAACTGGCGCCTAAGAGCTGCACTCTAAAACCAAAAGCATGACTCCTTCCTTCGCTCTTCTAAGTCAATTTGCTTCCCCTCTGCAATTTTGTAGCTATCACCAGGCGGTGTGTGATATCACCAGGACGACATTTGGGGGATTGGGCAAAAAATACTGTAAAACCCTTTATTTTCGCGGCCCCTATTTTTCGCGAATCGGTCACAGATGACATAATCGCGACCACTAAATTTTGCGAATTCCAGATGCCTGCGTTGAAAATCTTAAGGACCGAAATTTTCGCGCGCCCTTAAATTTTGCGAATTCTTTAATTCGTGAAATTCGCGAAAATTGAGGGCTCGCGGACATTAAGGGTTTTACAGTAACTGAAAACATCACCTCCTCTTGCCTCTTCCCCCTGGTGAGGGAGTCTCCAATTGTCCTTTGGTCAAACCTAGTCTGAGTTGCCCTAGCACTGGGCCCACTGAAAGATGGGGTTGAGACTTTGGGCTGGAGCCAAGCGGGAGAGAGTCCCAATTTTCCTCTGTCCCACCTGTCCCCAGCTGTGTTAGTTGCACGTCATTCAATTCTCCTAGATAACTTCAGCCAGACTTCTAATCTCCTCCTTGTTATTAAAATGCACTTATCCATTCTTTCATTCTCGTCTGCAAACCCCAGCGCTGCGGCTAAATCCATCGCCTTATCAGGGAGGGCAGGAGCAAGCTCTGTGCACCTCAACAGATGTTCTATTGTCTATTGTCTCGTCTTCCCCTTTGCATACGGTCCACCGCACGTCCATTTCCTCATACTTTTTCCTACATGTCTTAGTCCTCGATACTCGTTTTAACCTCAAATAACAACAAGCTCCCCCGTGAATTATCATGCCAATGTTCCTTCCTTATTTCCTGTTTCCGTTCCCTATTAGTTAAATATGATTTTCCCTGCATTCTTTCCTCCCACATTTTTTTCTCGGCTTCTTTTTATTTCCATTTTTACAGTAGTAGTCTGCTCTGCCCCAGCACTTGACTCTTGGTATTTGACTTTCAGTTTTCGGGTTTGGTTTGTCCATTTAGCGTTCGGTCTTTTCATATACAGATGCTTACATACCTTTCTCGCTCGTCGTGTGTCCTCCATTGTGTCCAGCCTTTGTTCAAATTTCAACTTGCTGGTCGCCTCTCCAGGCTCGAACGATGCCAAGCCCGTGTCTTCCTGCGCTCCTTCGTTTGGCGTATTCCTAATGCGCCCCCCAGTACCAGTCTGCCCACGCTTCTCTGCCAAATTTCAAAACTCAACTAAACCTCAGATTTCGCGCATAATCGCTAAGGCGTGCCCACGGTTGCCGGACTGGTGCCCAAACAATGAGCCTTCCATCCGCTGTGGCCGTAGCCTTTCAAGCGTATCCACTTGCAAGCGTCCGTAGCTTCGTCACGTGTGGTCTGACGGCGCAAGGACGGTAGGGGGGGTTTCTTTCCGGGGCCCGGGCTCCCTGTGCTCGTTGCCTTCTCTCGGGCCTTGGCTCACAAGACGCCGGGGCATTGTAGAGCGTCGGAAGCTTGCGTTGGAGGCGGGACAACCGAGGACCTCCATATTGTTCTGATAGTGTCGGCGACTCTACTGACGGTGTTAGAGGGGAAAGGTGCATGCCCCGTCTTTACGGACATCGACAGGACAAAAATGGCGGTGCATCCGTTGCAGATTCTCCACCACCAGCATGAGCGTGCCTTCCGTCCTACTTTGGCTGCGCGGGAACACAGGAGACCCACTACAATCCGAAGCGTCGTCCGAAGTAGGAAGCTCGATGCCGGAAACGGCACGACCGACTTGCTGCTGTTTTGAAGGGGCCATTCAACTTCTTCCTCTTTAGCTTTCCTCCTCAACTTGCGAGCGAAATGAGAAACAACGTGGCCGCGACGTGGTGTTTCACGGGAGCCAATTTATTCGTCGATTTATTCAAGAGCTAGTGAGGGCATTATAGAGGGGGAGGGTCAAATCCAAGATCAACTTGGTGCCAAGACGCACTATTTTTAAGACAATCGGGGAAAAGGGTGCTCTGCCTGCGGAGAAGACGCGCGACAAACAAAAGAAAACGAATCTTTGAACCGGAGTAAAATATACGATGACCCTGTTAACATATAAAGAAAGACCGGTAGTTTGTAAAAGGAGCAAATATTAGTAATTTGACAGTGCAAAATAAACCTGGGAGTTTACGTCCTTTGTTACTAGCTCCTCAATTCCTGTTGAATATGGTATGTGGAAAAAAACAAATGTTTAAATACCGTATGTCGGTTTCGTTGCGCAGGAGGCCTAATTTTTCTGCCGCGATGATGATGATTCCGAGCTTCCACCGTGCTTTTTAAGTGCATCATGGAACTCGTCGTTCATGAGCGATGATAAGTGCCGTCTAGGCACTCATTGATCACGAACGCGGATCCAAATGTTCGTCGACGGATCGATTGTTGACGAGCGAATAAGTCCGTGTGACGCGACGCCAAAGTCTAATGCGTGAGCTAGGTTTGGCCGATGCGCTTGGGCACTTCGGATGCATCGCAGCGAAAAAGTGGAGAGCTTTCGAAGATCCCAATCTGAAATTTTTTCTCCCAGCCCAAAATTCATTTCGTGGTCCCTTTAATGCCGTTGGTGGTCGTGAGAGCCATTGATTCTTTCTTCGCTCTCACCGATAGAGACGAAGACCTCGAGGGCGCTGAGGGCAATGGAAAGTCCGCAGGAGACGACGCTGGAGTCGGGGTCGTCGGAATCGGGTCCGCCGGTGTTGGGGTTGCCGAAACCGGGGTCGCCGGGCGGACTCCCGTGCAGCGGGATGGGGATGTCGTAGAAGCGGGAAGGGTGGGTGGCCCTGGGGTGCGAGAGTCTGGCAACCACCGCACGGGCTTCTGTCTGGGCCATGGTGCGCCGCTTGTTGCGGTTGACGGCGGTCTCCGGTCTGCAGACCACCGACTCTCCCATGCACTGGGCGGAGAAGTTTCCATTTTACGCTGAATGTGTGGAGTTAGGGTTTTGTAAATATGTGTCCCCTCTGCACCCTCCCCTCCCCCCCTTAAAAAAAAAAAAAAAAAAGAGGAGTTGCTGAGAGAAAAGTGTAACATAAATTATTTGCTAAATTTAGGGGGGGAAGTTGAATTGGTGTATAGATGTTTGCAAGTACGGCCTTAGGCGCCGCCATCTTGCTGCGTTGCTGAGACGGACACACGGTTTCCAGACTGGCACCCAAACAAAGCGTTTTTCCATCCATGGTGGCCAGAGTAGCTCTTCAAACGCAGCTGTTCGCAAACGTCTATACAATTACGCACCGATTCAGGCTTCTCAGCTGAATCTTGTGGAGAAATTGAATTGGTGTGTAATCATACGAAAATTTTGATATTTACGCTAAACTTGGCAGGGAAATTGGGCGACAACCGTTTCCCCACTAAATTTAGCGGATAAATTTAATTGGGAGTATCATTTGTACACGAATTCAGGTTTTCCCACCAAATTTAGGGCGGGGAATCTCAGAGCGAAATATTAAATAAACATATGTAACGGCACATTTCAGAAGGTGAAAACAGTGCAAAAAAACGACTGACCGAATGAAGGAACACACGAACAGCGCTCTGTCCGTGTCTTCCTTCGTCCGGTCCGTCGTTTTTTGCACTGTTTTCCCCTTCTGAAGTATGTCGTACCAACTCGCCCAAGCGTCAACTTTAGCAATATGTAACGAGTCTAAAAAACAAATTCCACTTTACGTTCTGTGCATTTCAGCTTTATCTCAGAAATCAAACTTGGTACAAGCGGCCCCCAACAGACTGGAGGTTGCTTGGGCCATTTCCCTTCCCCCGACTAGGCATGCAATGTTTTTTTGAACCAACATAGTGCCAACGTGGCAGCAACAAAACGTGTTGCATTAGCCGCCGCCAAACACTAGATTGTTGCAAATCCTGGTGCTGGGGCGTGGAAGCGACAGAGTACCAGCGGTGGGCATGGTGAGTTACAGCGGGGCATCTGGCTTACCCACGCCTGTCGCTGTGCCACTCAGCGTTCCCGATTTGGGACGCCAGGATTGCATAAAATCGAGCAGGCAACATAAGAGATGCTGTAAATACGCTGGTTGAAGGTGCGTTCGGGGTGCTGTAGCGAAGGTGTGTTTTGAAATGGACCGGCCATTATAATCTAGATCTAGTGTACTTGCCGTGCACTGGCAGTCGAGGTAGCAGACGCATCTACCCTTGGGCCGAATGAGGACACTTCTCGTTGTGATGACGGCCCTGGCCTGGTTTTCCAGGACAACTGTGGGGAAGTGGAAGGCCCGTTTTACTCTTGCTTTACGTAGACCAGCGTACGCATCCGACACGCATCCTGAACATATATGCGTATTCCTAATCCATACGGTGTTGTGCCAAAGGTTTTAGCATGTCTTTTTTTTTCTTTTCACAGCTTGGACACCTTTCCTGCGTGTCTTTCAAGTTCGACTGTTTTCTACTCATCTCAGCGGACATGACCAAATAAAATTATTTATTTTCCTAATTTTTCGATGGTGTCTGTCACATACAGTATAGACCACTTACAGCGTAACCGCTTATAGTGCAGGACCGGGTATAACGCGGCTTTTTTAAACCACCGGTTCGCCTCCCATAGAACTCCATGTATTTACATACCGCTTAAAATGCAGGCGCACGAAGGGAAATACCGGTTATAGTGCGGTTTCTGGAAGAGCCCGGCGGCCGTGCCGACTGACCGGCGCAGCGAGCACGCTTCCCCTTGCGGCGCTAGATAACGGCGCGAGCCGCGAGCGGCACTTGCGGGGCAAGGAGGTTGCTCGAAGAAACCGGGAGATGCGAAGAGAGAGGCTGCAGTTGCCATAGCGACGGAGGGACGCATGCACGTGTCGTTCTCGTGCGCGCGTCCCTCCGCTGCGATGGTTGGAAACAACCGCAACGACAGACCAATCACAGGTCGAGGAGAAGTGTTCGCACTACCCTTGACTGGGAATTTTCGTTGTGTGTCGTTATGATAACCCAGCACGTACTAGAAGGGAAGATCCACCTACTCGTGCGGCGATGTCGTGGCGGCACTCTCAAGACGACACTGGCAGAAACGCCCGTGTCGTCGTGTTTGTTTACTTCGACTAGAGTGGTGCTGTTTTCGAACATCGCCCGGATTTCTTATTTGGCGCATTTCATGCCTGTGCTCAAGTTGAAGGTATTACTGGCGCGTACCGTATAAAGGATGCGAATTTTCACGTGTTTTCATCGCCGAAGAAAAGTGATTAGGGTTAGTAATCCTGAACGCTCGCAACGTCCGTCCGCAACCCGCGACGCTGTTAAAAGGCTGCGCCAGGCAAAAGTCGCTCATTTCTTTCAAAATGTGTGACACACTTGAGACAGAACTGTTCTAGTCTGGTGAAATAAAGACTTTCCTCAAACTAAGCTTTATTTTTCACCTAACATAAAGTAAATTCTTTTACAAAGGTAAGTAGTCTCATGGCATGTATTTTGGCCTGAAAAATTGATGTTTTGGTTATAACGCGGTACCGCTTATAGTGCGGATTTTTGCGACTCCCGCGACATACGTTATATGCGGTCTACACTGTACATTGAGGGACGAAGCAAAGATGTGGTAAGCACGCCATTCAGAGATGCGTCATAACTATTGATGGGGGGGTGAAACTCTGGAGGTTTGGCTTCGGACTGTTTCGGAAGATTCCAAAACTTTTTGGACGAAATTTCGGTTGTTTTGAAGGGCAGTTTCGTCGCTATCTAGCCAACGTGGCGTTGTTCCTTTTGGTTTTGTGGGCTTGTGAGTGTTTAAAGACTAAACCTTGATAGAGACCTAAATTCGGTGAGTTTTTGGCTTATTTTCTGCGTTATAGCAATACATACCAGGTTGTCCGCGGTGTATGGGGGATCTTCGTAGATTCTACAATCCCAGGCTGAGGCCTGCGGGCGCGTTCGTAATCCGTGCTCAAAGTGACAGCCAAACTGACGGCAGGATCTCAACAAGCACAGCTCTATGGTACCTTGTGCATGTCCAAGTGTCGTAGCTCTGAGTAGTGTGTAGGCCTCCCGAACATTTTGTTCTAGAATCACGGTTAACTGGTCGGTGATTTTATTTCCACTTGGAAACATGTTGCCAGTGGTCTTCAGTGGAGCATTCTGTGTGAAAGGTGCCTAACTGTGATGCACGAGCAATGAGCAGGTAAGCAATGGATTAGTATCTTTCTGAAGCATTAGGAATAAGTTTCATAGCCACTGTAGCAGATAGTGAGGGGGATGAAGCAAACCTCGTTCATCTGTAATGTGCAAATAGCTCTAGCTTTGCGAAGATCTGTCGCCACCATTTGTTTGCAGCCTATGCTGCTGTGAAAAACAGTCTCTTGGTGCGTACCCTTGGAAACGTACATAAGGGGCTAAGTATTTCTTCTATTGGTGCTTCCCATGAGTGTCCTGGTTTCATTATGTAAAGTTAAAGGGGGACACTAACACCCCCCAAATTTCAGAGCGCAGCTCTTAGGCGCCCGTTTCAGGCTTGAACGACGTCGCCGCCGCCGTTGGCGTAACCGTAACGTGTCGGCGTAATGCTTTTTCATGATGCGTCGCTGTCGGCGTAACTCTTTTTCGTGACACATCAACATAGCCATAACACGCCGGCGTAACGCGTTTTCGTGACTCGTCGGCGTAGCCGTAGCGCTTCGCGTGACGTGTCGCCTTCGGTGTAATTGCGCGGTGTGTTATGGAAAACGTGCCATAATGCACCGCGGTGACGCGTGTTGCATTATGGGACGTTTCCCATAATGCACCAGGTGGGAGGGAGGAGGAAAAGAAGAGGGGAGGAGGCGAGGAGCAGGGGAGAAGTAGATGAGGAGGGAAGAGGAGAGGAATACCATCCCCTCCATACTTTTCCCTCCTCCTCCTCAAGAGCTGCGCTCTAATTCGGCGTTACAGGGAGTTGTAAACATCTGTCATTTTTTTTTTTTTTTTTTTTTTTCCAAGCGATTTATTATGGTGTCGGGAGACTACCCAATCAATTTTTTGCTACAGTGTCGCATATATTTTTAATAAAGTAAAAAAAACGCAACTGCTCAAAACCGAAACTGGATTGGGGAGGAAGACGCCGGAAGTCATGTGGCTGTGCAACTTTTTTTTCAGTCAACGTATTTGAAGTTTTTTAGAAGACACAAAAATGGGTAACATATTGTTTATCCATGTTTAAGTGATTGCCTTCGATGACCCACGACTTGGATTATCTTTGGTGGTTGTGTCTAAATCATAAAAAACGGCCTGTGACCATGGAGAAGAGAGAGCACGCCTCAAACTG
Organism: Ixodes scapularis; assembly: GCF_016920785.2. Lineage (NCBI taxonomy): Eukaryota > Metazoa > Arthropoda > Arachnida > Ixodida > Ixodidae > Ixodes > Ixodes scapularis. The sequence goes on along the minus strand of NW_024609879.1, from coordinate 126,922,768 downwards.
GCCAGTTCTCGATTGGGGGTTTTTGGGCGGGAAGAAAATGAATTTCGAGCCGCAAATTGTGCTGTGCGTAGTTGGGCTCTAATATATTATGTACAAATAAAAACCTTGACGAGCATAAATACCCTGTCAGTGTCCCTTTAAGAAAAAATAAAACTGAATTACTTGGGAGCTTAATGCATGCTTTGCTGCGCAAAAGATCTTTCGAGGCACAATTCATGTAAAATAAATAATTAGTTTTATTGCGCTCGCTGCTTATCTTTCGACTTTGAACAGTGGGGGGTAGCATGCATCCACTTAACAGACGTTGGCGCTCATGAAGATCATCTTTTCCAAGAAAGGTTGTTCCTTCTCTGCGTCGGACAGTTCCTCTGCTGTTGCGTGTGGTGTTTCTGCTGCACCGGTGAGATTTTCGTGTATTGTAGGTAGAATCGTAGGAATTCATGCCCTTGCCATGCGAATGAAGCTGAGGGTGGCCCCATTCTTTGATGTGAGCCAGTTTCTTCTATCCGTCACAATAGCTTCTGCGGTGCTAAGTACTCCGAGTATATGCTGGTTGGAGTGCAGGCAAGGTGGGTACTCCACAAGCACTGCGTACAAGTCTGGCCACAGGTGTCACTTGTTCTCCCAGCAGTCAGCAGGTTCGCTCTCTGAGCTGTAGCGTCCCACCTCCTTGTCTTTCAGATAAGCGTCAAGCTACGCCCTGTTCGCATGTCGCCTCTCCTGTTGTGGCCTGGGAGTTACTCCTGACGTTCTATACCAGGAGTGGAAATCACTGGGAAGGGAGCTGGCTGAGGGGACACCGACTCCAGGTTTGGGAATTCAGCGGCCTCTTCGCTTATGGCAATGAAAAATATGTCTCTGAAGCTAGGGTCCAGCAGGTTAGCAGCCGAGTACAGGACATCTGCTTTTACAACATTCAAGTGCCGAATAGAATTCAGATCGTGAAGTAGGCATGAGGAAAGGCAAAAGGTTGGGATGTTTAGAGATCTGCCTTCGTAGTGCTTCCAACTGTCCTCTTAGTAAAGGTGAGGAGGGGCAACACGTCTCCCTGTGTCGAGTTGCCCATGCAGAGGAGACCGTGTTGCTTCCTCAAACCTCTTCGAATCTGCGACCATTGTCTTTAATAGAGCCCGTTGGTGTGGTGCGAGGTGGTGTTTTGTGCTGTCTTTGAAAAATTCAGTGACAGCACGCCGCTGCTCGGACAGACATTCAACCATGTAGTAGGTGACGCTGTTCCATCTGGTTGGAACATCCTGTACAAGCTTGTGGACGGGCAGCCCGTGCTGTCGCTGGGTTTCTGCGTTTCCTCCGAGTATTGGCCGAGTGTCGAAAATGGCCAACGATGACACATGCTGCTTTGAGGATCTCCACCTCCACAGTAGACTTGATTAGTGATGCCTTCACTACCAAGTTGAAGCAATGGGCCATCCATGGCACACACTTCATTCCTCTATCATTTAGTGCTTTAACGACATTTTGTGCATTGTCACTTGTCACAGTTGCCACTTCCCGTCCCAAAGGGACAAGCCGTTTGCTCACATTATCTTCGAGCTTTTGGCCAATGTCTTAAGCCGTATGTTGGACCAAACCTGGATATGTCAAGGACTGTATTCTTTGTGGCCAGGCATCCTTTGGGGTCATGAGAGACCCAGTGCGCTGTCACAGACACAAAGTCAATCACTTGGTGGCTTGACCAGATGTCAGTTGTGAGATAGACAGTCCCTATGCACTCCTTGAGTTCCGTGTTTAATGCGTCTATAATGGCTGTCTCAAGAGCTGAAATGGTCACATTGGCTAAGTAGCCTCTTGGTGTTTCACTTTGAAACACAGTAGCACATGAAATCTATGAGTGCAGGATCTTCGACCATAAAGCATGGCTTCATGGATTTAGCTTTGTATTCTGCAGGTTGGTTGTGTGATATTGCTAACGGATGTGTCGAACTCCAGCTTTGTTTGCGAATCATGGTCTTTTGTAGGGTCAGTTGGGTCTTGGGGGCTTTGACAGCTCATGATGTGCGTGATATTGCTGCTTTTGCTGATGATATTGCTGATGCTGCAGTAGTCTGTTTGTACGTGTGAGGATGGTTCCACTTCACATGCTAGTGGAGCACTGTTATTACAAACCTCTGGCAGCCGCCTTGCTTTCCTGGTCGCACAGTTTTGTGGCAATGCGTGGCACATTGATTCGAACTGGCTGTTGCCTGGTTCCTCAAAATGTTCCCATACTGATGTCTCTTTTGCCCGCTTGGGTGGTGGGGGAACGTTTTTGTCCTCTTGCTCACCCGGGCTGGGTTGAATGGGTAGCCTACTGCTACTAAACCCGATGCTTGGGTTTCCACTAGGATCTGACATAAAAATAGAAAATATTGATGTAGGGGATGAACATAGATCCTAAGCTTCTGCTGCTTTGGATCACTGCAATGCCATTTATAGTATCTTCCATGTAGAGATATGGTTAAAAAAAAGACAGATTTGTTGTATAAGGGTTTAGACCAAAAAATTAGTCTGCCTTTAAAGGGTGTCTTTTCGGCTCTAGATCATCAATTATGTCTACGTTGTCTGCTAACCTAAGGTCTTTAAAACCTATATCACACAGGTGTGATTGCAGTGTATGTGCTGGTATGATGCTCATGCAGATCTGCAGATCAGGATAAATAGGAGTGGGGATCAAACCCAGGAATGACCCCTAGGTTTGGCAGCTTGAGCTTTCACTCCACATGCTCTGAATTGCATGTGAAACTTCCAGTACCTGTACGTTACAGGTTACTTATCTAATTTCATAGCTGATTTAGTAACGTAAACTACTTCCTGCCGTGGTAAGTTTTGTTGGGTATTTTGTCCCATTTAGTTTTTCTACTAATCAAGCCCCGAGAACAAAGAAATGGGAATATAGAAAAAGTACTGGCTGGCAAAATGAGACAGAAATAAGCACGGCTTCCGATTTGTTGTCTGTCACAACTAGCATTAAAATAAAAAATATTCAGGGACAATGACTCGTTAGAGCCCTAGTCGCTCCCGGTAGCGTCTGCTGCGGGCATCAAGTCTCTCAGGGAGTCCTTAATAGATCTCATCAGTTCCGTTTATTTAATTTTAACACAATAACGTTTAGGAGCTCGTGTCGCAGAAAAACCGGCGCCAGCGTTGGTGGGGCCAAAAAATCCCACAATGCAACGCGCGCAGTCACGTGTGACGTCACACGTGTTGTGACGTCATGACCCTATTGTCCCTCTAAATATGACGAGAACATTTTCCGCAAAATTTAGCGGGTCGAAAGCGTCGTAACGTCATGGCCACATGTGACGTCACGCGCCACGGCACATGATGTCATGTGACGTCACGTGACCATGCACACACGCTTGCATAGCTTGGGAACGAGCGCGGGTTTATATGGGAAGGCTTTGCAACCAGGGGCCGATAACGTAATTGCGTCCCTCTGTATCTTAATGTATCTAAAACTCTGGTTAGTGTAGCATTTCACATGCCAGATATGCAGGTATATTTACACTTTACAATACTAAATAAGCACTTTCACACTCGTCGTGACCCAACGTTCGGTGAAGGCGAATTCGTCTGTCATGATGGGAAGCAATGATCGAAGCATCAGCAGCGTGACGTCAGTAACGCATCACTCACCATCTGCTCCTTAGGCAGTTCCCTGCACTGCGGAAAACCGGAGCATGTCAGCGATTACGGAGCTGTAGCGACGGTTCTCCCTTAGCTTTGCTGAATACGCCGGGCTAAGGTGCACGGCGACTGAATAATCCGGGCCACTTTTCTTCACCTGCTTGAAGAAAGCCGACGCATGGGACGTCTTGTGTGCCGCGCTGTTGGAGTAGCGTCGTAGTTTGCCTTCCTTTTGAAGAGCTCTTCCAGTTTCGATAACCCTCATGTCAAAATACAGCACTTCCACTGTTCTGCCCGTTACCAGTAGAAAACATCTGACAGGAAAAACCGAAAGGCAGGGTTCGAAGATACACTGTTTTCCAACCACGGAAAGCTAATGTACCAGTTGGATTTCAATGTCCTTGAACTACCGCAATAGTTGGTCACAAGAAAAGACCAACACAGGCTGTACTGGCAAAGGTTGTTCGAGCTGCGTCCGATGGTGTCACTGTCTTCAGTTCAGAAGGTTGGGCTTTGTGTTCTTCGTTCCGAAAGTTAATAGGTTCCCGTTTTATTGCTACCATGAAGATCCACTTTGATGTTCCTCAGCGCTTGCACACGCCATGCACTCTTCATCAAGCAAACGCTTGGCAGGATCAGAATGAGGCGTTTCTGAAACTTTCCGCTTCGTTGCTGTTTGTTGAAAGAAGTCTCTAATCGGGTGATTGGATGCCATAGCACACCCAGGCTAATTCTTCGAGTATTTCTCCATGTTCTTGGCGCCAGTTGGCCCCACGGTGGAGCTCGGATGGAGTCGGGCACCGGTACAAGCCTGCAGAAGGAATCTCGGGAGCAAGGGTGCTTCGAAAGAAAAGCACTGTTGTGCTCGATTAGTATCAAAGAGCACGAGCCATTTCATAAACTTGCTTCTTTCAAGCCGTCCACATTCTTCAGTTCCATAGAGCAGGATGAGGATTTAGGAAGAGCATTCAAACGAACGGACAGACATGAACTCCGAACTGGCAACATATATTTGCTTCCGTCCATCCATTCCATCCCGCCCCTCCTTTCCCCAGACACACAAACGCTTTCAGTTTTCCACCAACATCCTGGGGTAGTTCATCGGGCTCTAGGGTCAGTAATCATGAGAATGTGGCAGTTCTCGAACCCCCAAGCACGCAGTCTCCGCCACCAAAGCTCCTTCAAGGACCCGTTGAACACAGCCGCAGAGGCTTGAAATAAGCAGGATGGCCTCGACGCATTGAAGCCGCCGCCTTGCGGACGCTCCAGTCGCCCCGAGCATCTCAGGACTTAGGGAAATTTCCTCGGTCAGAACATGGGCAGTGCCCTTGATTTCCTTTGTGTGGCAGGTTCAGAGCGACGGTGCAGTGCAAATGCGATTCCAAGTCTCTCCGAGTAATCCCTTGAGCGACACAACTTTCGGGGAGCGTTCTATATGGTAGGCGTCAGGGCCGTACCCAGAAAAAAATTTCGGGGGGGGGGGGGGGGGGGGGGTTTCGGGGACAACGGCGGCCATTTTGAAAATGTCTATTGTCTTATTTTCGCCTATGAATCATGTGCATCGGTGGCATATAATGGAGAGGTATAGCAAACCGAAGAACCGGTCCCGGTTTGGTACCCGGTAGCCGACCGGTGCCACTGCGCGTGCGCAGAGGTGGAGATTAAAATCGGCTGGCTGCAAGTGTACCGACCAGGGCCGTACCCAGAAAAAAATTTCGGGGGGGGTCAGAACCCCCTATCCCCCCCCCCCCCCCCCCTGGTTACGGCCCTGGTAGGCGTCAAATGGTTTTCAGTGGTAGACGACGCTTCGTAGCTTTGGCAAACCATACGGATATTCATAAATCTTTCGTTCTTCGCAGGGTATGGAAAGAAAACAAAGCAGACGGGCACGAAGTCGTTGGAAACGTCCGGTATAGGGCCTGTTTAGGCTGGGTATCCTTCAAGCCAATGTCTTTTCCATGGGACGAGAACATTATGAAAATGACGAGCCATGCAATGTGCACGGGTGTGCGCACGAAATTTAAGGGGGAAGGTGGTGTGTAAAGGCTGGCATATTTTGGGGTGGTAGGACAAGTTTTAGGGGAGGCACCTTTGCTTTCCTTTGGCGCCGTCCCTGGTCTTGACCCAGAAGTACAATGAAACGTTGCTTGAACGACCCTCGACCGAGATGGACGTCCAATATTTCAAAGTAAACTGAAGTGCCCTCCTCAGGACCACCGTCCTTGTGCTTTCGAATAATTTATTCGTAAAATACCGTTTTTAGAGCGCAGCTCTTAGGGGCCCGTTTCCGGCTTGAGCGGCGTCGCCGTCGCCGTCGGCGTCGCCGTCGGCGTCGGCGTAACCGCGCGGTGCATCATGGGAAATGTCCCATAATGCACCGCGCGAGCCCCCCACCAAGGTCACGTGACCTCGTGGGGGGTCACGTGACCCCCCGAAGTCACGTGACTCCCCTGAGGTCACGTGGCCCCCTCCTCGAGGTCACGTGACCCCCGCCGATGTCGCGTGACCCCCCGATGACGTCATCGTCACTGATGACGTCACCGGCATCCACATCGTCATCGTCATCATCACTGATGACGTCACCGGCATCCACATCGTCATCGTCATCATCACTGATGACGTCACCGGCATTCACATCGTCATCGTCATCACTGATGACGTCACCGGCATCCGCATCGTCATCGTCATCATCACTGATGACGTCACCGGCATCCACATTGTCATCGTCATCATCACTGATGACGTCACCGGCATCCACATCGTCATCGTCATCATTACTGATGACGTCACCGGCATCCGCATCGTCATCGTCACTGATGACGTCACCGGCATCCACATCGTCATCATCACTGATGACGTCACCGGCATCCACATCGTCATCGTCATCATCACTGATGACGTCACCGACATCCGCATTGTCATCGTCATCATCACTGATGACGTCATCAGTGACGTCACTGATGTCGTCACCAGCATCCGCATCGTCATCGTCATCATCACTGATGACGTCATCAGCGACGTCACTGATGACGTCACCGACATTCGCATCGTCATCGTCATCATCACTGGTGAAGTCATCAGTGACGTCACTAATGACGTCATCGGTACCCGCATCGTCATCGTCACTGATGACGTCATCAGTGACGTCAGTGATGACATCATCGGCATTGGGGGTCACGTGACCCCCAAGGTAACGTGACCCCCCCTGGTTAGTTTAACCCCCCCCCCAGTGCCCTTCCCTCCTCCTCCTCAAGAGCTGCGCTCTAATTCGGCGTTACAGGGAGTTGTAAGCGGCTTTCATTTTTTTTTTTCATTTTATGATTTTTTTTATTTTGCCATCGTGACCTTAAAAATCAGAATTTTTCGATCAAATCCGAACTGCCAAAATTTTTTACCTGCGAGTGTTTTTTTTTATATTTTGTTTTTATTTGAAAGCAAGGAACCATGTTCAACCTATGGGAAAGGTGCGGCCCCAGCGAGCCACCCGGCACTTCGGAGTGAGGCGCGTGGCAACATGCCATCGGTGCGCGCGCCCTCGTGTGCTTAGCTCGGTGTCGGTCCATAGTTCTTCAGGGGTGGAACGGCTGCGCCATTTGCGCCATTTTGCGCCAGACGCATTTGTCTGCGCCATCCTGCGCCATGTTTCGGAAACTGCGCCACAGTCAATACCTCGCGCCATTATGCACCAAATTGGAAAACGTGCGCCAAAAAAATTGTATTTTGTCTTGGTTTCGGTTTCTATCGACTCGATTGGCAACAATGATCGCGTTTAGCTTGGTCGGCCTTGCAATCCTTTTTTTCTCTTTATTCTCCCTGTGTATCCCGAGTAGGAAGTGTGCGAAAAAAACTCGGGGTTCGGATTCCAAGCGCTACACCATCTGCCTCTGGATTGTTATTCTTCAACCATAAGCGGTTAAACAAGTCGGTCGAGGTAAGGTCGAGTCGTTAAGCGTCAGATTGCCTGAGGCTCCGAAGCCCGGGATCCGGACGTCAGTCAGTTGAAAACAAATGAGCAAAAGATTCCTTTGAGCACTTCATCGTTAGAAGTTGGAACCGCATTCCTGCAAGATAAATCGTGATTTGATAGATCTGAAACGCAGTCCGATCCGAAACCTTGCCGGCCAGCAGCTCTCACGCGAGCGGTAGATCTGCTCGGCATACGTTAACCTTGCTCCTGCTTATCGCTTCGAATACGATAACTCCGTTAATCGTAGTCTGCTGCTTCGATATTGAGTTGCACAATAGGATAAACTCGAATTTTGTTGCGATATTGAGTTGCGCAATATGAGAAACTCGAAATTTGTTTCCCTGTTCTTCCGCGCAACTGCACGTCCGTTGCTTACGCACGTCACGTGGTTCGCACATAAAATCACTCTGTCGAGGACGTGTGGACTGTGCGATAAGCGGTGCTGGTTTGCATTTTGAGCAGCTGAAAGCCACTCAGAAAATATCAAGGCTCACAAAGTTCCAAGTTTTCGCATCTGTTACACTGTTATCCCATCTGCCTAGGTCCCTAACCGCTCATGTTTATCTGGGCTGCTAAGCACAACTGAAATTGCTCCCGTGCTTGTCTAAGACACAAGCTGGAGTGCAATGAAAACTGATCTGAGCTGCTCCTAGCCTGCTCCAGAACGTAGTTTTAGCTGCTCCCAACCTGCTCCAAAACAGCTGTTTCAGCTGCTCCCGTGGCTGCTCCCAAGCACATTTCATGAGTTCCACCCCTGTTCTTGCCTTTTGCCAGGTAATGCTCTTATGGCTACGAAATTTTGTAAACAAGTGCTGCACTGTGGAAGACCGCTTGACTCGCCAAGAAAACTCGTCTTGTCTTGTCCGCATACAAAAACAAAATGAATATGCCGTGGTAAACGCCCGAGAGTTACGATGATTCCACATAAGATGGCGCTACCTTCGGGTAGCCTCGGACCCTCACCGTTGCACCAGACGTCTGCTGCGGGACCACCGGTGACGTCTATACGGACGCTGAGCAGCAAGAGGCGCTTCTCTCCCGGCGACAGGCGGACCCGGTCGGTGCTGTTCGAGCAGAAGCCGAAACTGCAGCCTCGAATCAGGGCCGTGACCACCTCCGGCCTCGTGCCCGTGTTGGCGGCGTACATCCGGATAAGCGCCGGATTGAGCACGGCGTTGGTGGTCACCTCCGTCACTGAACCCTGGCGGCTGCAATCGAAGGGACGGAAGTTGGCACAGGGCTTCCCAGAAAGGAAAGTAGCACAATCACGTACACACAAGTGGCTTTGCCCCGGCGGTCCTTGCGACATTTTGTAGCCACACGGTGACGGCGGATGAACTGGTGATGTGCGCGTTTGCATACCGCTACGCTTCGAAACTTCACGAGACAATGTCCACCGTTAAAATAGGCTTTTGAGGATGATTTTTGTTATATCTGTGGCAGTGCTCGTGCCTTGACGTGCAGCGTGCGCGCGAGACTATCGCGTGAACTGACTGACTGCCTACCCGAGCGACAGCATGCAGCCGTGTTCTAACCGGGCTGATTTCTGTAACCCGTTTTTCTTGTAAATACACCACAATTATTGGCGACGAGGATGTTCGGGTCCACGGGTTGGATCATCGTCTGACTGCTGGGGGCTTGACTGGAGCCAAGGATTGTCCAGCCTCGGAATCCTGGAGCGGCCATCAAGCGGCAACCCCTCAGCGAAGACCATGAGTCGCATCGGGCACATCGAGTCTTTCGACGATACGACGAGCGACTGGCGGTCCTATGAAGAAAGACTGGCGTCATACCTCCTGGTAAACGAGGTTCCCGAAGGTAAGAAGGTCCATTCCTTCTTGAGTCTCATCGGTCCGAAGACGTACGCTTTGTTGAAGTCGCTTACGGCCCCGCAGTCACCGTCCGAAAAGTCGTTTACCGCGTTACTCAAGCTTCTGGGCGATCATCTTGCGCCGCAGCCATCCGTCATAGCGGAAAGGGCGAAGTTCTACAAGCGTTCGCAAGAAGAAAGTGAGTCCATCGCCGAATTTGTAGCGGTACTTCGAGATCTAGCACAGAGCTGCGATTTTGGAGGCTTTCTTGATGAGGCGCTACGCGACCGTTTTGTGTGCGGCCTTCGCCGAGAAGATGTACAACGCGTCCTCTTCACAGAAGACAAAAAGCTGACTTTCCAGAAAGCCGTAGAGAGGGCTCTTGCGATGGAAATAGCAACTAAAAGTGCAGCGTTAACGCACACCAGCGGTGCATCGGTCCCTGACGTCCACAAGGTTCGGGTCGACCACAAAGCGCGGATCGACAAGCAAGTACCAGAGCAGTCAAGTTGTTTCCGTTGTGGCTCGACCAACCACCGCAGTGATGCGTGCCCCCACGTCGGTGACACATGTTTCAAGTGCAACCGGAAAGGGCACATTCAGCGCGCCTGCCGTTCGGGTAACAAGAAGCCGACAAAATCGAAACGACAAAGGCAGGTGAAAACGCTGACGTCCGTTCACGACGCGGTATCTCTGCAAGCGGTCAAGGCTGCGGGCTTGGAACCGATCACCGTACCCATAAACGTTGACGGTGTGAAGCTTACAATGGAACTTGACACAGGCGCAGCTGTGTCCGTTGTCTCCTTGGCTGAATTTCGGAAGCTGTTCCCAAGAAAGCAGCTACAACCTACAACGCTGACACTTCGCACGTATACAGGAGACTTCGTGAAGCCGAAGGGTCGGGCCTTGGTCTTTGTGCAGCACAACGACCAAAGTAAGGAGCTTCCACTGTACGTCGTGGAAACCAAGGGACCGGCATTGCTTGGCAGAGAATGGCTGCGAGAAATTCGGCTAGACTGGAAGAACCTGGTCACTGTCAACAGGCTCGACACGTCGGAGAGTCTCAAACAAAAGTTGGACGCCTTGTTGGAGAACCACAGCGACCTGTTCAAAGATGAGCTTGGCACCATTTCTGGAGAACAAGCCGAACTTTTTCTTCGTGAAGGTTCACAGCCGAAGTTTCTGAAGGCTAGAAGCATTCCATTCGCACTGCAAGCAGCAGTCGAAAAAGAATTGGCAAAAATGGAAAAGTTGGGAGTCATCACGCCCGTGGCTACCAGCGAGTATGCGACACCCCTTGTACCTGTAGTAAAAAAGGATGGCAGTATACGCCTCTGCGGAGATTTGAAGGCTACGCTCAATCCCTGCCTGGAGGTGGACAGGTACCCCATACCACGTATTGATGAGCTGTTGGCGGCCTTAGCTGGTGGACAAGAATTCTCAAAGATCGACCTCAGCAGGGCTTACCAACAGGTGGTTATGGCGGACAGCTCAAAAAAGTTGCTAACGCTGAACACGCACAAAGGGCTGTACGCCATGAACCGTCTTGCTTTTGGCATCTCATCAGCACCAGGCATCTTCCAGAGGATAATGGATAATATGCTGAAGGGCCTGAAGGGTGTCAGCTGCTATCTCGATGACATCCTGATCACCGGAAAGTCGAAGCAAGAACACCTCAGCAATCTCGAAGCCGTCTTGTCGAGATTACAAGAACGTGGTGTGCGAGTGCGGCGTGACAAGTGCTCGTTTTTTCAGCACGAACTACGTTATCTAGGCCACGTCATCAACGCCGAAGGTGTTTGCGCATCCCCTGAGAAAGTGTCTGCACTACTGAATGCTCCTGCTCCGAAAAACAAGCAGCAACTGCAGTCGTTCCTTGGGATGGTGAACTACTACGGAAAGTTCGTTCCGCAACTTTCTACGCTGGCACACCCCTTGTACAAGATGCTGAGACAAGGAGAAGAATGGACGTGGGACGAAGTTTGCCAGTCCGCTTTTCAGAAAATCAAAGCTGCGATGACTTCCCCACCGATCTTAGTTCATTATGATCCCAAAAGACCCCTGCAGCTCGCCTGTGACGCATCGCAATACGGCATAGGCGCCGTTCTTTCTCAAGTTTCTCCGGACGGAAAAGTTCAACCTGTGGCTTACGCGTCTCGTACCTTATCGGAGGCTGAAAAGAACTACAGTCAGATTGAGAAAGAAGCACTGGCCCTGATCTTTGGAGTTAAAAAATTCCACGTGTATATTTACGGCCGTTTCTTCACCTTGATTACAGACCATAAGCCTTTGCAAACCATTTTCGGCCCGAAAACAGGTATTCCAGCAATGGCTGCTGCACGGATGCAGCGCTGGGCAGTGACGCTGTCTACGTACAGCTACTCGCTCCAGTTCAAGAAATCAAGTGACAACACTGAAGCAGACTGCTTGTCAAGATTGCCACTTGACATTGTGGCAGATGAATCTACCGAAGGAAACGAAACTTTCTATTCTCTGCGTCTAGATACGCTACCTGTCACCAGCCGTGACATTGCTCGTGCCACACGCCACGACCCTTTGTTAAGCAAAGTACTCGACTTGACACACGTGGGCTGGCCATCGTCCATCACTGACAAGGAAATGAAGCCTTTCTTTGACAGACGTCTGGAGCTCACTGTGCATCAAGGGTGTCTGATGTATGGCATGCGGGTAGTCGTACCACCAAAACTGCGCAATCTCCTGCTTGAAGAGATACATCTGGGTCATCCAGGAATTGTCAGAAGTAAGGAATTAGCCAGGAGCTACATCTGGTGGCCTTCAATTGACAATGACCTGGAAGAGCAAGTGAAAGCATGTCAAGAATGCTATCAACAGCGGAACGAGCCAGTCCCCGCGCCCCTCCACCCTTGGGCATGGCCGACATCGCCCTGGCAAAGGGTGCATTTGGATTTCGCGGGTCCAGTCAAGGGGAAGATGTTTTTGGTCGCCGTAGATGCACACTCAAAGTGGCCCGAGGTCTATGTGATGGAGAAGACGACATCACAGCACGCGATCCAACGTCTTCAGGACTTGTTTTGTCGTTTTGGTGTACCTGAGGCCATTTTTACGGACAACGGTCCTCAGTTCGTCTCAACAGAATTCAAGTCTTTTATTAAGAATCTAGGAGGCCGTCACATCTTGAGCGCGGCCTATCACCCGAGTACTAATGGCCTCGCGGAGAGGTTTGTCCAGACATTGAAGTCTGCTCTCCGAAAAGGACGACCGCAAGACTCCCTGGAGTTGACGGTACAAACGTTTCTTCTGACGTACCGCAATACCCCTCACACGACGACAAAAGAAACACCTGCCAGTTTGTTCTTAGGCAGAAGACTTCGCACAAGACTCGATGCCATTAAGCCTTCCGTTGGGGGAAGAGTAGGACATCAACAGTTCGTCCAGACCTCGCAGCGAAAGGCGCAAACAAGGATTTTTAGTGTGAACGACAATGTTCTCGTGAGGAACTATAGAGGCTCCCAGAAGTGGATTCCCGGCACAATTCTGAAGCAATCTGGCCCAGTGTCGTTCCAGGTTCGAGTCACGACTGCTCGGGGCATATATATCTGGCGCCGTCACCAAGACCAGATGCTTCATCATCGTGAAAACTCGATGCAAGCCACATCAGACGGATTCCTGCCCGACCTGAGGGATCCAGAGAACTGCGTCGACGAGCCTGTGGTCAGTGAGTTTGCAACCACCCCACAGAGGGCAACCGACAATCCCGCTGTGCAACAGCGCTACCCCACAAGACATCGTCGTCCTCCAGACAGATACGACGCATAACGTTTTCGGCATTGTGTGCAGTGTGTGTTTTCCTTTGGTTTCTTCAATTACGCCGGGGGAAGTGTTATATCTGTGGCAGTGCTCGTGCCTTGACGTGCAGCGTGCGCGCGAGACTATCGCGTGAACTGACTGACTGCCTACCCGAGCGACAGCATGCAGCCGTGTTCTAACCGGGCTGATTTCTGTAACCCGTTTTTCTTGTAAATACACCACAATTTTGAATCGCTACGCGAGGGCCCCGATGATTTCTCCGCCCGATTTTTGAGCGAGCCTGGGGGTTAATGCCGCCCTAAGACCATCAGCAAGATGGCGGCGCCCAGAGGGCGGTTGGAGACCCGTTTGGTACAACGGAGCACCTACTCTGACGTCTCGAAGCGGAGTGAATCCGCGCTGAATTCGAGGGAGGCCATGCTGAGGTGCTGTCCCTCGTAGCCGAGTCCGAAGTACCGCCTCCCTGTGCGGTCGTTCAGCATGATGGGGTTCTCCAGGGGCTTCGCGTGGTTCTCCAGCAGGTAGCGACCGCGGAGGCCTTGGCTACGACGTTCCTGCATTGAAGATCCATCTCGCCGGCTGTGGATCTCAATGCTTTTGTGGGTTTGCTGTCGCTAACTAAACCATCATGCACAAAAAAAAAAAAAGAACAGTAAGGATTGTGGCGCATTTACCGTGCGTGATTGGTTTAGTCGTTGACAGCAAACGCACAAATACTACGCAAATAGCAAGGCTTGACTGGCAGGTGATCTAAGCACGAGGAGCGGCAAGTTTTGTTTTTAGATGTAACATGACTAACACTTACTGTCGTTTATTCATAGTATCTCTTACCAAATGGTTGTGCTGTTGTTTATTTTTTTCTTTTTGCCTCGATTTGTTCCGTAGAATTTTCGTGTAATGTTTTGCAGAATTGTTATTGTGTAGTTATCTTAAGCTGTTCGAGAAGAGGCTTTGTCAGTCATGCACCACAACTTTATCTCATCCCCCGTACGCAATAAATAAATAAAAAAAAAATGACGGAGCTTAGAGGCCGTTTTGGATTATCGGGGGTCCAAGTTGGTTGAAAGTTTTACAAACTTGTTAGAAGGAAATATGTTCTAAAACAGCTCGTAAGCAGTTCGATATTGGCAAGTAAAATCTTGGTTTCCCGATTCTGGAGTTGTCTTTGATGGTGATCGGTTTGACTGCCTACTCACGTTGTCTTGAGACCAGAGGTCAAGGGGCTGGACTTCCAGACAACTGTAAAGACAAACAGAAGTTAACACTACTGGGTGTCTTGTTGACCTAGTCCGTCTATACGTTCTTATAATCAGGTGCCAGTTTTAAATGCACAACTTTGTTCTCTTTGAACGAGACAAAGATGCATGAAGCAAAACTAAGTTCCTTGATAAACTTGTCTCCTTCATTTTGATACGAACAGATTCGTGTGACTGATTATCTTTCAAAAGCCTGTCTGCCGCGAACCGACCCACTGTCTCCATTCTTTTAAGGGATTAGGAAACTCGGAAAAGGAAATAATTATACTGATAGGACACATTGTATGTTCCTATACTTTTGCTATTTCTTTTTCTTTTTTGAAAAGGGCGCGATCGCTTTGTGGGTAAATCGCTTTATATGCGGGATCCTCGGATCCACCTCATTCGGGAAGGCCGACATGTTTGTTGGGTCGGGGACGTCATTCGCCCAACGGCTCTCGGCGTCTCGCACTTCAGCTTCCTCGTTACGCGTTTTGAGAGACGACGGCATCGCTCGCTTCGTCGGAGTCTTCGACACTTCGCAGCAGCGATAAGAGTGACTGTTATCAAGAGATGTTGGAAGCTGGTCATTATGACATCAACCCTCTGGCGGCCAGCTCCAGCGACGACGACAAGATCGTGACGGACGAATTCGCCGTCGTCCACGACTATCTCACATGTGCACGCAAGGTGGATGGTCAAAGGGCAAGGGGACGAGAGTGAGAGTAGCCTTGGAGTATCCGAGTAGCGTGAGAGTGTAGAATTAAAGCGTTCAACTAAAAATGGTGATCACGTGGTTTATGGACACTATGGTGTGATTAACTTGGGCCGTGTTACCTGGTCGCCAGGTGAAAATGATAAACATTCATCAACTGATAGTGGCAACTACTAGAGCTCTAAAAATCGCGAAAGTTTGTGTATATAGTCGCCTTAACCATTCCATTTAAAAAAATAATCTACCCGTTTATTTCTCGTGTCCTAACGCATTTTATGAACTTCAGCTGTAGCCTATAGCTGCATATTGCTGCTGCATCTACTCTTGCTGTCAAAATGTAGGTCTCTCTCTGATAAGAGGGCAGGTGGTATTAATGCGAGAGCATTACCTATCCCATTAAACGAAGCCGGCGGTGTCTGTAACCACACAAAGAAAAAGTGAAAAAAAAAAAACGCGAAAGGAATGGTTATTTTCTTATTGGCCGAGTGAAACGGTTCCTAAGTAGCCATTGGCAGCCGCTTCACGAAAGAGAGCGCTCGGCCGTGTCAGGCGTGGCCGGAAAGGGGGGGGGGGGGGGGGGGGGGGGGGGCTGCGGGCGCTTCACGAGAGCGCGCGCTCGGCCGCCGCTCTCGTGTCAGGCGTTGCCGGAGGGTGGTTGGGTTCAACCCGGAAAAAGGAAAAAAAAAAAAAAATAGAAAGGACATAACAATTGAACGAATGACGGTTGCAATTACAATGTTACGACGTTCTACTGGCGAGGCGAGAGAAAAGCGATATTTTCACGCATACCGGAAACTCAAAAATTAAAAATGGCGGCACCCACGTAGAAAAGGTGTATATCGTTGGCGGCCGCAACCTCGGCTGTAGCGAATCGCGGCCGTCCACTCCAGTACACCACATAAGAACCAAGGGAACGGAAGAACGACATTCATGCTTTTGCGTTCATAACTCATAAGAAGTGCTTAGGTGCCCCGGAAGTTTTTCGCCTAGTTCATTGAAAGCCTTCATCAGCATTCATTTCTACCCCCCCCCCCCCCCCCCCCCGCACACACACACTTTCGTTAACTACACACACCTTTAGTATGCACTACCCGCAGGCTGCACTCATTGAAATTTTTAAGACCTTCCCAGATGTAGACTGCCGGGGAAACCCCTGTTCATCATCTGAACTTCGTGTCTCCACTCGGCAACTATATATGACGCATAACTAAGCTTCCTCATAAAAGCGTAGCGTACAATTTAATATACATATATTTACATATCTTCACGAATCCTTCCAGCCCGATGCACTATATGTGTCCTGTTACGGATCAACTTCACCTCTTTAGTATGCATATACGCTTTTAATGAAGCTCAGCTATGGTAGCTGCTCAGGCATGATAGTTGCCAAGGACATGTTTTTATGTCTACAGGAACGTACTCTCTCACAAGTGATACTTAGCGACAGCTCTGATCGAGCTAACAAGCTATATGTTACCTTGAGACCGGCCGCTGGCATCGGTTGTCTTGGTTCCAGAAGGCCTTGAAATAGGTCCCTACTTTTCCACACTGGGTGTCGCTCAGGTCAATCATCGAATTGGGGAGGAGGAGGTAGTCCCTGGCCCCGTTCTGTGATTTCAGAAAAGCGCGAAATCGTTTACGGGCAAATGGACCTTGCCCGGGATTCACTTCTTTCACTTAGAGTCAAATGGGCGCTCTTTGTTTACTATACTGGAGCCGATAAGTATAGTTACTGACGGTTTAAAAGACGCGGGGAGCTCTGATAAAACCCGTTTGCTCTATACTGGCGTCTAACTCCTGGTTAACTCAGTTGGTAGAGCGCTCCACTGGAAATGGAGAGCTCCCTGGTTTGATACCACGACCAGGCGGATTTTTTCGGTCGCGCAGATTTGTGTTTGTGTTATCTCCCTTGTTCCCCTTCTCCATAGATTATTATAGTTATTGATGTCCAGCTCGCTTGCACCTTTGCATTTAATTGCATTATCATCGTAACCTTAAAAAATGCAAGCCGTTCACCCTTGTTGGTGTTAGACTGGTGGCAGCTGATAAAACCCGTTTGTTCTACTCGCGTCCAACTCTTGGTTAGCTGAGTTGGTAGAGCGCTCCACTGGAAATGGAGAGGTCCCTGGTTCGATACCAGGACCACGCACTAGTCACCTAGCTGTTTTCGGAGATTTGTGTTTACGCTTTGTCCCACTCATTCCCCCCTTCTCCAGAGATTATTTTCGGCATTATTTTCCAGCTCGCTTGCACCTTTGCATTTAATTGCATTATCATCGTAACCTTAAAAAATGCAAGCCGTTCACCCTTGTTGGTGTTAGACTGGTGGCAGCTGATAAAACCCGTTTGTTCTACTCGCGTCCAACTCTTGGTTAGCTGAGTTGGTAGAGCGCTCCACTGGAAATGGAGAGGTCCCTGGTTCGATACCAGGACCACGCACTAGTCACCTAGCTGTTTTCGGAGATTTGTGTTTACACTTTGTCCCACTCATTCCCCCCTTCTCCAGAGATTATTTTCGGCATTATTTTCCAGCTCGCTTGCACCTTTGCATTTAATTGCATTATCATCGTAACCTTAAAAAATGCAAGCCGTTCACCCTTGTTGGTGTTAGACTGGTGGCAGCTGATAAAACCCGTTTGTTCTACTCGCGTCCAACTCTTGGTTAGCTGAGTTGGTAGAGCGCTCCACTGGAAATGGAGAGGTCCCGGGTTCGATACCAGGACCACGCACTAGTCACCTAGCTGTTTTCGGAGATTTGTGTTTACACTTTGTCCCACTCATTCCCCCCTTCTCCAGAGATTATTTTCGGCATTATTTTCCAGCTCGCTTGCACCTTTGCATTTAATTGCATTATCATCGTAACCTTAAAAAATGCAAGCCGTTCACCCTTGTTGGTGTTAGACTGGTGGCAGCTGATAAAACCCGTTTGTTCTACTCGCGTCCAACTCTAGGTTAGCTGAGTTGGTAGAGCGCTCCACTGGAAATGGAGAGGTCCCTGGTTCGATACCAGGACCACGCACTAGTCACCTAGCTGTTTTCGGAGATTTGTGTTTACGCTTTGTCCCACTCATTCCCCCCTTCTCCAGAGATTATTTTCGGCATTATTTTCCAGCTCGCTTGCACCTTTGCATTTAATTGCATTATCATCGTAACCTTAAAAAATGCAAGCCGTTCACCCTTGTTGGTGTTAGACTGGTGGCAGCTGATAAAACCCGTTTGTTCTACTCGCGTCCAACTCTTGTTTAGCTGAGTTGGTAGAGCGCTCCACTGGAAATGGAGAGGTCCCTGGTTCGATACCAGGACCACGCACTAGTCACCTAGCTGTTTTCGGAGATTTGTGTTTACACTTTGTCCCACTCATTCCCCCCTTCTCCAGAGATTATTTTCGGCATTATTTTCCAGCTCGCTTGCACCTTTGCATTTAATTGCATTATCATCGTAACCTTAAAAAATGCAAGCCGTTCACCCTTGTTGGTGTTAGACTGGTGGCAGCTGATAAAACCCGTTTGTTCTACTCGCGTCCAACTCTTGGTTAGCTGAGTTGGTAGAGCGCTCCACTGGAAATGGAGAGGTCCCGGGTTCGATACCAGGACCACGCACTAGTCACCTAGCTGTTTTCGGAGATTTGTGTTTACACTTTGTCCCACTCATTCCCCCCTTCTCCAGAGATTATTTTCGGCATTATTTTCCAGCTCGCTTGCACCTTTGCATTTAATTGCATTATCATCGTAACCTTAAAAAATGCAAGCCGTTCACCCTTGTTGGTGTTAGACTGGTGGCAGCTGATAAAACCCGTTTGTTCTACTCGCGTCCAACTCTTGGTTAGCTGAGTTGGTAGAGCGCTCCACTGGAAATGGAGAGGTCCCTGGTTCGATACCAGGACCACGCACTAGTCACCTAGCTGTTTTCGGAGATTTGTGTTTACACTTTGTCCCACTCATTCCCCCCTTCTCCAGAGATTATTTTCGGCATTATTTTCCAGCTCGCTTGCACCTTTGCATTTAATTGCATTATCATCGTAACCTTAAAAAATGCAAGCCGTTCACCCTTGTTGGTGTTAGACTGGTGGCAGCTGATAAAACCCGTTTGTTCTACTCGCGTCCAACTCTTGGTTAGCTGAGTTGGTAGAGCGCTCCACTGGAAATGGAGAGGTCCCTGGTTCGATACCAGGACCACGCACTAGTCACCTAGCTGTTTTCGGAGATTTGTGTTTACACTTTGTCCCACTCATTCCCCCCTTCTCCAGAGATTATTTTCGGCATTATTTTCCAGCTCGCTTGCACCTTTGCATTTAATTGCATTATCATCGTAACCTTAAAAAATGCAAGCCGTTCACCCTTGTTGGTGTTAGACTGGTGGCAGCTGATAAAACCCGTTTGTTCTACTCGCGTCCAACTCTTGGTTAGCTGAGTTGGTAGAGCGCTCCACTGGAAATGGAGAGGTCCCTGGTTCGATACCAGGACCACGCACTAGTCACCTAGCTGTTTTCGGAGATTTGTGTTTACACTTTGTCCCACTCATTCCCCCCTTCTCCAGAGATTATTTTCGGCATTATTTTCCAGCTCGCTTGCACCTTTGCATTTAATTGCATTATCATCGTAACCTTAAAAAATGCAAGCCGTTCACCCTTGTTGGTGTTAGACTGGTGGCAGCTGATAAAACCCGTTTGTTCTACTCGCGTCCAACTCTTGGTTAGCTGAGTTGGTAGAGCGCTCCACTGGAAATGGAGAGGTCCCTGGTTCGATACCAGGACCACGCACTAGTCACCTAGCTGTTTTCGGAGATTTGTGTTTACGCTTTGTCCCACTCATTCCCCCCTTCTCCAGAGATTATTTTCGGCATTATTTTCCAGCTCGCTTGCACCTTTGCATTTAATTGCATTATCATCGTAACCTTAAAAAATGCAAGCCGTTCACCCTTGTTGGTGTTAGACTGGTGGCAGCTGATAAAACCCGTTTGTTCTACTCGCGTCCAACTCTTGGTTAGCTGAGTTGGTAGAGCGCTCCACTGGAAATGGAGAGGTCCCTGGTTCGATACCAGGACCACGCACTAGTCACCTAGCTGTTTTCGGAGATTTGTGTTTACACTTTGTCCCACTCATTCCCCCCTTCTCCAGAGATTATTTTCGGCATTATTTTCCAGCTCGCTTGCACCTTTGCATTTAATTGCATTATCATCGTAACCTTAAAAAATGCAAGCCGTTCACCCTTGTTGGTGTTAGACTGGTGGCAGCTGATAAAACCCGTTTGTTCTACTCGCGTCCAACTCTTGGTTAGCTGAGTTGGTAGAGCGCTCCACTGGAAATGGAGAGGTCCCTGGTTCGATACCAGGACCACGCACTAGTCACCTAGCTGTTTTCGGAGATTTGTGTTTACGCTTTGTCCCACTCATTCCCCCCTTCTCCAGAGATTATTTTCGGCATTATTTTCCAGCTCGCTTGCACCTTTGCATTTAATTGCATTATCATCGTAACCTTAAAAAATGCAAGCCGTTCACCCTTGTTGGTGTTAGACTGGTGGCAGCTGATAAAACCCGTTTGTTCTACTCGCGTCCAACTCTTGGTTAGCTGAGTTGGTAGAGCGCTCCACTGGAAATGGAGAGGTCCCTGGTTCGATACCAGGACCACGCACTAGTCACCTAGCTGTTTTCGGAGATTTGTGTTTACACTTTGTCCCACTCATTCCCCCCTTCTCCAGAGATTATTTTCGGCATTATTTTCCAGCTCGCTTGCACCTTTGCATTTAATTGCATTATCATCGTAACCTTAAAAAATGCAAGCCGTTCACCCTTGTTGGTGTTAGACTGGTGGCAGCTGATAAAACCCGTTTGTTCTACTCGCGTCCAACTCTTGGTTAGCTGAGTTGGTAGAGCGCTCCACTGGAAATGGAGAGGTCCCTGGTTCGATACCAGGACCACGCACTAGTCACCTAGCTGTTTTCGGAGATTTGTGTTTACACTTTGTCCCACTCATTCCCCCCTTCTCCAGAGATTATTTTCGGCATTATTTTCCAGCTCGCTTGCACCTTTGCATTTAATTGCATTATCATCGTAACCTTAAAAAATGCAAGCCGTTCACCCTTGTTGGTGTTAGACTGGTGGCAGCTGATAAAACCCGTTTGTTCTACTCGCGTCCAACTCTTGGTTAGCTGAGTTGGTAGAGCGCTCCACTGGAAATGGAGAGGTCCCTGGTTCGATACCAGGACCACGCACTAGTCACCTAGCTGTTTTCGGAGATTTGTGTTTACACTTTGTCCCACTCATTCCCCCCTTCTCCAGAGATTATTTTCGGCATTATTTTCCAGCTCGCTTGCACCTTTGCATTTAATTGCATTATCATCGTAACCTTAAAAAATGCAAGCCGTTCACCCTTGTTGGTGTTAGACTGGTGGCAGCTGATAAAACCCGTTTGTTCTACTCGCGTCCAACTCTTGGTTAGCTGAGTTGGTAGAGCGCTCCACTGGAAATGGAGAGGTCCCTGGTTCGATACCAGGACCACGCACTAGTCACCTAGCTGTTTTCGGAGATTTGTGTTTACGCTTTGTCCCACTCATTCCCCCCTTCTCCAGAGATTATTTTCGGCATTATTTTCCAGCTCGCTTGCACCTTTGCATTTAATTGCATTATCATCGTAACCTTAAAAAATGCAAGCCGTTCACCCTTGTTGGTGTTAGACTGGTGGCAGCTGATAAAACCCGTTTGTTCTACTCGCGTCCAACTCTTGGTTAGCTGAGTTGGTAGAGCGCTCCACTGGAAATGGAGAGGTCCCTGGTTCGATACCAGGACCACGCACTAGTCACCTAGCTGTTTTCGGAGATTTGTGTTTACACTTTGTCCCACTCATTCCCCCCTTCTCCAGAGATTATTTTCGGCATTATTTTCCAGCTCGCTTGCACCTTTGCATTTAATTGCATTATCATCGTAACCTTAAAAAATGCAAGCCGTTCACCCTTGTTGGTGTTAGACTGGTGGCAGCTGATAAAACCCGTTTGTTCTACTCGCGTCCAACTCTTGGTTAGCTGAGTTGGTAGAGCGCTCCACTGGAAATGGAGAGGTCCCTGGTTCGATACCAGGACCACGCACTAGTCACCTAGCTGTTTTCGGAGATTTGTGTTTACACTTTGTCCCACTCATTCCCCCCTTCTCCAGAGATTATTTTCGGCATTATTTTCCAGCTCGCTTGCACCTTTGCATTTAATTGCATTATCATCGTAACCTTAAAAAATGCAAGCCGTTCACCCTTGTTGGTGTTAGACTGGTGGCAGCTGATAAAACCCGTTTGTTCTACTCGCGTCCAACTCTTGGTTAGCTGAGTTGGTAGAGCGCTCCACTGGAAATGGAGAGGTCCCTGGTTCGATACCAGGACCACGCACTAGTCACCTAGCTGTTTTCGGAGATTTGTGTTTACGCTTTGTCCCACTCATTCCCCCCTTCTCCAGAGATTATTTTCGGCATTATTTTCCAGCTCGCTTGCACCTTTGCATTTAATTGCATTATCATCGTAACCTTAAAAAATGCAAGCCGTTCACCCTTGTTGGTGTTAGACTGGTGGCAGCTGATAAAACCCGTTTGTTCTACTCGCGTCCAACTCTTGGTTAGCTGAGTTGGTAGAGCGCTCCACTGGAAATGGAGAGGTCCCTGGTTCGATACCAGGACCACGCACTAGTCACCTAGCTGTTTTCGGAGATTTGTGTTTACGCTTTGTCCCACTCATTCCCCCCTTCTCCAGAGATTATTTTCGGCATTATTTTCCAGCTCGCTTGCACCTTTGCATTTAATTGCATTATCATCGTAACCTTAAAAAATGCAAGCCGTTCACCCTTGTTGGTGTTAGACTGGTGGCAGCTGATAAAACCCGTTTGTTCTACTCGCGTCCAACTCTTGGTTAGCTGAGTTGGTAGAGCGCTCCACTGGAAATGGAGAGGTCCCTGGTTCGATACCAGGACCACGCACTAGTCACCTAGCTGTTTTCGGAGATTTGTGTTTACACTTTGTCCCACTCATTCCCCCCTTCTCCAGAGATTATTTTCGGCATTATTTTCCAGCTCGCTTGCACCTTTGCATTTAATTGCATTATCATCGTAACCTTAAAAAATGCAAGCCGTTCACCCTTGTTGGTGTTAGACTGGTGGCAGCTGATAAAACCCGTTTGTTCTACTCGCGTCCAACTCTTGGTTAGCTGAGTTGGTAGAGCGCTCCACTGGAAATGGAGAGGTCCCTGGTTCGATACCAGGACCACGCACTAGTCACCTAGCTGTTTTCGGAGATTTGTGTTTACACTTTGTCCCACTCATTCCCCCCTTCTCCAGAGATTATTTTCGGCATTATTTTCCAGCTCGCTTGCACCTTTGCATTTAATTGCATTATCATCGTAACCTTAAAAAATGCAAGCCGTTCACCCTTGTTGGTGTTAGACTGGTGGCAGCTGATAAAACCCGTTTGTTCTACTCGCGTCCAACTCTTGGTTAGCTGAGTTGGTAGAGCGCTCCACTGGAAATGGAGAGGTCCCTGGTTCGATACCAGGACCACGCACTAGTCACCTAGCTGTTTTCGGAGATTTGTGTTTACACTTTGTCCCACTCATTCCCCCCTTCTCCAGAGATTATTTTCGGCATTATTTTCCAGCTCGCTTGCACCTTTGCATTTAATTGCATTATCATCGTAACCTTAAAAAATGCAAGCCGTTCACCCTTGTTGGTGTTAGACTGGTGGCAGCTGATAAAACCCGTTTGTTCTACTCGCGTCCAACTCTTGGTTAGCTGAGTTGGTAGAGCGCTCCACTGGAAATGGAGAGGTCCCTGGTTCGATACCAGGACCACGCACTAGTCACCTAGCTGTTTTCGGAGATTTGTGTTTACGCTTTGTCCCACTCATTCCCCCCTTCTCCAGAGATTATTTTCGGCATTATTTTCCAGCTCGCTTGCACCTTTGCATTTAATTGCATTATCATCGTAACCTTAAAAAATGCAAGCCGTTCACCCTTGTTGGTGTTAGACTGGTGGCAGCTGATAAAACCCGTTTGTTCTACTCGCGTCCAACTCTTGGTTAGCTGAGTTGGTAGAGCGCTCCACTGGAAATGGAGAGGTCCCTGGTTCGATACCAGGACCACGCACTAGTCACCTAGCTGTTTTCGGAGATTTGTGTTTACACTTTGTCCCACTCATTCCCCCCTTCTCCAGAGATTATTTTCGGCATTATTTTCCAGCTCGCTTGCACCTTTGCATTTAATTGCATTATCATCGTAACCTTAAAAAATGCAAGCCGTTCACCCTTGTTGGTGTTAGACTGGTGGCAGCTGATAAAACCCGTTTGTTCTACTCGCGTCCAACTCTTGGTTAGCTGAGTTGGTAGAGCGCTCCACTGGAAATGGAGAGGTCCCTGGTTCGATACCAGGACCACGCACTAGTCACCTAGCTGTTTTCGGAGATTTGTGTTTACGCTTTGTCCCACTCATTCCCCCCTTCTCCAGAGATTATTTTCGGCATTATTTTCCAGCTCGCTTGCACCTTTGCATTTAATTGCATTATCATCGTAACCTTAAAAAATGCAAGCCGTTCACCCTTGTTGGTGTTAGACTGGTGGCAGCTGATAAAACCCGTTTGTTCTACTCGCGTCCAACTCTTGGTTAGCTGAGTTGGTAGAGCGCTCCACTGGAAATGGAGAGGTCCCTGGTTCGATACCAGGACCACGCACTAGTCACCTAGCTGTTTTCGGAGATTTGTGTTTACGCTTTGTCCCACTCATTCCCCCCTTCTCCAGAGATTATTTTCGGCATTATTTTCCAGCTCGCTTGCACCTTTGCATTTAATTGCATTATCATCGTAACCTTAAAAAATGCAAGCCGTTCACCCTTGTTGGTGTTAGACTGGTGGCAGCTGATAAAACCCGTTTGTTCTACTCGCGTCCAACTCTTGGTTAGCTGAGTTGGTAGAGCGCTCCACTGGAAATGGAGAGGTCCCTGGTTCGATACCAGGACCACGCACTAGTCACCTAGCTGTTTTCGGAGATTTGTGTTTACGCTTTGTCCCACTCATTCCCCCCTTCTCCAGAGATTATTTTCGGCATTATTTTCCAGCTCGCTTGCACCTTTGCATTTAATTGCATTATCATCGTAACCTTAAAAAATGCAAGCCGTTCACCCTTGTTGGTGTTAGACTGGTGGCAGCTGATAAAACCCGTTTGTTCTACTCGCGTCCAACTCTTGGTTAGCTGAGTTGGTAGAGCGCTCCACTGGAAATGGAGAGGTCCCGGGTTCGATACCCGGACCAGGCGGATTTTCTCGGTCGCTCACCAGTCACCTAGCTGTGTTTGGAGATTTATGTTTGTCCTTTGTCCCTCTTGTTCCCCTTCTCCAGGGATTACCTTCGTCATTCTTGTCCAGCTCGCTTGCACCTTTGCATTTAATTGCATTATAATAATAACTTTAAATTCCAAGCTTCACCCTTGTTGGTGTTAGAGTGATGGTAGCTGATAAAACCCGTTTGCGCTACTGACGTCTAAATCCTGGTTAGCTCAGTTGGTAGAGTACTCCACTGGAAATGGAGAGGTCCCTGATTCGATGCCAGGACCAGGGGGATTTTTTCGGTCGCGCACCAGTCACCTAGCTGTGTTTGGAGATTTATATTTGTCCTTTGTCCCTCTTGTTCCCCTCCTCCAGGGATTCTTTTCGCCATTCTTGTCCAACTCGATTGCAGCTTTTGATTAATTGCATTATCATCATAACCTAAATATGCAGGCCATTTACCCTTGTTGGTGTTAGAGTGATGGTAGCTGATAAAACCCGTTTGCGCTACTGACGTCTAAATCCTGGTTAGCTCAGTTGGTAGAGTACTCCACTGGAAATGGAGAGGTCCCTGATTCGATGCCAGGACCAGGCGGATTTTTTCGGTCGCGCACCAGTCACCTAGCTGTGTTTGGAGATTTATATTTGTCCTTTGTCCCTCTTGTTCCCCTCCTCCAGGGATTCTTTTCGCCATTCTTGTCCAACTCGATTGCAGCTTTTGATTAATTGCATTATCATCATAACCTAAAAATGCAGGCCATTTACCCTTGTTGGTGTTAGAGTGATGGTAGCTGATAAAACCCGTTTGCGCTACTGACGTCTAAATCCTGGTTAGCTCAGTTGGTAGAGTACTCCACTGGAAATGGAGAGGTCCCTGATTCGATGCCAGGACCAGGCGGATTTTTTCGGTCGCGCACCAGTCACCTAGCTGTGTTTGGAGATTTATATTTGTCCTTTGTCCCTCTTGTTCCCCTCCTCCAGGGATTCTTTTCGCCATTCTTGTCCAACTCGATTGCAGCTTTTGATTAATTGCATTATCATCATAACCTAAAAATGCAGGCCATTTACCCTTGTTGGTGTTAGAGTGATGGTAGCTGATAAAACCCGTTTGCGCTACTGACGTCTAAATCCTGGTTAGCTCAGTTGGTAGAGTACTCCACTGGAAATGGAGAGGTCCCTGATTCGATGCCAGGACCAGGCGGATTTTTTCGGTCGCGCACCAGTCACCTAGCTGTGTTTGGAGATTTATATTTGTCCTTTGTCCCTCTTGTTCCCCTCCTCCAGGGATTCTTTTCGCCATTCTTGTCGAACTCGATTGCAGCTTTTGATTAATTGCATTATCATCATAACCTAAAAATGCAGGCCATTTACCCTTGTTGGTGTTAGAGTGATGGTAGCTGATAAAACCCGTTTGCGCTACTGACGTCTAAATCCTGGTTAGCTCAGTTGGTAGAGTACTCCACTGGAAATGGAGAGGTCCCTGATTCGATGCCAGGACCAGGCGGATTTTTTCGGTCGCGCACCAGTCACCTAGCTGTGTTTGGAGATTTATATTTGTCCTTTGTCCCTCTTGTTCCCCTCCTCCAGGGATTCTTTTCGCCATTCTTGTCCAACTCGATTGCAGCTTTTGATTAATTGCATTATCATCATAACCTAAAAATGCAGGCCATTTACCCTTGTTGGTGTTAGACTGATGGTAGCTGATAAAACCCGTTTGCGCTACTGACGTCTAAATCCTGGTTAGCTCAGTTGGTAGAGTACTCCACTGGAAATGTAGAGGTCCCTGATTCGATGCCAGGACCAGGCGGATTTTTTCGGTCGCGCACCAGTCACCTAGCTGTGTTTGGAGATTTATATTTGTCCTTTGTCCCTCTTGTTCCCCTCCTCCAGGGATTCTTTTCGCCATTCTTGTCCAGCTCGATTGCAGCTTTTGGTTAATTGCATTATCATCATAACCTAAAAATGCAGGCCATTTACCCTTGTTGGTGTTAGAGTGATGGTAGCTGATAAAACCCGTTTGCGCTACTGACGTCTAAATCCTGGTTAGCTCAGTTGGTAGAGTACTCCACTGGAAATGGAGAGGTCCCTGATTCGATGCCAGGACCAGGCGGATTTTTTCGGTCGCGCACCAGTCACCTAGCTGTGTTTGGAGATTTATATTTGTCCTTTGTCCCTCTTGTTCCCCTTCTCCAGGGATTCTTTTCGCCATTCTTGTCCAACTCGATTGCAGCTTTTGATTAATTGCATTATCATCATAACCTAAAAATGCAGGCCATTTACCCTTGTTGGTGTTAGACTGATGGTAGCTGATAAAACCCGTTTGCGCTACTGACGTCTAAATCCTGGTTAGCTCAGCTGGTAGAGTACTCCACTGGAAATGTAGAGGTCCCTGATTCGATGCCAGGACCAGGCGGATTTTTTCGGTCGCGCACCAGTCACCTAGCTGTGTTTGGAGATTTATATTTGTCCTTTGTCCCTCTTGTTCCCCTCCTCCAGGGATTCTTTTCGCCATTCTTGTCCAACTCGATTGCAGCTTTTGATTAATTGCATTATCATCATAACCTAAAAATGCAGGCCATTTACCCTTGTTGGTGTTAGAGTGATGGTAGCTGATAAAACCCGTTTGCGCTACTGACGTCTAAATCCTGGTTAGCTCAGTTGGTAGAGTACTCCACTGGAAATGGAGAGGTCCCTGATTCGATGCCAGGACCAGGCGGATTTTTTCGGTCGCGCACCAGTCACCTAGCTGTGTTTGGAGATTTATATTTGTCCTTTGTCCCTCTTGTTCCCCTCCTCCAGGGATTCTTTTCGCCATTCTTGTCCAACTCGATTGCAGCTTTTGATTAATTGCATTATCATCATAACCTAAAAATGCAGGCCATTTACCCTTGTTGGTGTTAGACTGATGGTAGCTGATAAAACCCGTTTGCGCTACTGACGTCAAAATCCTGGTTAGCTCAGTTGGTAGAGTACTCCACTGGAAATGTAGAGGTCCCTGATTTGATGCCAGGACCAGGCGGATTTTTTCGGTCGCGCACCAGTCACCTAGCTGTGTTTGGAGATTTATATTTGTCCTTTGTCCCTCTTGTTCCCCTCCTCCAGGGATTCTTTTCGCCATTCTTGTCCAGCTCGATTGCAGCTTTTGGTTAATTGCATTATCATCATAACCTAAAAATGCAGGCCATTTACCCTTGTTGGTGTTAGACTGATGGTAGCTGATAAAACCCGTTTGCGCTACTGACGTCTAAATCCTGGTTAGCTCAGTTGGTAGAGTACTCCACTGGAAATGTAGAGGTCCCTGATTCGATGCCAGGACCAGGCGGATTGATTTTCGGTCGCGCACCAGTCACCTAGCTGTGTTTGGAGATTTATATTTGTCCTTTGTCCCTCTTGTTCCCCTCCTCCAGGGATTCTTTTCGCCATTCTTGTCCAACTCGATCGCAGCTTTTGATTAATTGCATTATCATCATAACCTAAAAATGCAGGCCATTTACCCTTGTTGGTGTTAGACTGATGGTAGCTGATAAAACCCGTTTGCGCTACTGACGTCTAAATCCTGGTTAGCTCAGTTGGTAGAGTACTCCACTGGAAATGGAGAGGTCCCTGATTCGATGCCAGGACCAGGCGGATTTTTTCGGTCGCGCACCAGTCACCTAGCTGTGTTTGGAGATTTATATTTGTCCTTTGTCCCTCTTGTTCCCCTCCTCCAGGGATTCTTTTCGCCATTCTTGTCCAGCTCGATTGCAGCTTTTGGTTAATTGCATTATCATCATAACCTAAAAATGCAGGCCATTTACCCTTGTTGGTGTTAGACTGATGGTAGCTGATAAAACCCGTTTGCGCTACTGACGTCTAAATCCTGGTTAGCTCAGTTGGTAGAGTACTCCACTGGAAATGTAGAGGTCCCTGATTCGATGCCAGGACCAGGCGGATTGATTTTCGGTCGCGCACCAGTCACCTAGCTGTGTTTGGAGATTTATATTTGTCCTTTGTCCCTCTTGTTCCCCTCCTCCAGGGATTCTTTTCACCATTCTTGTCCAACTCGATTGCAGCTTTTGATTAATTGCATTATCATCATAACCTAAAAATGCAGGCCATTTACCCTTGTTGGTGTTAGACTGATGGTAGCTGATAAAACCCGTTTGCGCTACTGACGTCTAAATCCTGGTTAGCTCAGTTGGTAGAGTACTCCCCTGGAAATGTAGAGGTCCCTGATTCGATGCCAGGACCAGGCGGATTGATTTTCGGTCGCGCACCAGTCACCTAGCTGTGTTTGGAGATTTATATTTGTCCTTTGTCCCTCTTGTTCCCCTCCTCCAGGGATTCTTTTCGCCATTCTTGTCCAACTCGATTGCAGCTTTTGATTAATTGCATTATCATCATAACCTAAAAATGCAGGCCATTTACCCTTGTTGGTGTTAGACTGATGGTAGCTCATAAAACCCGTTTGCGCTACTGACGTCTAAATTCTGGTTAGCTCAGTTGGTAGAGTACTCCACTGGAAATAGAGAGGTCCCTGATTCGATACTATATACGACGGGCCGGGGAGGAGGAAGCAGATGGAACGCTAAAGAGAGAAGGAGGTTTCCCCCTCTCTTCTCCAGCGTTCCGTCTGCTTCCTCCTCCCCGGCGCGTCTTACCCTCGCCCTTCGTTCTCGGGTTTGTTTGTCCTTTGTCCCTCTTGTTTCCCTTCTCCAGGAATTATTTTTGGCATTCTTGTCCAGCTCGCTTGCATTTTTGCATTTTATTGCATTATCATCGTTGCCAGCCTAGTTTAACTTCGTATGATGCACGGCACCAGTATTTTCTAGCGGAATAACTGTATTAGTCGCTTAGTAGCTCCCGCTACGCTATCCGAAGTCCGCTACGACCTTTGCTACAGGTAGCGTAGTGGACCCGTAATTTCACGTTTTAGTAGAACGTTCGCAACCCGCTACAACTTGCAGGGTTACGAGAGATAAGGCAGCGTCACTAGTGGCTTTTTCCAACACCAAGTCCTGCGTAAAAAAACACAACAAACAAACAATTCCTCGTAATTTTTTTAACGTGGCTATCTCGATAGAACATTATTTATTTTCATCAAATAAAGTGACATTTTTTGCTTCTTTGGTAGTATATGATTATTATGTTTGTAATTGAATACAACCGACGGCCATGCTGTCCAAAATGACAACTGTAGCCCTCCTGTTGTCTTGGTTGCGATCGGTTTCTTTTCCCTTTCTCACTGTTCACCGAAAATGAAACGCTACGGAAATCCCTCGTATATATATTCGCCTGCTCGCTCTCGCTTCTTCGGTTGGTTCTGCTTTCCCGGCGAAAGCGGCCGAGCAGAAGGTCGCATGTTTTGCACACAACGGATTGCAAAGCTTTTTTCTATCTTTTTTTTTTTTTTTTAATCGTGGCTGCATTTAGCATGTCTATATGAATAAATCGCTACCTGTCGCAGTGCTGGAACGGATAAGTCGCATCTACTTCTCGTAGCAGCGAGATATCATAAGCCCCGTGAGAAGCACGGCCGCGAAGCGGCCGTATGCTGCATGGAGGCCATCTTGAATTGTATCCCCGTCGTTGGCTCTCGCTAATCTCGCAAAGACTCGTTCTCGCGAGGCTCACGCTAGGACGCCACGCTACGCTTCTCGCAATTTTCTTAAAATAGCGCGCCTTCGCTAGCTTTCGCAGCTCCGCTAACTCTCCGCTAGCAGCGCACATGCGCAGTAGTGCCGGCGCTCTAACGTATAGCGTAGCCGGAGAGCCAAAGCAAACTCCTAAAACTCTCCAATAAAAAAAAAAACAAAAAAACGTTTTCATATGATACGTTTTTTTTTTTTTTTTGTGTTTCTTGTAAGCCACTGATGGCTCTACGTGCAATGGAGGACGGCGCTACCTTTAGTCTGCACCAGTAAAGGTGCACTCCACTAATGGCACCATTGAATCCCTTTTTCTTTTGCTGCCTTTAGCGCGCACAAGAGTGGCGGAGGACGGTGCTGACTTTCAAAGAAAACACTGGGTGGATGGCGCAAGTTGCCGCCCGATTAAAAGGATTCAGCCGTATGCGCCCATTCACCCGTGTCTCATCCACCACTTCGAAACCCGTCCGCGTGGTACCATTTTCAAGGGCGATTTCCGCACGTACCGCCATGTGCGGCGGCAGGTCCTCAGGAAGCATCTCGGGGATGTAATGGGGAATCAAGAGGCGGTGAGTGTCGTACGGCAGGGCACCCTTCTGGAGGACGTCTGGATCTGCGCTGCCGAGGTACTTGGCCACCACCTGCGAGACGCGTAGAAGCTACCGCAAAGGCCTTTTCTGCAATACATGGCTTGCCCCAACTTCACATCAGCGTCCATTACGGTACCCTTGACGGTGGCCTTGCGGCCTGCACTTAGCACCACCCCCGTTTGATTACAGCGATGCTGTTAAGTGGGACGCTTTGCGGTTTCGCGCCGTCGACCGCGCTTCATATTGACGCGGGCCAGTTTCGGCACTCCGCCAAAACATTCCACGTGCTGCTGATAACAAACCAGCAAGATAATATACATGTTCAGTAAAACAGTCCTTGCCGGGCAATCTCGCAGTGCGCTGGAATAGGAGCCCATGTGAGCCAGACTTAGCACAGACAATAATTTGCGAGCAATACGCAAATAGAACTGCCTTAGAATTTTGCGAAGCATTCTGTATCAGGGAGCAAGGCGAAAGCAAATGCGTTCGGGTCAATGCGCCTGACAGATATAGTTTTATTTTGTGAACGATTAGTCAGAAAGATGGTATTGATACTGTGTTTTTGTTTCAATAAAGGTTCATTTGACAGTGCATTTCGTCTTGTCTACTTCCTCGTTTCTCTTTATTCGGTGCCTTTCGTTTAGCACACGTAACTTTTTGTACCGAAGTGACGTACGAAAACACGCTCCGCTCTTACGCCGACAGCTAAAATGCTCTCTATACTTAATACACGCTCATTGGTTCTAAAGCACTATTGAATTTTCGTCCGGTGTGTTACTCGGTTTAAGACGAAACGCTAGGGTGCATGCTCACACATTTACGGTCCATTTAGTTCATCTGCTCCGAAATGACACCTTAGCGGCTCCTACGTCTCACCTCAGCTATCTCTGTGTTTCACCTTACGGGTTGCGTAAGTGTTTACAATTTTTCTCGACAAGAACGAGTAACACTGACAACCAGCATTTCGCGCTAGGTGGCGCAAGCTACCGCCCGTTCTAAAGGGTACTGCCGTTAGCATCCACTCGACCATGTCCCGTGCAAGCCATCAACGAAGGTGATAAAATTATATATCTCCGCGAAACTTGCACGGCTGCTTTGAGGTTTCCAGTATACTGAAGGCCTTTGTTATATACACTTTTTCGGCAAGGCCGTCGCCATCTTGAAGGCCGGAACTTCCGGTATGGGCGAAAACATTGTTTTACTCTCGCAACACCATTATAAGGCCGTGAATGTCATTCATTATTATTTTGCATACCACTATTTTTCTTACTTTTTCAAGGTTAAAATTATTTACTTTTTTTTTTGTGTGTCTGAACGCAGCATGGCGAAGGTTTGCTCGCACTTCTGGCAACCTCCGTGAGATGGCGCAACACGTCTAGGGACATCTAAACGTGCATTAGGAGGCCGATGCGCCTTCAAACGGCCCCTAAACGTCTTTCACGATGTTTTACGAAATAGGACGAAATAACTTCTCCAACTAAAAAAATGAATGAAGGAATTGATCGTGCGCCCTTACGGAACCGTCCCGAGCGGCGCTGATGGGGTTGTCCGTGCTCACGAATATTCCCGACGCACCCGTCAGGCTTCTCCAGGCCCCGCTCCCGACGCGTTGAAAGAGCTGCATTTCCAGGGCGTGGTACATCACAGCTGGTGCGAGCGCGGTCGCAAAGTACCTGCAAAGTTTTATGTCGCAATAAACTTCCGATTTGAAAGAAAACTGAGGCGGTTTCGTATTTCAGGAGAAACACACAAATCGTCCTAATTTTTGAAGTGTAAGTTCGTTCTGGAGCGTGGGCAACATACGGCGAGCAAAATGAAAACGACTAGAAGGTCATTCAGTTGTTTCGATTCCAGCGCGAGCTTCCATACCCCTCTAACCATAGCCTCCTCCATACCCAGGAAGCCTGGCAGTTCGACGACGGAGCCATAGAGCGCCCGGTCGCAGATTTGGAGAGCGAAGATCTGGTAGCACCAAGGAGGATAGAAGGGTAGGAGAGGGCATGACGTCGGCCGCGTAGCCTCCACAAGCCATGCTCCCCTCACGCCTCGCTTCTTTCTCATTTTCCTCCTTTCTCTCCTTACTTACCATGCCAACGTGACCACATCATGTGACCGTAGCTAGCCTTCGTCTTGCTATGGGGTACTAGAATACACCACAGTCTAGCCTACGATCTGATAAAACCTACCGGACGGAGCGCGCGCTATAGCTTGCAAGGAGTCCTTCTACAATCAACCATCCATCTCACACCTGACATGTCACGCGCACCAATCGCCAGACAGATCTGCGGTCACGCTGGGCACAAGATCGTTTAAACTTTTTATGACTAGGCTTCACCAATATTGCATCGTGCCCCCTCCTAGTACTTCTAACCTCCTTGGGTAGCACAGAGCACCAAAGAGCCATTTCTCGGGATGGATGGATGAATGTATCCAGCTGAGCCCATTGAATCGGGCGGTAGCTTACGCCACCTAGCCATTTTGTGTTACCATTTAAGCTTGGAATATTTAAATGTGCAAACTATATTCACTCCGCACTGCAAATAAAGTGAGGCTATAAAACCCCCTTGCCATCAGTTAATACCTAGTTTCCCCTCGCTTTCTCTCACCATTCACTTCATCTTTGCTTGGTAACCTCTACAGTCTTGAAATCCACTCTTCCTTCGCTGTCCCTAAAACCCAACGCCTTTATTAAATCTGTGTTGTCTTCGGTAGGCATAGGGTGAAGCCCTATACAGTAGAGTATCAAGTGCTCAGCCGTCTTGTCCTCCTCTCCACAGGCAGTGCACACAGTATCCATTTCTTGGTACTTCGCTCTGTATGTTCTGGTTCGCAGAACACTCATCCTCGCCTCAAACAACAATGAGCTTCCCCTAGAATTGTCAGAAATGCTTTCTTTGGCAATAACTGTTTTGTTTAATCTATAGCTTTCCAGAGCCGTCCTTGTCTGCATTCCCTCTAGCCACCGATCTCTTTCTGTGGCCTTAACTTTCTTCTTAACTGAGACCTGCTCTTCTGTAACTCCACTATAGCCTAAAAACTTTCCTCTTAATTTCCTAGTGCGCTGTCTCCACTTTGTATCTATACTCATCATGTATAAATAGCTGAAAACCTTTCGTGCCCATTGCTCTCCATCTATTTGCCTCAACCGATCCTCAAATTCTATCTTGCTCACCGCTTCCCTGCTCTCAAATGACGCCCATCCCATGTCTCCTTGTACGCCAAAACGCCAAACCAGGGAGTGGTTTGGCGTTTTGCAATGTGCCCCCAAAGCCAACCTACCTACTCCGCGCTGTATTATTTCTAGTCTTGCATGCACTTCGGATTTTATGCATAGCACTGCGTTTCCAAAAGTCAAGCCAGGCACCATTACCCCTTTCCAAATCTCTCTCACCACCTCATACCTGTTGTAATTCCAAAGTGCTTTATTTTACATTACAGCTGCATTTCTGTCGTCCTTGCCTGGACGTCAGCGCACAGCGTTTGCAGCGGCGAGAAACCGAAACACACTTGTTCGCTCGGGAGAAGTGTGTTTTGGCGTCTCGCCGCAGCGGGGCGGCAGTGACGTGGCTTGCTCCTCATCCGTTGTCGGCCGCTCCACCTTTTCCATTTCGGCGGCCGCTTCTCGTGGCGACCTGCCAGGCTTTGTCAGTCTATAGGAAGTATTCACTGGCGGCCATACCTGTGTGCACGACTGCAGACCGCGTGCTGATGGCGAGCTTCCAGAGTTCTTTTGTTACGTGCATTCCGCACCCTCAAGAGTGCCGGTCTTAGCAGCCTATTAATGTGGGCTCGTTCAGAGCATGCGCTCTAGACATCACCCACAAATATGGCGCCCAGTGAATACTCCTTATAGGTGGCTATGCCTCCATCTAACACTTCGGCGTCTTGTGAGGTTCGAGCGTGCACGCGCAGCAGGAGCACGGCGCGGAGGGCAACCATCGGGTGTTGGAGGCCGGGCGCTTGAAGGAGACGCCTTGGCGTTCTCCCTCTGTCAATGAGTATCGATGGCCTTCGTCGAGACTTATGAGCCGTTTCCGAGGACAAAACACGCATCGATTTGTACTGACGAATTTAGACAACAAAAAAATGGACGTCAAGGGCCAGAATCTCGAGGCCCTTTTGGCGTACGTTGGAGGACTTTTTTTCTCGGATCTCAAGGGACGTTGCCTTACCAATAAGGGCTTTCGCGAAGACAGTGAGTCGTTGGGTTCTGATCCGTGGCAGCGCAACGTCGCTCTCTGGACTCGTCAGCGCAGTCTTCGTCGACGCACGGACAGCAGAACCCCTGTGGTTCAGAACGGGCGTCCATATATGGGATCACGCGGACACGGTAAGGACCGAAAGACGGGGACCCTCGAAAGACGCAAAAAAATACACCAAGATACTGACGACTGCTTACGGGTATGATGGCGAAATCATTCCTACACGCAGCGCATTCCTACAAGCAGCGCGCCACCTCTTCCTTTTTCGAACGTCGTCCCCCCCCCCCCCCCCCCCCCCCCTCCCCCCTTGCGCAGGCGCTGCGCGACGGCTTCCGTGACGAAGCATATGCGTTGCGGTGCTTTTCTTTGTGTTTTAGTTTTAAGGCGTGTCCGCTTTGACCTCGAGCGGCGCGTAAGCACGGCACCGCGCCGCGCCCGGCACCGCGCCCGGCCCGCGGACCGGCCCGAGCCCGGTCCGCGGGCCGGGCCGGACTCGGGCCTTCAGGCTGGCATGGGCCCGTGCAGTGCTCTAACACGGAGTATATAGCGTTCGGGGGCTGATTTGCTGGTGAATGCTGGTCTATGCCAACGGTTAATCTAGCCGAAAAAACAATTTTCAGGTCACGTGACCTAAAAAATTGGCAGCAAAAGCTTATGTCTGATGAGCGGAATCATATGAAGCGCCATGTACTTTCTCTCCATGGAGCCGGTCACGTGACCTCAAAATTCCTCTTGCGGCTATTTTAACCTCCAAGGCCTCTAAACTCGTCAAACACAAAGTTGGGGCCGAAGTTGACGGAGGGCACCGATTGGCCTATCACGACGATGACTTGGCGCTTTTCACGCCGACGTCCAATTGGCGCGCTCTGCGGACTTCCTGCTCTAACTTTGTGTTTGACGAGTTTAGGGCCCTTAGAGATCTAGACCCGCACTAACCAGCACATCGGCTCTGGGGCTCTAATCTGGACGCTCGGTGAAGTCGAGAAAACATTCTGCGACCGTGATTGGCCTGACCTTGAACCCGGCCAATCACGGCGGTCAAATTCCTCGCCGACTATTCCGCCAAGTGTCCGAATTAGATCCCCAGGACTTTATCAATGAACCGACCTCGAGTGACCAATGTGACCACTCTGGGTCGGTGCGCTGATGAATGCCTGTATCCCTCCCTGCGGTTAAACTATCGCCGAAAGAAAAATTTGCCGGTCGACCTTAAAATAGCTGCCAAGCTAAACGGAATTAGATGGAACACTACGTACTTTCCGAGCGGATTTAGATACTATGTACTTTTTGAAGGAACGCTGGGTACTTTCTCCCGATGGAGTCGGTCACGTGACATAAAAATCTCTCTCGCGACTGTTTTCATCACTGGGAAAGGTACTCGCATTCTGCAGCAAACCGACCCAGGTGGACCGTCCACTTTGCGCTGCTCGGCAAAGAACGATTGCAAAGAGTTGCACACGCAACTCTCCGTACCTTCGGGTACAGCTCGTCCCCGTCGTAGCCGCAGAGAAACTGGGACAGGTCGTTTGAAAAACAGGCGTCGATGGACTTCTGGGAGCTGACGTTAGGGGCAGAGTGAACGGCCTCCGCAAGCTTGCCATTAACGCTCTGTAAGGCAAAAAAAGAAAGGAAAAGGTTATTTTTGTGACAGATGGCCTGCAGCATGAACCAGGCGTAGAGTGACGTTATAGGGGCATTAGACAACTTTCTGTGACAAACTATAAATGGTCGTAACTAAATCTATGGCCTCAAAGCATAAAAAAAAAACAAAAAAAACAACAACATTATATTTAGGCATGGCCGATTTCGGTATTAAAATCGGTATCAAACATCAATAAACCTCGGAACTATTGCTGACACCAGATGGCGCCATTGGACCTCTCGCCCCAAACTCCGTATTGGCGGAAAAGCGTGCGCCGAGCTGGATGATCCAACCTTCATGCGGGGAAGCGAACTTGGAAGCGCCGAGTTTCGGGTGAAGCACGTTTCTCGCTTTGCGTTTTGGAAATATGCGTCCTACACTAATATCGGAAGAACTGCAAGGTTC
Source organism: Ixodes scapularis (assembly GCF_016920785.2). Lineage (NCBI taxonomy): Eukaryota > Metazoa > Arthropoda > Arachnida > Ixodida > Ixodidae > Ixodes > Ixodes scapularis. The sequence goes on along the minus strand of NW_024609879.1, from coordinate 126,884,882 downwards.
CTTGACCATTGAACATGATGTGTAGCCACTGCGTACAGTTTAATAGCGTTGTTTTATAACGCGAGCGTTGTTTTAAAACGTTTTCAAAGTCTGGGAAGCAGGATGTCCCGGAGGACGATCGCGTTGATCGCATGTGCGGCGGTCGCGGAGTGATACACGACCGGCACATTCGGCGTCTCGGGCCAGACAACAACGCGCAGATATGCGGCTTGCAAAGGGACGACGTTTTCGGCGGCCAGTACGTTTTACCAAGGGCATAGAGAGAAACAGCAGGCAAATGACGGGACGACGGCGCACGTGCGGCTTGTCGTGTCACTGTACCTTCTTTGCTCCACACGCCGCAGCATGCGAAAAGCAGAGGACAAGCTCTTCCCCTTAAAGCCCTGCCATCCTGGGAAAAGTGGCGCCATTCATTGTTGTGGAAATACTCGAGACACGTGCCGCGCGCAATGTCTGGGAAGTACATGGCGTCTGAAACCTGGCTCAGTGCTTCGCTTTGCCGTCATGATCTTCCCAAGGGTTGCAAGTTGCACGTGCCTCGTGCATCCTGCTCATTAAGCTACTTTTTTAAAACAGGAAGGGGCTTTACTTCTCCTCTTCTCCTCGTCCGATGGCGCCATCTGATGTCAGCGATAGTTCCGAGGTCATCGATCTTTGATGCCAATTTTAATTGGGAAATTGGCCACGCATGCATGAAATGTTTTTTTTGTTTTTTTTTGAGCCCGTAGATTGAGATATTACCAAAAATGAACTATCGCAGAAAGTGGGCAAGGGCCCTTAGAGGGGCACTCAAGTGCTTTTCGGGGAAACTTGTTTTTGATGGCATATTGTATTTCTAGCTTACGGTAATGTTATTGTTTTTTTTTGGTTCTTTTTAGGCAAGTTGCGCATTGTATTTTGACAAAAGCGTAAAATGTTCGGGTGTAGGAGACGTAATGATAATACAGACTGCTTGAGAACGTCGTCTTGCGGTGCTCCTGTGGTCTGGTCCAAAGCGCAGAAAGAGGGGCGTCGTGATCTTGATTATATTTTTTATGGGGAAGTCGGCCGCCCACGAGAATAATTTTCGGTTTATTAGGAAGCTTAGAGCACGCAGATAGAGCTATCACCATAATTAGACATTTCAGAATGCACTTCAGTGCCCTTTTAATAGGTCAAGAATGTAGCTTTTTTCTTTTTTCTTGCAAAAATAAACGTCGTTTAGCAGAACACTTCTTTTCTGCCCCAAACGAAGTGCTAGCGGTTCGAACCACATGCCAGAGTTTCAGAACGACCTCTTACCTTTCTCAAAAAGTTAGGTTATTTCCGAAAAAAAAAATTGATGGAAAAATATCGGCCGATGGAGCCCTGCAATACGTGGAGCTGAATGACATCAGCTACCGAAAATTGGCCCTATTTCCCCATTAAAATTTACTAAAAACTCACTTGTAACATAAAAAGAAAGAAATATAATGGTTTGTTTGGAAACTTTGCACATTTTTCAGACCGGCGCTACAATTGAGAAGAGAATGAGGGTCTGGCTCTACGTAGTTTATTTTCGCGATTAAACAACAAAAAAAAAAAAACTGCAGTATGTTTTTTGGCACACCCTATGTAGCGTTGAGACGTTTTGGTGTGGCCCTTGCACAGTTTCCGTTCATGACGTCACGACCAAGATTTTCCTTGCGGTGATTGGCAGGATTTGCGTCTGAGTTTCGCCGCGGTGGGCAGGACTGGCCTCCGCGTGAACCAGCGATTATAGGCGGGCATTATCAGTGTACAGGGAGCTATATGGTTTGGCCAATCGCGAACTTCAATCACAGCAACACTTCTGGCCGCGCACGCCGCTCTCAATCCATCATGAAAAACGCACATTAACGCCTCCTGCTTCGGGATTGGTTCCTCGGCGTTCTCATCGACCAATGCAGCAATCTCATTGGCTGCATTGCGATAATGAGATGCACGGGACACGTCACGCCCCGCGTTACTTAAAGTGTTAGCGAGAGTCGCGTGCACTCCGCAAAACAGAGACTTGTTAAAAGTTAGTGTCAAGGGATCCTGGGAAAGTAGCGCCATTGCCTTCCCTGTCTGCTAGGGAGACACAAACAAATGCCGACATATATGTTGCTTATACGCATTGCTTATGTCCTCAGATCTCTCACAATTATGTTGTTCTTGCGTATTTCGAGACATAAACATTATTTTTCATTGACTCTAAGCACTGACGTTGCATGGGATGGCGGTACGAAGATGTACGCCATGGGAAATAAGCGTCAAAAGAACAGGGACAGAGAGTAGAATAACAACGACACAGGGCGCTAATGTCACTGTTCCCTGTTCTTTGGGCGCTTATTTCCCATGATGTGCCAACTGGCCCATCTAAGCATTTTATTGAAGATGTACGCTATTGCACGTGGCGTCAGTGCTTGGAAGAAGAGCAACATAATTGTAAGGGATATGGGGAGATGAGCACGAGGGGTAAGTTTATTCCATGCACAGTGCCAAAGATGCTTATATTGGCCGAGGGACGCTTTCGGTAAACGACGATGCTCCATAGCGACCTTGGTGCGACTGGTTGGAACGACCCTTTCGAAGCTTCCAAGATTTGAAACACCCAAAATGGCGATCGCCATGGCAACCGAGACCGATCTGGAAGGATTTTGTCGTCTGTATGTTGGCATTTGTTTGTGTCCGGCTAACAGGCAGGGAAGGAATTGTCGCTACTATGCAAGGATTCCGTGACTTCACTAATATTCAGTTACACGTTCTTCAAAAACATAATTGGATGATAAATTCCCGTCCGACGCTAGCCGGGTAAAGAGGGTAGCTACACACACTCTTTAACAACATTGCGAAGAAATATACATAATAACGATTACCTCTTGACGTTACAATGATTCTTTAAAAGAAAGAAGAAGAAAAGACATGGAAGGGGAATGATGGGGACTTATCTGACCCCGAGATAGTGCAATCCATGGGCCAGGGTTACAGGATGCTGGTGGAACTTGACCACGATGGGTTCGAGGAGCTTCAGCGTTGCGTTAGACTCTTCGTCTTCCGCTTCGTCTAAGAACACATAGAGGTCTTCGTTCTTAATCTGTTTATAAGTAGAAAAACATGCGACGGAGTGAAGCCTGGCGGAACAAAACGGGCATTTGATTAGCATTCTTGTTCGCAGTTTAGGTAAGTACCCATGGTCTGCGGCAGCATACGAACTGCAGAGGAGGCTCCACCCAGAAGAAAACAGTAGCTCGCTCAATGCCTAAAGGCCCGACCACACTAGCGCCGCGGAGGCTTGCCGCTTGCCGCTGGCTGCCGCTGGCTGCCGCGGGCTGCCGTCCAAAACCAGTTTTCGCCCTCGCCACCCTTGCTTGGACGGCGCCGCTCGACGCCGTCCAGGCAACCACCCCGCGCGCGATTGAGGGCTCGCTGTTTTTTTGCCGCATATGAAAGAAGCCCATGGGGTGTGGCGTAGATAGTGACGTAGCGATGCCATGGCAACGCGCAAGCCGCTTCTCCGCGCATCTTTGACTTTGTGAAGGAGGGTAGTGTGATTTCGTTTCGTCTGCAATCCCTATTTCGCTCAATGCTTTATCAACGAAGCGGCACCTCGAACCTATGCGAATTTTCGCCTTTCTGCATGATAAAACGCAGCCAGACTACCTATAGACCGTTTTATCGTGGTTAGAGCCATTTTAAGAGCGAGAGAGAAGAGGGAAAAGGCCACTAGCGCTTTCCTCCTTGCTGGTGCGTTAGAAACAGTGAAAGTCCCGGATGAGAGGCTTCGCCGATGTTGGGTGTATGCATTACCCGAACTTCGAGCTATCTTCTCTGTTCTAAACTCCCAAACTTAATTAGACCCAGGGGCTTGGATGGCGACAGTCCCCCGGTCATCGGGACTCCATTGCTCGGTTATAGGGTGCACGAATAACGACAGAAAGCGCCGAATACTGTCCGAGGATCTATGTAGCTTGCACCGAATCCGGCAAGTGCGGCTGCAATGTTTTTAAGCTCCATCGCTTTCCACATGACCCCGATATCCGGCGGCAGTGGTTTGCGACCGTAAACCGAAAAGACTCCCCAACGCCATTCTCTGTACTGTGCTCGGAACATTTTGTGAATGGAGCGCGCACCGGACGCTGTACCGCCGATGAATAGTGGGTACGCTCGCGAGGTGCTTGCAAGTTTTCTCGTGATAATTGCTGTTTCAGCTTGTAACTGTTTGTAAATGAATTTATCTTAATATTGATTATTTCAAAGGGGTGACACTGACTTGATTCTATCATCTACAAAACTTAGTTGAAAGCTCATTTCCGACGCCGGGTGCGGCTGGAAATGGTCAAAAAGTTAGTTCGATCAGTTTTCCTGAATGGCGATCTCCTGCGCGATACAAGAGAGCCGTAAACCTATGTTGACCGTCACAATGTGACTAGATTCTTCCTATTTTCAAATTTAGTACATTGTAGCTAAAAAGAAACCTTCAATTTCTGTTGCTGAAAGTTGAAACATGCTTATGCATCGATCTCGAATTGTTGAATCATTGATCGACTCGCTCCTGCAATAGGCCAATCTCGACTTTGCTGTTTTCGATTCACGATAAAAGGCACACTCGTCGACACGGGATCCTCAATAAAACCTATTATCCTCTACCATTGATGTGCGAAAGTAACGGTGCCTAACAAAATACAGTTTCTTTACGGCCATTAGTTGTCGAAAGTGAAACTGCATTTTGAGTCACCAGGGGCCATATATGTTGCGCTTTTTGGACTCCCACGGCGACTCGGGAGAGGGAACGGACGTCAACAACGCAGCAAACGCTGATTGGATGTTGATTGGTGAGAGTCGCTGATCATGAATTTCCGCAGAAGAAAAGAAAGAAAAAGTGGGTTTCGTTTTCTTCTGATGAAATTCGTCATCAGCGACTCTCACCAATCAACATCCAATTTGCGTTTGCTGTGTTGTTGACGTCACTTCCTACTCCCTAGTCGCCGTGGGAGTCCAAAAAGCGCAATATAGGGCTCCAGATGACACTGAATATTGAAAAGGGTCTATTTTGACAGTCTGGAATTCAATTTAGAGAAGCGCTGTGGCAGCTTGCCGACAGCACGCGCCTAGCTGAAGGAGACTCAGCAATAGCCGCTAGGGAATACTTCCAGTGACCTTACTGAATACTTCTCATCGAGGCACTCGATCGGAAGGACTGATATGCCTTGCTCGATGTTAGAACATTGAGGACTTGTCCTCGCCACGCACACAAATCTTAAACTGTGTTGCGAGTACTGTTGTTGCACCTGGGCCGCCGTTACCTTTGCGCAGTTGTTGATTCTGAGGATGATGCGCAGCTTTCGGTGGCAGTCGGTCAGCGTGGGCTTGGCAGACAGGAAGGATTCGAGGGCGCTTGCTGTCTTCGAGTGTCGCGATGTGGGTAGGGGAAGGCAGTTTGACATCACCACCTTGACCTTCACATCCGGCTCGGCTGCGCAGCTGAAGAGATTGATCACCAGCAGGGTTATGCAGACCAGCGGCGTCAGCATTCCCTCAGCAGCAGCGACAGCAACAGCAGCACCCAGATCATCGACATCGATTGGATTGAATTGGATTATGTTGGCAATTTTCTTTGAAACTAATGAACTGAGCATGGAGCTTTCTGTGGCAGTTCAGAAGTAAAGAGTGAGGGGCTCGGTTGCCGACTGCTCTAGCGCACACCAGCTCGGAGCACGTGGAGCGAAAGCTCGCGCAGAAATTGAACCCAGGGTTCAATTTCCACCCCTGCCTATTTCAAACTAGATGATCTGGATGAGCATCGTACCGGCGTGCGGTCGTGTATCACTACTGCCTGCTGCACGTAAAAGACCCCAGGCTAGCCGTTGTACTGCACTGGCTAAATTGCCCATCTACAGCAGAGACACAAGTCGCTCGTTAAAGACAGACCAACTTCAAGGCTTTTTACAAGCTCCACGGAAAAGCGGCGTTCCGAAACGGTTCTTCTTTGTGCCGGCACGCGAGCAGATAAGGGCGGATAGTAGCGCCTGCGCCACCAGAGTCGATGCCTCCACGGGCAACGGTGAAAGACATCTTTTCATCGTCGCTCTTTTTGCGTCAAGTATGGCGCAAAACTCATGTTTGCTATAAAAACCGGAATAAAATCTCTTTCCACTTCAGGTAACGTGCATCCGACATTCCTCCGGTTTCGCCGCGTCTGTCCCTAGGACGGGCTGATATAAAGCCCCTCGATGTGTTTGCGCTCGTCTTGCAAGTAGCGTCAAATGCGCGAGTGCACGAGGCCCATGACTCGAGCGGCCCTTGGAAGCAAATGGCGGCGAAGCACTGAAATGAGCGGGCCTTGGAAGCGAATGGCGGCGGAGCACCCGCTCATGGCACGTGTCTCGAGCGCTTCCACAACAATGGTTGGCGGTACTTGTAAAAAACGCTTTTATCAAGGGGCTTTAGGCTGATACAGAGCCGTATATTGGGAGAGTTGGGCCATTGGGAGGCGCAAGGGCCGCCGCCAGTGCCAATTATTCCCCAAGCGGTTATAGCTTGAACTTTTTGTAAGCCATTTGCACCAATCAGCAAACCGTTACGTCACAACATTGAAAACGACATTGAAGGCGTGTAAGTGAAGCGTTCAGTCTGGGTTCAGTCGGTTTAGCCGGTAGCGGTCGGTGACACAACCGGCGACAGAGCAACGGTGATCGCCGATTGAGTGCGGCGTGACTGAGGCTACGAAGAAACTGATAAAAACGTTCCCATAATCGAGACGGTAGTCTCTCTTCCGTGGAAATTAGACTTCCTTTTTTGTCAATAACAGGTGAGTGAGCGCCAACCTAATCGAAGAGAGAAGGCGTCGGGATTTCCGCTGACACCTAACGGCTCTGTGCAGCGCCTTGCTTACAAGCTGCATGTACCAGAACTTATATTCTGCACCAGAGTGGACTGTAGTACATCCCGCCCGGTGTCGGAGTGCGTAGTGAAAAGCAACTCGCAACCGGCGGAAGCTAGCGGTATCATGCTATCCTGCGAGGGCGAGCACCTCGCTTTTGTGCCCACCTGCGCTGCTCGAGTGTTCGTCGTGGACCGAAGTGGTTGATGCATCGATCAGAGCCCCGATGAGCGGCGCCGGAAAAGAAGCTACACCTCTGAGCCACACAAGCGGCTTGTTTGATTGAAAATTCTCTACCACTTTAATAATTTCTGCCCCGGAAGTATGCTTAGCAGACTCCGCTACCACACCGGCAGTAAAGAAGCTAGATCGAGATGAAGCTCCCCGGGTGTTGCGGTTTTGTCCAGTGGAGGTTGCCTTTTACACCAAATTCGCGTCATATAAAGTCACTCGATCGTTTAGGACAAAGACAACTCTCATTTGGACCAGTGCATAGAGGAAGCTGAGTGTCAGTAAATATTTTCGAACCACTACTTCATCTGGGCGACATCAGTTAATTTGAAATGTCATTTCTTCTGCTCACGAGAGACGGGGGTAGAGCATGTAGGCCGAAGGCCCGAACCAGGTGGCTGTCATAGTGTGTTTGCACTGGATTGGTTACAAGTTTAATTACAGCAAGAGATACTTATAGGTGAAGCGAGCACTGGAAAATGTATCTCATTTTGTTGCTGTAATAAAAACAGTCCCATCACATTTAGTTGGGTGTATTTCTTGTCTGCAGTTGCCTATGCGGTCAAATGAGTACCATCCCAGGCTCTACGAGCTACAGCACTCAATCTGGCTTTTTGGTACTGTTGCAATTTTCACAAGCGATCTCCAAATTTCTCAGAGTAGAGAGTTTGGGGCTGAAACTTCGTATACCAGTCCTACTCTTAACCATAACTTTAAAAACAGGAAGGTATGTGGCAAAGAAGCAAAAAAAGGCTATGTTTAATTAACCTGAGACGGGTAGAGAAGAAGCATCAAAACGTAGAAGGGACAGAAAATAGACAGGACGACGTCTCAAACTCACGTAACTTATTTATTTAGTCCACCTCCTTATATAGTCTCAATCTCAAGGTCATCTCCACCAACACAAAAGGACGAAATCTATACAGATCAAGCGCCACAGCCTTCATCGCACAATGCAAGAACGTTGACAACGTTTACAGGTCAACGCGATAAGGCAACATCCATCCACCCTCAAACTTGAACAAAAGGATCTCTTCCACTACTACTATTCTATACACAGTTCATACTTCTCTTCAAGTTTGAGGGTGGATGGATGTTGCCTTATCGCGTCGACCTGTAAACATTGTCAACATTCTTGCATTGTGTGATGAAGGCTGTGGCGCTTGATCTGTATAGACTTCGTCCTTTCGTGTTGGTGGAGATGACCTTGAGATTGAGACTATATAAGGAGGTGGATTAAATAAACGAGTTAGCTGAGTTTGAGACGTCGTCCTGTCTATTTTCTGTCCCTTCTACGTTTTGATGTTTCTTCTCTACCCCAGTCTCGGGTTAATTCAACATGGTTAATATTCACCAGCTCGCCTGCACCCTTAAGATTTTTTCTAAAAAAAGGCTATAGTAGCTCATTGTTTGCAATCAAGTAAAAAGACAATTGGCGAAGTACCTTTCTATATGAGCGGAGCATAAATCCCTCCATATCAGAGCTAAAATGTAAAGTTATGTTTGGGCACACAAGCATGTGCACAAAGTTTTGTGTCCACGTACCTTTTTTGTGCCTGTGCCTTACTCACCTGCTGCAAAACTTTTGCTTCGATGTGCTGGCAGTGCGTCAGTGTGATTATTTTTTATTTACCTTCTGTCCAAACGAGGTGAATGGGCCAATAATTTTTCAGCAACACATGCATCGTGCCAAATGTTTTATTAGCACCTCCATAAAACTTGCACTCCTGGCTTTAACAAAAAAAAATCTGCATTACAGAGGTATGCCCACTATACCGAGAATCACATCTTAGTGTGCCTAAACTTCTCTTTCATTAGTCACGGAGTCTATTATAAACTACTCCCAACGAATTATAATGTGGTGGTACATAAAAAGAAACACACACAGCTACCAGTATGCAAATTTATTTCGAGAGTCACTCACAAAAGGTATAAAATATGCTTTCAGAGAGAGCAGAGCAACTTTGTTGGTTAACGGTCAAATGGCGCACTGGAAAGAGTGCAGGAAATTGCACCAATGATGATACATAGAAGAATAACATTGTTGTTTTGGATGCTCAATTATATCGACAGCGTGTCCTTGGTGGATGCACCTCCTAATTATTGTGTTTACGGAATTACTACGCCACTCTTCTACCATTATAAACGCAACTTCTTGTGCACACTTTTTTTTTTTTTAAATCTGGTGACAAACGGCAAACTTTTAACAATAAATTCTGAGAGCCTATTTCCCCTTCATAAATTTTGGAGTACATTACCTTTCTCCACTTGGTGATCCAGACATCCCATTAGAGTTACAGAAAGCATTAAGGCGTGTACCACACATTAGAGGGGAAACAGTGTACCACAAATGTTGAAGCAAAAGAATGACATTTTATTATAAAGAGTGTGAGGCAGTGTCAGTTATCCGAGTACCAATCTTCAGTAAAGCCTTTAAGCTTCTTAGAGAAGAATGATTTGTGCACTCCTTAATTTAAAATTGGCAAGTTTTGATATTTGCTTGCAGACTTGCAGCCTACAGTAAAAAGAAGTGTTAGTATAAACAAGTCCTGTGTCTTTCATTAGTAATAAAAAGTTTATTTAAAATGTATTAAAAATTACTGAAAAATAATTAACAGTGAAATTTTAAGCCTTATATTGTTCCCATTCAAGCAAGGGGATTCCACTCAAAACTCATCCCAAAAAGAACAGAAGAATGATAAATACTCAAGATAACTTACCATGCTCAGGTGTCCTGTTAATTTTGCCGTAAATGGCATGTTATGCATGTATGATATCAAAATGTGGTTAAAAACAGCTTCCCAAGATCAGTGTTATTGTGCTCTTGGTATAACAAACAAATCTTACCACAATCGCTTTATGAACAATGGGTTAGAATCATAATCCCCAAGTTTGTCAATGGGTTTTCAAGAGTTTCGCAGGTACTCCACCAGCTGGTGTTTAAGACAAAGAAACTGGCATTCCTACCAGAAGCTATGTGCCGTAAAATATTGAGTAAGCGCTCATCAAATGGTTGGAGATAATTGTAAAAAATATGGGATAGGCACTTTGCAGGTTCCAGCGCTGAAAGTCAGAACGGTGCAGGAGCAGTGTTGTAGTCTGGTGGGACCCCTATTTGTTGCACCGCTTGCATCCAGCCAGCTTTGTGCTGGCACTCTCATGTGAAGCTTCATTGCTTCTTACCGGAGTGAGCATGGGAAGCTTCACCGCTCTGCAGCAGCGCACTGGGAAATGTGGTTGATGCGGAGGAGCGCCTTGTTTCATTCAATACATTCAGAAGTTCACTGGCCTGGGTGCTTGATATGTTCTTAATCACTTTTTAAATGTTCAAAAGTGGGGGTGGACACCTATTGCGATATGAGCACATGCTCATCATTTTATGGCACATGCAATGGCAGAGATAAAAAAGTAAGGCAAATATTTTGCCTATCACAATGGCGGGTAGTAGAAATGCGTCGAAATGATGTGTTATGCGTCACGGAAAGTTAAAAACATGAATGGTGAGTAGTGACTACTGCTGCATTAGAAGGAAGAAGGAAGTGCAGAAAGGAAGGCAAAGAAGTTAACTTGGGGCATTTTATGCTGCATCAGGTAAGTTATAGTAAAGTTTATAAAACACAACATTTTAGAGACAACATGCCTCCTATAATTTATACAATTTTCGTCATGGCAACATACCCCCCCCCCCATACACATCCCACACATCTAAACCGCTATTGCATGCCATTATAAATAGGGTGCTATGGCAACTATTTAGGCGTCTCTCTTGACTTGTAACATAGCAGACATTGTAACATATCACGGCACAGGCAAGACCGTGAATTTCAAACATTACTAAATCTTAGGCGCAGGAAGACCGAAAGGAGAAGACACAAAAAAAAGAGTGACAACACTGAACGGGATGGTGTGTGTGTTGTCTCTCTTTTTTTTTATCTCCTCTCTGTCCCCTTGCATCTTAGGTTTACTGATGCTATGACATGTTCCAATCAATATATCAAGACTTAATCATTTCTAAATTGAGAAATATAACATGTAAAGCATACTGCAAGATCATAGGCGTGCACAGGGTCCTCCTATAGGGGGGGCCAAATTCACTGCAGCGCCCCCCCCCCCCCCCCCCCCCACCCCCGTCTCACCGAGACCCTTACGCCGTAGGGGTAAGGTGTTCTAGAGTACCCTAGTAGGAGTGCACTAGAACACCATATTTTAACCGCGAAATATGACTTCCAAGTTTACTTCAGTGTCACTATAAAACTACCCTTCACTTTACTTTCCCGCAGATTACTTGGAAGTCTAATTATTGCGGTTTACGAATGGAGCCCGGAGAATGATAAGGCTTGAAATATGTTTGAACCTAAAAATTAAATCTGAGCTGTGACACCGAACATGACGTAATGCCACAAAACGTCATACTTGCCACTGTTTTGTGTCATCGTATCCATATCCTCGTAGACCGCAGTAATTGGATTTGCGAGTGCTCTGCGTGAAAGTGGGCTTACATGCGCTTTGAAGTGTGGGAGAAATGAGAAGATGAGATAACTTTTCTAACAACAAAAACGATTTATTGCCAAACAAAAGTGGAGACCCCCACGATAAAGAAACCACAGCTTGCACTCGTAGGGCACAAGCGCCATCACAAAACACAGAAAGAAAATGAATCGCACGAGGGCTCAGACGATACACAATTTCAATTCACAAACGGTAGACTCTAAAAAAAAAATTTAACACAACACAACAACAGGGCTGGTGCAAATGAAAACAGTAACACACAGTAAAATTAACTACACTATACAAAAGTACTATTCAAGCTGAGCTGTGCAAAAATACTATTGGTGTGAGAGGCGAACCTTAGTTCGGACGGAATCGGCTGTAAAGCACCCTCTTCCGCCGGCTGTCAACCAATTAAGGATAAAGTAGAATTATGTGACATTGTAGGTTAATGCGATAGCATATCCTGCGAAATTAAAACACATTCATAACAAAAGTTTGCGCGTTTCAGTCGTAAAATGCTTTAAGATATTATCAAAACTGATGGATGTTGCTAGGTCCTGCTCCACAAAGGGCAGCATCAGCCAACGAAGCCGTTCCTGCGACATCATGGATCTTAACTTGGTCTTTACATGTGAGAGCTTCGAAAATGTCCTTTTGCACGAGCAACTGGTTACAGGAATCGTGGAAAAAAGTCGAAGAGCGCGAGAAAAGTCCTTGAATACTGACTTGTCCAACCCATTTTCTTTGAGTGAATCCAGCCAGTCATAGGCGGTCATGCTGTTTGTTTTTTCGTCGCTGGTTCGGGACTTCAGGAGTTGCATTTCAGCACCCAAGCTGTCGGGATCTACCTCAAAAAGCTACAAATAAGAGATATTTGTTCGTCGCTCGCAGAGAGGCCCAAAAGGTTCTGGACAGCACACACAAGCTCAAAAGTTTCTTGTGTGAACCTTTCCTCGATCCCTCGAACACAGGAGTCAAGCATCGGAAAGAAAACACCGACACAAAATTCCTCCTCTTTTGTCGCATAGAAACATTCATTCGCCCAGTTTTGGTCAAATCGCTTCGATACCTTTCTTCTTCGAACTTCGGGAATCTCGATTTCATTCATCTCGCAGATCGAAGAAGCTTCCGCAAACATCTTTTTAAAGACCGTCCCATCTTGCCTCATCTCTCGCAGCGCTTTTTGCAGATGCCTGACTTCATTGAGTGCAGTGGTAAGGTTAATTTTAGGGTCCTGAAGAGCTCGGCTAACCTTCAAAATAAGCTGTAGAATAGGGTGAGCTATTTCCATGCTGCAGACAAAGTCAAAGCTCATCACCTGGGAAAGGAGTCCCTTGCCTTTTGCTTTCGTCTCCGGGTGCTTTGTGGAGTCCACAATCGTTCTTACTGCACTCGACAGTTCGCTGTAGCTCTCACAGCGAACTGGCCTTTACTGCTTCAGCACGACATGCCCATCTGGTTGTAGACAAAGACTTCAAAGTTTTCAGCTGTGTGCCGACAGTTTGGAAAATTCGCTCAAAAACAGCATGGCGCACAACACTGTTTTCAATAAAGTTGTACGCAAGTTGCACAACGCCAAAGAAATCAAACATCATTCTGTTTTCTGCTCAAGACAAGCATGCATCGACAAGCACCAGGTTTAAGCTGTGGGCATAGCAGTGAACGTAGACGAGCTTGTTGTTCTGCTCTTTGCACTTTGCTTGAACGCCAGCAACGTGCCCTGACATAGTAGAAGCCCCGTCAAAGCAGACGGAACTCACAGAATTCCAGGAAACATTGATGGTGATGAGAACTGCTTGCAATGTGGAAAACACAGAGTCGCTGTCTAAATTTTTATGCCTGTCGAGAGTAAGGAAGACCTCTACTGGCCTGTTCTTAATTTCGCAGAAGTACCTAATAACAACGGAAAGTTGTTCATGATGACTGCAGTCACTTGTTTCGTCGCACATGAGTGAGACTGTTTTACCTTCTATGCAGTGGACAATCGAAGAAAAAATGGCTGCATGCAGTGACTCTAGGATGTCATTTTGTATTCTGTTGCTGATGTAGGAGGCGTTTTTTGGGCCCGACTCTAAGTGGCCCCGCAAAACGGGGTCGTACTTCTTTAAGATATTAACTATCTCTAAATATAGACCTTGCTCTGCGCTTTCCTTATTTTCACTGTGCCTTCTGAATGGCCTTCCTCCCTTTGAGAGAGGAACAACGATGTCAGTAAGGCGCTTTAGCACCTCACGATTTTGTTTTCGTTTTTCTTCAACTTGAGACGCTCGTCGTTCAAAGCTTTCATCCAGCATTGAAGCAATCGATCTGTTTGCTTTGGAGCAATTCCATGACACAACACTGCTAAGATGGCCCTGAGACTTTTCATGCTGATTAAACCTTTCTATCGCTTTCTTCCAAGTTCGAAACCCAGTTGAAACAAAGGATGGGTCTAAATGTGCTTTGGATATACCACTGCCCGGCGGAAACGCCCGACAACACAAGCAAAAGGCTGCATCTTTTGCTGGACTGTATTCAAACCAGCTGAACTTTGCAAACCAGTGTTCACAAAAGCTGCGCTTTCGATTATTCGTTTCTGTTTGGGCATAGCTGCCCAGATGAGGCTGAAAAGGACCCCGTGCTTGCCTTGCTTGCTTGTCCAGGTCGTTAGTCGGCATTGGCAGCGACGGGTCGTCGTCAGACATTTTGTTCTGGTTGGTGGAAAGCGTTGAGCAAAATCTCGGAGGCTCATCTGGTGCATCAGCGATGTGGCTTGGCGTCGTGGCACAGCTTGGCGTCGTGGCACAGCATGGTGAAGTGGCGCAGTCGTCAGCTTGCTGGTGGCTGGACATCTTTTCCGGTTCATTTTGTTCATGCTGCTCTTTGCAGCTTGTTGACTGTGCTGCAAACAAATAAAAGAAGTATAACTTTTTAGTTTTCTTTTTACCTGTTAACATGGCTCTTAAAACACGCTCGAAAAGAAGTCTGAGTAAACAGTTACAGAACCAACTGCGCCAATAATAAATATATATTTTTGGAAATTTTACGACAGCTTTCTCATCGACAGCTCAGCATAGTCTCTCCAAGCTAACAACAGCAACCGCTGCTCGGAGGCGAGCCAAACACGGCCTGCTGATTGTGTTTTCTACGTTTTAACGTAAACAACCTTTTTGAAAAAACTAGGTTGCTAAAAAGCTAGTTTTTTTTTATGTCGGTGATGTTAGTCGCGCTAGAGTTGCTAGTCTGGCCGAGGAGCACTACCTTCTTTGTTCATCGCGACAGAAGTTCGCGCCCTTCTCGTATAGTTAATAATTTCTAGAGAGATAATCCTGCACAGAGCGAATACACGACTCAAACATTTTAAGACTGCGTTGTATTAATGGGGAGCACTGGCGCTGGGCACGGAAATGCCCAGAGCTGCTGAGTACGTCAGTGAAGACAGACGGGGCTCTAATAGAAACGTTGCTAAATTCGTTAGACACATTTTCCTTTGTGAGGACTTAAACATTCGTGAGTGGGTGCGTCTCTCACTCTCACTGTTGTTTTCGTTCATGAGGCACTTCATTCACCTCAACAAGATCAGTCATTTTGCTCAACGGGGTCCTGTTGAGGTGCCACGCTATCGACTACGAAAAGACTTCATAGAATGATACCGACACGTGCTGCTATATAGAGACTTTTAATGAAAAGGATATGAATAATTTAACCAACTAAACTGAGCTCTGGAATGAATTTAATTGTGCCTTCAACAACGAAGAAAAATACTACAAGGTCAGTTCCCTCGTTTTTTTCTTGGAAGGATCACATTATGTGAATGAAACTGCCTCTAGGAAGCCTTCATACAAGCACTGAACGTCCCTGAATTGACTCATCCAATCACAAAACCAGTACCGATGTGCACGGTGGACCCCTTCTTTCGTTTCTAATAAATTGCACTGTTCTCTCTTTCTATACTGCTCCGGCAATTTATGGGGTTCTAAAATAGCGGTGTCGTTTGCATGGGCACCGACAGGACCTTCTTTCTAAGATTTGTCACACATTCAGTTTTAATATCCAGCCACTAAACTACCAGTATATACCATGGAAAAGTTCAAAATATTTTCACAATTTGGACGCTCAAAAAAACTTCAAATTAATTAATCAGATAGCATGAATGATGTGAAATGACAGAAATCTGATCTTCGTCCACCCGAGTAAGTTACCAAGCTTTCACCTAATTACGAAAGATAAAGGCAATGTCACTGATGGGTCCGGCTACCAGAGGGCCAGTACTTCTGAGGACTTTCCTGCGAGCTTGGATGCAAGCAAGTCAGTCGTTCAGCTCGATCACTAGGTAGATAGACTTACCTACCTATCTCAACAAGCTGAAAGCCAACCTGAAGGTTCCTGCTCCATGGAATTGCCATGCACTTTGTTATTTCTCAGGATTCATCATCTATAGCATGCAAGCTGCCTGCCTCAAATGTTTCAGCTATTGGCACCATTCAACCAACCACCTGCTCCGGAAAAATGTGAAATAGAGGTGTGTATTAAAGGAAGACGACGGCTTTAACAAGGCAAAGCAGACACTGCTGCGTCAGGCTCCTGGTGTATCGCAACCACACTGAGGAACTGATCCTGAATGTGCCACACCTCCAGAGGCAGTTGGACCAGGGTCGTCACACAACATCCACGGAGTCAAAAGGCCCATAGGAGGTTAACCTTCTTCCAAGAATTCCATGACACACGCATGGGTATCAACGCAATGAGGTAAGGCAATGGTTGATGCCGTACAACCTTGAACAATATGCCAACAGGCTGCATTAATGCCACCAGAAGCAGAGCCACAAGCTTGGCCAGAACCCACGGCTCCATGGACAAGACTTTACATGGACTGCACTGCACCTATCGAAGGTAAAACGGTGCTAATTGTGGTAAACAGTTACCAAGATTGAAAGAAACCACTGGCATCTGCAGCCAGCCAACTCCACTGCAACAGTCGAATATCTGAGGAACACGGTCGCCTGGTTAGGACTTCCTGTTTGCTTGGTGTCCAATAATGGAACACCATTCCCCGGCATGCTGTTTACCGACTTCATTACTCAGAATGGAATTGGCCACCTAAGGACTGCACCTAACTATCCACAGTCAAACAGACTTCCCGAGAGAGCTGTCAGAACGATCAAGGACAGTCTAAAGAAACTCTCGGGTGGTTCTTTGGCCGCATACTTGCCAAGATGGCTCCTTGTGTACCGTCGCACACCGCCTACCACAGGAGGACAATCTCCAACAGAGCTCGTGTTCAACTTTTGTCCTAGAGTTTGCTGCATGGACCTCATCACTGAGACCCAGGAGCCAAAGGTAGACCTGGAAAGACCTAGCAACCTCAAAGAAAGCAGCCCTGTTTTTGAAAGAAACATGGGAGCTGTAGAACAATGGGGACCAAGATCATCTTCCAGGTTGTCGAAAACTGCATGACTTTGGTAAAATCCACCATGGCACAATGAAGCAGCACCTGGGCCAGTTGTGCCCCAGACGCTTTAACTCAACTCATTTCTAGTCAGATGATGATATTACCACTGGGCACTAACTTGATTGGCAGTTAACAAGTGAAAAAACCAGGCTATGGACCAGGAACTGAGCAGGCATTTTAAGCAGTGCAAGGGTGCCCCACTCAGGCACGGGGGACACCAACCAAGATGAACCTTTAGCTTGTGCGGCAAAGTGTTGGATCAGGCCACCACCAGGGGTCAGTGTTTCTGGGGGCTTCCCTGTGCAACGGCCATGGGCTTTCTCTCTTTTCCCACACTTTCCAGTGACATGTAACAAATATGTATGACATGGCCATGTCAATTATTCCCTAATAAACAAATAGGTATGATCCTTGCACTCCATGGATGAAGCAGCCACCAACAATTTCAACATTGGTCTGTATGGAGTCAAAAAACAAGGAAATAAAGGAACTTCTGACACACAACTATTCTTGATGCATGCACACAATAGACTACTTCCATAAAGCCCTGCATGCAACACGGCGCGCGTTGCACTCTGGGAACTAGTTGGCCAGGGAGGAGAGTGGCATGGTTTCGGTTTCGATCGACACGTCGACCAGAGATTACACACAGAGCGTGGACTATAAACGGCCATTATCTCATGTTTTCTGGTCCCAAGAGCGTCATTTGTGGCCTATAAACTAACCTAAATGGCCAGACCTCGAAGCTTTAGCACAAGCCCGAGACGTATATAGCTTCTCTTAACACATGCTTGTTCTATTTTTGTACTTGAGCCTTTTTGTTAGCGTTTCGAGGTATCTGGACGAGCCAGTGCTGGGAATCTCGACGCTGCGAAGCTCGGGGATCTTGCTTATGTACGAATCAACAGGCTGTAGCAACCAATAAGTATGCATACATCGAGCTCGCGCCTTTACATTATATGTTGCTGATCAGGAAGTTTGTTCGTTTCGTGCGTCCATAGAAGAAATATTACTTTTTGCAATTACTGTTTTCTTAATATGCCTGTGTATGCGAAGTAAAACTCGGAGGTGCCATTGAAAAGCTCAATTATAACACACTTCTTATCTCTTATCTGTACTGACCCGCAGCGCTGCACGAAGCGAAGTCCCCACCCACTTGCATTTTACTAATATTCAACATCGCGTATGCACGTAAAGTTGTCCTGCAATCGTATAGGCACATTCGCGCATACAAACCGTTTTAAGAAAGCAAAAGTCGAGCACTTGTGTGAAAAATGTTGCACCATTCGCCAGAAGTACGCCGGACGGGTATGAACCCCTATGCGGTGCGCCAAACGAACGAAATTATTCAAAGTGCATTTGACGGTTGCTAATGGCCATAATATTTGTCATGTGTTAGCTTTCTTCCTGCCTGAGTATGCCGCGATAATTTCAGACACACCGTTCAGGCACAGATCTTGGGCGTCAGTAAAAGCTCGTCCAAAAAGGCTTAGTGAGGAGTAGGGGACGCTTGTTAGGGCCTCCGTCGTAGCTAGCCCATCTCCGCGTTTGCGAAAACTTAATCTTCTATCAGCATAAAATTTGAGTGGGAGATATATGATGACACGAGGAAGACATCATAGTAACTTTGGTGCAGTAGTGAGGTCGAATTTATTGCGTTTCCTTAAAAGTTTACGCGTCAACGCTGGGCTCAACTTTGATACTCCTGTGAGAATGCGGCTTGCTTTTTGCCCAATGAAGTAACAAGAAGCGGACGTTTGGCAAACAAAATAGGTGAAAGGCTCCAGGTGAACAAATTTCAGTTCTACTTCACTGGTACTAGACGGGATTATTGAAATTGAACTCAAAGATGCACTCATTAAGGTGACTAAGCCACGTCTTACTACGTTTGCATACGCACTCAAATATCCGGTGTTTCGGGTACCAAAAAAAGTGCCCCGGCCTTCGTTTTGTATCGCTCGAGAATGAGTATATTGTACATTCGTAAAAAAGTCAGATAATCGAAAACGCAAGCAGTGCGTTCGGTCGCGGCGTGATAGCATGAGATGAATCTGCTCAGTCGAAACCGAAACTGAGTGGCCAACTAGTTCCCAGAATGCGCTGCATGGTATTTCGCCGCAATGGGGCGCGTCGGTTTTGGAAGAAGTCCATTGGCCAGCAGTCTCCTTGCAACATCCTGGACACAGCAACAAAACCCAGCCCTTGCACCTGTTACACTGAGTACGAGCGTCCGACAAAAACTAACTCACGGAAAGGAAATGGCGGCAGTTAGGTCTACTGCAAACGAACTAACACACAGATACCTGACAATAATTAAGTCTGCAACTACAATGAAATAAAATGAGACAGACCCAAAAGCTGCAACCGATGACCATGGAGGGGACATGGGTCTCGTGCCTCTGCAAGAAAAAACACAGAAACTGCAAAATTAAAATAGGCAAGTGGATAAACCAAAAGGGTCGAAGGCAAAGCATAGGCTCCCAGAAGCGTAAAGGTGCTGCACGGTGAAGGCTCACATGGAAAGCTCATGAAGTAAAGGGATGGCTTGCAAATGTCTTAAACAAGTGCAGAAGTGAAAAACTTGAGGATACAGAGAGAGTGCATATTTCGAGGTGTGCGAATGACACGAGGAAAGTGAACAGAAGAATGACAGGGGAAAAGACAAGCTAACATGGGCAGGAAGTCTCTGCATAGGCTTTCATGCAAGACACCAGGAAGGAAAGTGTAGGCTACAAACATCCACATGAAGCAAAAAGCGATGAGTGAAACATAAGCAGTGCACAGCACAAGGAGGAGGACAAGAAAAAAAAAAAACATGATACAGAAGAGCAAGATTGCATGACAGCGAAAGCTTCACATAGGCCTACACGTAGAGCAGAAGAAAAATTGCTCCCCACAAAGAACCGTAGCAAGCGTAAAAAAATTCAGAGGCTTCATGCAGCCATACGCACAGAGCACAATAAAAAAAAAAGCTTCCCACAAACATCCGAAGCAAGCGTAAAAGTAAAAGAATATTCTGGGACCTCACTCAGGCTTACATGCAGAGCATAAGAAAAAGCAAGCTTCCCACAAAGAGCTGAAGAAAGTGTGAAAAAAATTTAGATGCTTCACGCAAACTTACACGCAGAGCACAAGAAAAAGAAAGGGTTCCCACAAACATCTGAAGCAAGCATGAAAAAAATCCAGAGGCTTCATGCAGGCTTGCACATAGAGCATAAGAAAAAGAGCTTCCCACAAACATCTCTAGTAAGCGTAAAAAAAATTCAGAGGCGTCACACAGGTTTACAGGCAGAGCCTAAGAAAAAAAGCGTTCCGCAAAGACCCATAGCAAGCGTAAAAAAAATTCAGAGGCCTCAGGCAGAGCACAAAAAAATGGGCTTCTCACAGACCCGTAGCAAGCATAAAAAAAGTACAGATGCTTACAAGCACAGCACAAGAAACTTCCCACAAACATGTGTAACAAGCATAAAAAAAATGCAGAGGCTTCACATAGGCTTATATGGAGATCACAAGAAAAAGGGCCTCGCACAAACAACTGTTGCAAGAGTAAAAAAAATTCAGAAGTGCCTCGGTAAACAAGGAACGCAAAAAATGAAAGCTGCCCTTAACACAAAGAAGAAAGCAAAGTAAAAACAAAATGAGAACGGGACAACAGTTTCATCAACTAAGGCAATCTAAAACACGAATTAGTTTTCCGAGGTCCTGCCATCAACTGCCGAAGTCCCTGCGTTCAGCTGCCCCAGCCGCCAACTCGCGACTTTTTTCCCGCAGGAACAGTTGCAGCCGTGCATGGCAGAATCGCCTGATGAGCTTCATTTTGATTTCATGGCGGTCGGGCAGCTGAACACATTGGCTCTCTGCAGCCATCCTCGCCGATAGGCCGGATGCCCCGTGCATGCATCAAATCCGCAATGACGCTGCGAAAGACACTTTCACAAATTGTGAAGAGGGCGCGTGCAGCTTCAGAGGGGCAGGTCAGAGCGTCAGGGACATAACTCTTTAGCCTGAGGAGGCTATTTGCAGGTGCCATGGGGACTTAAACAGCTGCAGCACACGTGTTACATGTAGCATTATGTTTTACAACTCTTCGTACCACATACCCGCGTAATAGTCAAAGCTATTCTCCTCAGGTTGTGACATGGCGAGTTCTACCTCCTCAAGAAAAATGTCGGTGGGCACAGCAGGTTGTACATCCAAGTCTGCGAGGTCAGCCAGGTAAAAGGAGGCATCGTCCAGTTCGTAGGACCCTGCCTTGGACGCCTTCAGGTACTGAGAGTGTGTGATGATTTTCAAGGTCATCTTAAAATCCAAGAAGTTGGGATAGGGTTGCCCTGTCGCATTACCGAAAACAAGTTTTCATGGCAGTCCTGCGTGAATCTGGATGTGAGCACAAATGAAAAAGAATGTCCCTCAATGAGACTTTGCTGCAGGTCTAGAATGGACTTGGTAGAGAGGATTACCCCCGCCTGCACTGGCTTGAACGCCCCATCCCCAATAGTGAGGTGGAGAAAAAGATCCTTAAATTTGACCAGAAAGTCAAGGGTGTTCTTGTAGCAGGCCTTATTTTGCCTGCTGATCGCAAGGACTGGGTGCCTGCTGCTCATAAGATCAAACCATTTGTTGACCTGTTCCAAGAACCAAGCCGTGGTGAGGAAGTTGGTGCTCCAGCCATGATTCTCCACCAGGAAGCGCAGGGCAGTGGCCGTGGAGTGACTGAGGACCCGTAGGGCAGTGCTCACCTACAAACACAGAACTGCTTTAGATCATCAAGTGTATGCAATGTTTGGTAAACTCGACTGAAGGAATCAATGATTTGAAACTTCCCCCTCAGTCAATAAAAGAACAGCATGGGCACTAAACGAAGAAAAGGCTGCTAACTTCCATTATTGTTGTCCATACGAATGGTTTTTGCTGGTTTTTTACGAGTTTTTGCCACTCTCTTAAAGTTGGCAGTTCCACTTCATGAGCAAAGGTGATGAATGCCAGCACTGAAGTAAAGTACACTCCATGGTTACTTTGGTAGCTGTGCGTTGCTAAAAGTGTCACCGACTCCGATTTGTGAACCACTGACTGATTTTGTTGAAAACACTTTAAGGGAAGCTAAAGAGGTTCTCCAAAAAAAAATGAGTTAGAGGTAAATTCTTCCGTATTTGTATCCTGCAAATTTGAATATGCACTATTTGCTCAAGAAGTATCACCCAACGCAAAGAAATATTTAAAAAATTCACTCGGCATGATGTCACGTCAAGAACTTTCACCTGGCCACCGAAGCTCAAGCACCATCTCTCGTGCAGTGTTCCGGCACATGTGACCAGCCTTGCCCAATGCAGCGTTTTTTTTTTCTCGTGAAATGGTGCGTCATCTGCTACAGACGCCTAGTTCCCGCTACAATCTTTCACGCCTGACTAACATCCGCTAAATCTTTTATGAAAGTTTATAGGTGTACTAAACTTACGTCAAAACAAACAGGCGAGTGAAAATCGTGAGCATGAGGTGAATCGCACACAATTTGTCGACCACTCAAATCAGCTTGCAATAGCTGCAGAGATTCCGAGGATCCTTGTTGCGACGCTGCTGTCTCTCAGAAATTTCCTCCTAGCTTCTTACACCTCGGGAGGGCGGGGCTTCAGCGCTATGGTCAAAATGCTTTGATGGCTACTCCGGGCCTCAAATTGACAAATAATTTTAATATTCGTGATACTGGAGGCCATATGAAGATGACGCAAGTGTTTTTTAAAGGTACAAAACCGCTTTAGTTTCCCCTTAAAGGGGCACTGACACATCAAAATCATATTTTTTTTTTATTATCCAAAACGATCGAAAACGATGCCGGGACATTACCCTCAAAATTTGAAATTTGGGAATTCAGTATTCGTGAAGTAAAAAAACAATTTCCAAATGCCGAATTCGAAGTTCCCGCGCGATCGGCGCCGGTGCCTTGACGTCAAAAATTGGTGAGACCTGAGAGTCCACTTTTTTTTCTCCACTCCCTGCTGTTGCCATGGCGACCCAAAGCGAGGAGGAAAGGAGCGAGCGCCGGCTCGTTGCGGCGGACCGGTTTTGAGCGGTGTCGCCTGTTTTCCGTTGGAGGATACCAATCCAGGAGACGGCACCACAACGAACTCCCGATTTTTGGTATTTCAAAAAGAAGGGCCGTAGTGCGTTCGCAATTGCGTTAAAAAACATGTTTTAGGATTGCCGTAATTAAATGTTATAGAGATGTCGCCTACAAAGCTTCTAAATTTCCTGATTCTTGACGTCACCGATCAAAAGAAGCGAGGAGGCGAGCGGCGGGAAAATCAAACGCCAAAAATAAAAAGGCGCGCGCGGGCCCGGGAAAATTTTTTTTCGCGGTGCGGTTTTTTTTTTGCGTGTCTATGAATGCAACTTACATCGTTTTAGACAATAAAAATAAATACGACCTTTGGGGTGTCAGTGCCCCTTTAAGCAGGCACGTGCGAATAACGAATTTTATGTTTCAAGCGAATAAGAAGCTAATAGTGACTTGGGTCGAATAATTTCGAATCGCATATTGAATACTTGCTGTGCCTTTCTGATACTGCCATTGCGCTCAGCTTCCGCCATCTTGACAGTGTTGATGTCAAGATGGCGGAAGGTAGCTTAGCTTAATGGAAGCTAACCTAAGTTAGCTTCCAGTCGTGTGTAACTAGCTTAGCTAGCTACAAACAAGCTAAGCTACATGCTAACTTAGCTTAGCACTCTTACCTTAGTACACATTTTTCAAAACATTATAGTATTTGAGTGATGGATGAGTGTGAACGAGTATGAATAAAAAGTCATTTTAGATATGATATAAAGACTATCATACCTAAAACACCTAATATCAAGGGGCACACAGTAATCCACTGAAATGAGGTTAGACAAGAGTAATTTTGAGTATGTTTTGTTCACGTTCTCAAGGATGTGCGTAAATTCTGCAGTTGCTAATCGAAGCAACAAATGAAGCTTGTCATTTAGTTCTCCTTGTCAACAGCCTTTTTCCTGTAGAGATAGCTTTCTAGTGCACAAACTCAGCATGTGAGCAATGATTATACTTTGTAAAGGAAAATCTAGCTGGTTTCATTTAGGTTATTCTCAAGTATCTGCCTACCCACTGCCAAGGCTCAGTTAATTCTGATCTAAATTACTGAATGACTCTCGCTTCAAATAAATCAAGCCCTACATAGAGATTGTAAGTAGATGAGAGATTTGTCAGTCCTCTTGCTATACCCAAATATTCGTTTTAAATCTTAGACTAAAGAAATGATGAGCAATGATGCACACTGCTTGACGGGACCTCAATTGTAGAGTAACACATAATCATGGTAAAAGCCAGTTTTTTTTTGGCCTTGAGGTAAGCACTTATATTGACCAGGAACATGAACAATCATTACGCTACATTACAATGTTTTCCTGAATTCGTCGCACACGCGCGTGACCTCTTCTTCTCTGGAGGTGTGCCTTCCACTCAATGCACAATCGCAGTGCCTGCGAAATACGCACGATGACGGTGTTTTCTCTGTAAGTGTCGCTTCTGCACAGCACACCGGTGCTCCTTAAGAAGCGCACTCAATTGCGCTAACTCGCTGCAATCGCGACTTTGCCAGCACTTAGAAAGTGTGCACATCACCGAACGAACGGCACGCGGCCAACTCATCGCGAGTCCCAAGGGCAACTGATAAGAGCGCTAGAGCGATCTCGACATCACAGGACACAGGACACACACGATTGGTAGGTGAGATGATGACGTTTTATTCTAGTAGGGCCGCGCCAATCACGGGGTGCAGATTAGACCTACCTTCCACTACATTAATGGGACGCTTGGTACCTGGGAATGGTGACTAGAATGACGTCACGTGAGAACTGTGTATAGCCATAGGCTGGGGATGGCAACATGTGCAGCATGTGCTGAGCTGTAAACAATGTTTAATTTTGGCCATTCGTGTGCAGAGATTAGTCATGAGCTGCCCAAATGTTTGCCGAGGCACTTATTGTCACGAACCCAAGTCAAGTGTTCATGCAGTGCTCGTATGGAATCCATAAGCCTCATTCGACCATCATCACCACAGGGTGCTCTCCTAGACACCATCAGCATAATTACCTCCATGGTCGCATCAGCAAGGTTACAAAAATTGGGAGTGAAGGAAACACTCCCCCTCTAAACTTGAATTCACATCTCGATGAGTGCAAGATACTGAGGTCAAACTAGTGCTGTATGCCTGCGATGAGAGAATCATTCCAACACAATATCAATAATCTACCCCTTCATACCACACTGCAACTAAGTGAAAAAGGAACCATGACACCAACTTATCATTTAAAAATAAATTGTGTAAAATACAAAAACACTACAGTTACTAACAAGGATATTATACCTGCAAATAATCAACAGGGAGCTTTGAAGCATTTTAGTAGCCTGACAACACACTTGCCTTCAAGCCGCCGCCCTAGAGTTCTAGACGACGGCAATGGGAAGCTCCCCTCCAGTAGCAAGTCGTAGCCCAAGCTGCCACATGCAGATCGCATCTGCAGCGACTTCTTCACCGTCTCATTAGACCACTTGGACCCCCTGTTGCTGGATCTCGATAGAGCTGCCAGTTGGTCCACAGTGAAGAAATCGTGCAAGTGAGACCGGAATGTCGCTTCCCTTGTCTTTTGTAAGGCAGCCTGCCTCACCAAGCGATGATTCTCGTTCTCCAGCTGCTTGATCTTCCGGCTCATCTGAAGAAAGACATCTTCAGTGAGCCTAGGTGAAACGGGTGATGGACAAAGAGGCTGTAGGGTTCGCTCAGAGGTCTTGGCCGCTGGTTGCCACAAACACGGTACAAGAATTGGGTGTCGCCCACCTCATGAGATCACTCCAAGCAGTGCAAGAACCATGACACATACCCAGCTGGTGGAGGCCGCCGACACCAAGGTGCCGAGGGCAGCTGCGCTGGCCTGGCCGCACTGGTTGTCACTGGTCACCTGCAGCGAAGGGTGCGGTGGTATTGCTACACGGGGGTATGCAGGACCCTGGAAGATGCTTACGAAGCACGCCCCGCTGGTGGTGGGGAGTGGCTGCGTTAGCAGGCCGCCCTGCAGGGCCGCTCCAGAGGTCCTGGCTGCTGGTTGCTGCAAACACGGTACGAGAATCGGGTGATTCCCACCTCACAAGATCACTCCAAGCCGTGCAAGAACCACATACCCAGCTGATGGTGTCTGCCGACACCAAGGTGCCGCGGGCAGCTGAGCTGGCCTGGCCGCGCTGGTTGTCACTGGTCACCTGCGGCGAAGAGCGTGGTGGTATTGCTACGCGGGGGTACGCAGGACCCTGGAAGATGCTTACGAAGCACGCCCCACTGGTGGTGGGGAGCGGCTGCGTCAGCAGGCCGACCTGCAGGGTCGCTCCGGAGGTCCTGGCCACTGGTTGCTGCAAACACGGTATGAGAATCCTCGTTTTGCAGAAATATGGGTTCGAGAATAAATGGATTTGTCTCCCTTTCTCTCTTCATGCTGGCCGAGCGGAGAGGGACGAAGGCTTCTTTGTATTTACCTCGGGGTGAAAGATAATCCTCAAGGGGGACAAAAGTGGTTTTGGGGGAGCTCTATGTAAGTCAATGCGACACAATAAGCCAACGGGACGCAGTGGACGTGCCTGCGGCCAGGGAACTCTCGTCTTTTAGCCATGCACTCTCGAACCACTAATTCTGCAAATGGTCCACTGGGTGTTGCCCACCTCACGAGATCACTCCAAGCCATGCAAGAACCATGACAGATACTTAGCTGGTGAGGCTGTCATAACATTACAAGGCAGCTGAGAGTGATGAATGCCTCATGCATTAACTTAATAGAAGCAACAGAATATGAGTTATTGGGTTTTGACTTACATTTCCATGAGGCGGGGTTTTGTGCTGTGTCAGGCTGCAACACTGAATGATGGTGTCTCATGCACTCTTGCACAAGGACCACTCCGATTTAAAAAAAAAAAAAAAAGGTCTCTGACATGGAACCGAGATGTCAACAGCCTACCAAGTCCACATTATTATAGGTCACCTGTGCCTCTTTCAAATCATATCAGTAAAAACATCTTAACACAAGATAAATTATTGCTTTTAATTCACTCTCATAATCTAGGTAAATACCAAAAGAACAAAAATCTCACTTATCCTCGTTACACACACTCACTTGACTTTCAGAATGCAGAAACAAGCTCGGAACAGCTGTGGCTTTTAGCCTCCTCCAGCCGTCAGAGCACCTCGTCTGGAACTGGGAGGGCTCGAAGTGGTCCTGCAGCGAATAACGTTTTGGTAGACGTCAAAACTGTGTATTCAGCCGCTCGCGTCACAGTACAGTTATTCCGCTGACGAGAGGCTCACGCTTTCAAAATACGCGATCTTACAAATCCATCATCGCACGACCGCCACAGGCCTGAACCACTCGTCTTTCTGCGGTGAAGCGAAAGCGCACAGGACGCTTCCACGGCAGTAGAGAATAGATCACAAAATACACGGTTTCGTCACAGTGCACTCGCGTCCACCGTGCTCGCGTCACAATATTAACAATGAACAATACCTCACCTCGCAAAGGTACGTTCTGTCGGGAGGTTTCCACCCCGCGCCACGCCTGATTCCTGAAAGCCACAGTTTCCGTCTCCTCGGGGATTTCGGCAGCTTGAACAAGCGAATTCCCCTGGAAGCTCTGTTCCGGCACTTCAGAGCACAACAACGACCCATTTTTCAAACAAGACCGGAACGGCGGAAGTCCCGCGGCTACACAAACTTTTGTTTACGTTATTTCAACGCACGTGTCCGCGTGCGCATTCGTTTATTCTACCATTAAAGAAGGCTATGACGAAAAGCTCACATGCACCAAGTTTTCAGTCAACGAGCGTTAACTTTTTTAACTCTAGCGACGCTAAAATGAAATTACCGAACCCTGCTTTACTTTTGAGGCCCACGACCACCGCTAGGGGAGGTTTTGCGGCTTGTGATTGGCCACGAGCGGCCTGTCAATCAACTATTCGACCAATAGATTTTCGCCCCATTGATACCACTGAATGGCCAAACTCTCCCAATATACGGCTCTGGGCTGATAGTGTAGCAAGCTCCACCAAGCGGACGCGCCGCAAAAAGGCGACAGCCGTTTTCCGTAGGTCGTCAACTGACAGAAATCTAAGAACGTTGGTATAAAGTTACCACAACCAATTTTTATAAAGAAGTAAAGAGTGCTCGTGCACAGCTTTGATCGGCGCTCAGGGTGCTCAGGCACCCTTTCGACCGTGCGTCCATTGCTTTGACCAGAGCCACCAAATAAGCTTAAAATCATGGTGGCCAGTTATCTGAAGCTTCATCTAAGATCGCATGAAACATTTTTTCGTCCTACAGACATTTCAAAACAGTTCGCGACAGAGCAAAACGATATCACATAAGCTTGCTAACACCGCATGTAAAGCTGAGGGAAGTCGCATTTTCGAATTGTGTAGATCGACAGTTATACCCCTGTTATACCGCTGTTACACGGGCACACTTAACCGCGGTTAACTCAGCTTTAACTGCGGTTACGTGGCAGCACATATGCCGCACTATACCCTCGGACAGCTAGTTCAAAAGAAGTGAAAAGAGCGCGTGCACCGCTTTTATGGTTGCTCATAGCTCTTCAAGATGCTCAAGCGCACGTTCGCCCATAGCTCTGACTGCATCGCCGCAGAATGTTGTCGGCAATTATTGTGCGCTAATTGTGGTTTAGCGTAACTGCAGTTAAGTGTGCCCGTGTAACAGCGGTATTAATGTGTCTGCTTTGCGCTAAGCACCAAGATGGCTGCGTCCACAACAATACAGGGGAACAGAGTGCCGAGACTCTACCCGTAGCTCATTCAGCGGCTCTAGCTTTGACCAGTAACGTTGGCTTTGACGGCATAGACAGGGAGTTGTCCCCGAGTATATCTGAAGGCTGCAGGTTCACGTACAACGGTTGCGTTCGCATGCAACCGAAACGACCGTAACGGCCAAAATACCGCAACAGCAGTGACTCATGAATTACTTCGCGAAGCTACCCCTTGCATCGCTTGCCATGCTGTGTACGGCGAACACTAGTAGCGGTGACTTTGTCGTTAGGGTCGTTTAAGTTGCATGCAAACGCAACCAGCGCACACGTACGAACCAGCGCTCCAGCTCGTGCTGCAGAACCCAGGGATCCTTGCTTTAGTCTCGCCCTTGTTCGTTTCGACCTGGGGGTCTCTGGACACTTGACGAAAAAGTCGGCGAGGAATTTCGCCCGCCGTGATTTACCGGTGCCAAGGACAAGGGCAGCGCCGTCCAATCACGGCCGCCGAGGAGACCCATCTCACCATGACATTTGAGAGTTTTGGCGCGCAAAGCTCCTTCTCAGGCCTTTCCAAACACTTGCCTGCCCAGCAAAAGGAGCGTGGAGCAAAGTTACTCCAGAGCTTCGCTAAATGAGGTGAGTTCGGGACCACACCAACATTACAAAGATAATATGTGTGTACACTGCAAAAAGCGGCATAAAAGAAATAAAATAAAAGAAAAGAAAAGAGTTTCATTTAATGTGCACTCTTGCTGTTTCCTGAGCTATTCAAACAAATTACATTTTCTGAATACTCGGACTTTAGTCTTCATGGTATGCTATCATTGCCTCGAAATTCAAAATAGCCATTGAGAAAACCTTAAATAAAGATGATACTGAAACCAACATTCGAATTTCCGCGCGCTCTCCGGTGGTGTGGCGTCACAAATGGTACAGACGTTCAGGTCGCGCAGGTATTCTCTGTTTCACTTAGTTTCACCTTCTGTTGTACCGCAGCGAAAGCTACAAGCGCGAGCTCCTTGCTCTAAGGGGACGTCTCGGCGGCACAAGCTCTCGTGCACGAAGGGTAGCTGCCAACGGTATGAGCTCGCGCTTCTAGCCTTCGGTGCGGTACAACATGAGGTGAAACGGAGTATTCGCCTCGAGATCGAACCGTGTCGCCACCGTGCGGCCGAAATGGGAAACGCGCGAGAGCGGGGATACCGCCGTGCGTCGTCAGCTACGGGCGCACGCTCAGAAGCATGAATCAAGCTCTCCACCATGGATGCCCAAAGACAAATCAAGGAACAGATTATAGACTATAAAAGCAAAAACAAATGCAGAGCTATACTAGCACTGGACTTAGCTGGAGCCTTTTGACAACATAACACACGATTTCATACTCGAATCCTTAAAGGCCGACTTACGAAACCATTTTCCGCAGGGTAGGAAAATGCTCCCCAACGACCTTCGCTCCCTCCCCTCTCGCACTCCTTCCTCCTCCTCCCCTGAAAAGGGCGGGTTCGGAAGCTAGTCTCCGTGGAAAGGAGAAGGGGTTTCCTCCTTTCTGGGTGGCAAGGAGGAAACCTCTTCTCCCGCGGAAAATGGTTTTGTAGGTCGGCCTTTAAGTGCACTGAACCTGGGCGAGAAACTGCATAAGTTTGCAAGCAGCTTTCTTTCCAACCGAGAAGCCACATTGAAGGTAGGCGAACTTTCAACCGAAGGCATAAAACTAGGAAACAAAGGCACACCACAGGGTTCAGTAATCTTGCCGGTCCTTTTTAACATTTCTATGATAGGACTGGCGAGAGAACTTGAACAGGTGGAAGGTATCAGTTTTAGTATATACGCAGATGATATCACTATATGGACGGAACAAGAGAGCGAAGAAAATGTAAGGAAGGCACAACAAACCGCTATCATCGCCACAGAAAGGTACCTCAAACCATCGGGGCTCAAGTGCGCGCCAAACAAATCCGAGCTTCTGATTCTTAAAAACAGCAGGAATTGGAAAAAAAAAGGAACAGGAAACTGTAGAGGTTAAAATATACACAGAAGACGGAACCCAAGTACCTGTAGTGCAAAAAGTCAAAATCCTAGGAATGCACATCCAGCGCGACGGAGGAAACAAGACCATGCTAGAAACTCTCCTAAACAGAGTCAGCAACGCACATAGAATGATCAGAAGAATCGCAAACAAACACGCAGGGATCAAAGAGGAAAATCTGTTAAAACTCGTGCATGCATTTGTCATCTCACACTTAATATACTTGACTCCATTAGCTAAATGGAAAAAAAAAAAAAAACGAACTGGAAAGACTAAACGCCAAAGTACGAGCAATATGTAGATCAACACTAGGAATACCCAAAACTACGAGTAACGAAGCACTGAACCGCCTAGGAATACACAGCCATGTTGAGGAAAGAATTCAGGCACAGAAGCGAGCTCAACACAACAGACTAGCATGAAGCAAAACCGGAAGGGATATCCTAAAAGAACTAGGACTAACAGCTAGAGATTGTCAATGCGACAAAGAAACGCTGCCGAGAAGTGCATATGAGAGAATCAAAATACTACCAATCCCAAAGAACATGGACCCGAATCATGACGAGGAACGAAGAAAAGCTAGAGCCAGAGCTCTGCTAAAGACCTACGGTAAAAGAAAAGATGTACTCTTTGTAGATGCTGCTTGTTACGACAATAAAAAGCTCGGACAGAAAGTAGCAGTAGGTACAGAAGGCAACGCTATAAGTGCCATTAGGGTTAGAAACGCCTCAAAAGAAGAAGCAGATGGAGATGGGCATCGCCATAGCAGCGAACTGCAAAAACTGCAGCCACATCTTCTGCGACTCGAAAACGGCTATCAGCAACTATATCAAAAACTACGTATACAAAAGAACGACCAAAAATCCTGAGGAAAACAAGCAAAAACTCAGAATAAATAACCATACGTTGGTTCCCAGCACACATTGATCAAAGCGAGGACGAAAACCTGCCTAACCTTAACGTGCGCGCAGACGAAACCGCGAGGAAACTGAGCCGCGGAATAATTCAGCCGCCTACAAAGGAAGAGGTAGAAGAAAGCGAAACTCCACAAACTTTTCAAGAAATCACTAGAGGCTTCCAATTAAATAGGAGAGTCTACGCTCCACCACATAAAACTCTCAGTAGAAGAGAAGGCGTTTTACTCAGAATGTTACAGACTAAAACAATCCCAACACCCAAAATGATGAACATCATTAGACCAGAGTTTCAAAAAGAACCTATACGCAACGTATGCAAAGTGAAAGTAGGAACTTTCAAACATCTAATGTTCGAGTGTATCAAATCCAGGAAAAAATATCCGCTGACCACCGAGGGGGAGATGCTGGCTGCCTTGGCCCAACCTGACGAGCGAGCCCACCAGTGGGCCATCCAGTATGGGGCTGACACCATTGCCCAGCAAGGCCTGGAGGGGTTGAGCCGCACATGCACTGAATAAGTGCGATCGACTGGTTTTCAATAAAGTTTTTTCTTCCTTCCTTCGACGACGCAGGCCGTTTCAGGCTGAGCTTGACATTCCTTATTAAATGTTTTGTTTTCGTTGCCGTTTCTCTTTACTAAAGGTTTATCGCTTCCCATGCGTAGAAATTCAACAAAGCGATTATGATTAAGTCGGAAGCTTTCGTAATCTTAGTGTGTTGGTTTGTATACAATCGCTGGTCCCACGTATTTTTTCTTATCTCGCACAAACCATGGCTTTCATAATGCATTGAATGTTGAGTGGGTCTGTGGTCTGATTAGAAAATTAACCCGACTGATCGCTATCCTTTAATAGACTAATCAATCAATAAATCTGTATGTTGATTATTCACCGGTCATATTGCGTGAAAGACTTTAAAACTACACATTTTTTTTACTAGTTTTACTATGTCATAAATGGCATATTGCATTCCTATTCCAAACTTCACGTTGTGAGCCCTACATAAATATGAATACGAGAAGCCTTTTAAGATGAAGTATTTTTTAAAGTTATTATTTAAACAGTATAATCACCCTCGGTGAAATGACAAGCAGGCTGAAGTGGTTTACCGTACAAGCCAGTGCCACAAAAGAAAAAAAAATAAAGACGTCAAAAATATTAAAGCAGGCATTTTTTTACTCCTCGTTGACTTTCTCCAACACAAGACTCCAATTAACCGGCAAAACAAAAATTTCAATTAAAGCATTACTTGAATAATCTGAAAGTTAATCGATGAACTGCCCAGTCCCGATATCCTGAGGGCGGAGGGTGATTGGAAAGTCTCGTGAAGGTCGCTAGCCCTCATCAGTAAAAGAGTATCACTGCGGCCGATGCTGTCTGTGTCGTGGTGCGCGTTGTTTGTTGGGGTTGCGGAGTGTACTGTGTTTGAATACAAGATTATTTATCCAGAAATTTATAGTATTAGCGTCTTGACGTCCGCGGCCCTCACCAAGAAAATTGAAGCGGGTGAACCCACACTACCGAGAAAAGCATTTCATAACAGGAACATTGCTGCGTTGCTTGGTTACACTCGTTTCTTACAGTCACGGCAGATATATTAGAACAGTTTGTTTCACTTGTTTCAGTTTTCATGCCAACCGTGCAGTTCCCTAGCTAAAAAAACAGTTTAAGGTGGATTATGGAACAGGAAAATCTAACTGGATTTCTAGCAGGGAACCTGATATCCAGTTTGCAGACAATGGTCTGCAAGCTGGATATCAGGTTTCCAGCTAGAAATCCAGTTAGATTTTCCTGTTCCATAATCCACGTTAAACTGTTTTTTTAGCTAGGGTTTGCAGATCTTAAAGGGACACTCAAGCGGTTTTTGGAGAAGCTACTTTTTGGTGCGATGGTGTTAAGGAAGTGTCAGTGAATGAGTATCTTCAGTTTTAGAAGGCAGAAACGCCTATTAATCACGCAGGAATAAAATACGTGCGGACTCTTTTCTGTACTTGCGAGGACCAATGAAATTATCGTATGTTTGAAAATTTTGGCGGTCTTTTTAAAGTTTCGCTAAAAAAACAATTTTCAGTTCATTTAAATATGTTGTGCATGATAATTTCACAAGACGTAAAATATTTCTAGTTTAGAATACGCGATAGCGCAATTATCGTTTCACAAACAAGGGACTACGTTTTCTATTTGCCTTCCTCCGCGGGGGGTGAATTTCCCGTTCCCCAGGGATGCGCGGAAGCGCACGTATCTCCGCGCGTTGCAGGCCTGTCGTGCCGGTCGCGGGCCGGCCGGCTCCTTCTATCCGCAAACGTGGCGTCGGTGGTGATCGTCGGAATGGACGGCCTGGTGAAAGCTCATCGTTCCGCGTAAAAGCGCTATCCTTGACTGTGAATTTTCGCCGTGTTTCGCTATGATAACCCAGCACGTACTAGAAGGGAACATCCACCTACTCGTGCGGCGATGTCGTGGCGGCACTCTCAAGATAGCAGAAACACCCGTGCCGTCGTGTTTGTTTACTTCGACTACAGTGGTGCTTCCTAAGCATTTGTGTCCTCGAACATCGCCCGGATTTCTGATTTGGCGCATTTCATGCGTGTGCTCAAGTTCAAGGTATTACTGGCGCGTACCGTATAAAGGATACGAATTTTCACGCGTTTTCATCACCGGAGAAAAGTGATTAGTGTTAGCAATCCTGAACGCTCGCAACGTCTATCTGATCACGAAATCATAGTTCTACGTTGCTATATCGCTGCTAAGATTACATTGTCTTTTATAATCGTAGAAAAGGCGTGTGGCGATATTTGTACTATTGCAATGTCGTGTATTAGAGTCGTGATCGTCCAAGACGGCGCTGCATCTTTTTATTTTATCTTTTTCATTCACTATACCCTGCAAGCCTATCAAGAAAAAATAATAAAGCTTTAGACTAGAAAACTGTCTGTCTATATTCTGTTACGGCATTGAGTAGCAGTGCGTCCCCTTTTTTAGAGGGGCCGCTGACACAGCTGACGGCGGCGTACAGAAGCGGTCGCCGTGCTGACGACCCGCTGCGCTTGTTGTAGTGGTTACAGGTGTGTGTACGCGCGGCGCAGTGCGGTCGTTCCGGTCGCAACGGACGAAGTCGTAGGTACGCGCTCGTTGCACATGTCTGAACCAGCCTTCCCCCCGTTCTCCCGAGGCGAAAGTCAACGTGGCGACATCGTTTGACATCACGTACCAGAGGTAACGCTGCGATGTCGAACGTTGGTTTGGTTAGGACTTGCCCCAACCGCAAATCGAAGAACGCCCGAAAAGGTCTGCGTTTCGTCGTCCTCGGAACCCGAACATGACTCCGAAGCGCTGCTATCGTCCACATCGCACGTCGGAGTGGCGTCATAGAAAATCATTCCCAGGTCGGCTGTCCGCCGAAGAACTTCAACCTCTAACGGCGTCAGGTCCTCGAGCGTAGAGAACTCCGCCATGATAGAAGCTCGAATGACAAAGAGGTTCGGCCGATGCGGCTACCTCGGGATCACTGCGCGACGGAACGTCGTCCAACGCCATTGGCCCGAGATCCTTTTGATAAGCGTGCGACGACCAATGAGAGCGGTTTCGTTTTCGGATGGATCCGAGGTTTGGCGGCCTTCAATTACATTTTTATTAAAGAAATAATGACCGTGTGACTATACTTTTTGGTTTTTAGGGATACTTAAGGCGTCTAAATTCAGCTGTCATTATCAAAACACGAACTCAAAAACCACTTGACTGCCCCTTTAACTAGTAGATACACCCTGTGCTCATCGCAACGCAGTAGATTTGTTCAAACTCTAAAAAATTTACCCACACTATGGCACAGTTAAAGGGCAGAGGAACTCAACAGCATGGTATTTCCAATACAGCGCTAATTTATCTTCATTCTAAATATTTATATTACCGCAAAAACTAGAAGTAAAAAAAATAAAAAAAAAAAAACATAGAAGCTGCGATTTCACAGCTCACAGTACCAGTATTACGTTATCTGGGTTGGAATTTATTGTTTTTTTTTTAATTGCCACGTTAATGAACCGATACGTCCATTTCAAAAGAAACAAATATTTAACATAAATATTCCAGTTCAGCCGGAAACAGGCATCAGTCGTGGTGATCCATGCTTTCCAACGTCTGCCTAGAGCAGACGACGCACCCACAGAAGCAATTATATAAATTTAGGCCGCACGCTGGCAACACGATTCAATCTTCACTGAAGCACCGAACAGTACCGCATCTTTTTCCGCTAGAATTGTTTTCCCACCGATAGTATGCGACAAAATAAACCCAAGAATATACGCCGTCTCGCGCTTGAAGGTGAAGAGCCTATCCCCGTGAAGGTGAAGGCCGTTCTCCCATCCCCGTTTTGATGATGATGATAGCGCGACCGTAGCGCCACCTCTAGTTCGATCTCGAGGCCAATTGACCCCGTAAGTGATGACGTCACAACATGGTGTCTGGGTCCAAACAAACCGTTGCTAGGGACGTTGCTATGGACTAATGCATGGAGACTCCACATGAGGCTATACTTTTGCTTACAAGTAAGTAAATACTTTTTTGTAAGCAACCTAACTTCTTGATATCTAATTACGAAGATGTTGTTGTCGTCTCAGTGTCGTATTGCAACGATCAAAGCCATTTCTGAAGTATTACACTCCGTTTTGCTTTGGTAGCAGACGACACAATAGGTTCGCTGGCCTTTGTTGCAGCGGGCGTCTTCGTTGAATAGACTACTTCCATAAAGCCCTACATGCAACACGGCGCGCGTTGCACTCTGGGAACTAGTTGGCCAGCCAGGGAGGAGGGTGGCATGGTTTCGGTTTCGATCGACACGTCGACAAGAGATTATACACAGAGCATGGACTATTAACGGCAGTTATCTCATGTTTTCTGGTCCCGAGAGCGTCATTTGTGGTCTCTAAACCAGACCTCGAAGCTTTAGACAAGCCCGAGACGTGCAGCTTGTCTTAACTTATGCTTGTTGTATTTTTGTACTTGAGCCTTTCTGTTAGCGTTTCAATCGAGGTATGTGGACGAGCCAGTGCTGGGAATCTCGACGCTGCGAAGCTCGGGGATCTTGCTTGTAAGTATGCATACATCGAGCTCGCGCCTTTACATTAGTGTTGTTGATCAGGAAGTTTGTTTGTTTCGTGCGTCCATAGACGAAATATCCCTTTTTGCAATTACTGTTTTTCTTAATACGCCTGAGTACGCGAGGTAAAACTCGGAGGCGCCATTGAAAAGCTCAATTTTAACACACTTCTTATCTCTTATCTGTACTGACCCGCAGCACTGCACGAAGTGAGGGAGGTCCCCACCCGCTTGCATTCCAGTAATGTTCAACATGGCGTATGCGCATAAAGTTATCCTGCAATCATATAGGCATATTCGCACATACAGACCGTTTTTAAAAAGCAAAAGTTGAGAACTTCTGTGAAGAATGTCGCACCGTTCGCCGGGAGTACGTCGGACGGGCATGAACCCCTATGCGGTGCGCCAAACGAACTAAATTATTCAAAGCGCTTTTGACGGTTGCTAATGCCCATAGTATTTGTTATGTGTTTCCTTTCTTCTTGCCTGAGTATGTCGAGATAATTTCAAACACACCGTTCAGGCACAGATCTTGGGCGTCAGTAAAAGCTCGTCCAAAAAGGCTCAACTTTGATACTTCTGTGAGAATGCAGCTTGCTTTTTGCCCAATGAAGTAACAAGAAGTGGACGTTTGGCAAACAAAATAGGTGAAAGGCTCCAGATGAACAAATTTCATTTCTAGTTCACTCGTACTAGACGGGATTATTGAAATTAAACTCAAAGATGCACTCGTGGGGTGAGGTGACTAAGCGACGTCTTACTACGTTTGCATATGCACTCATAATATCCGGTGTTTCGGGAACCAAGAAAAGTGCCCCAGTCTTCGTTTTGTATCGCTCGAGAATGAGTGTATTGTACGTTCGTGAAAAGTCAGATAATCGAAAACGCAAGCAGCGCGTTCGGTCCCGGCGTGAAAGCATGAGATGAAGCTGCTCAGTCGAAACCGAAACTGAGCGGCCAACTAGTTCCCAGAGTGCACTGCGTGGTATTTTGCCGCGATGGGGCGCGTCGGTTTTGGAAGAAGTCCATTGCGTCGGTTAACGAGCGAGAAAAACAAGTGCATCGCCATAACCGTAGAAGCCTCCGCAATGTGTTTTCTTTTTTTTTTTTCTGTGAAGAACCCGGCTTAGTTCAGGGGGTTGAAAATGCCGTAAAGTCAAACCACGCCATGCAGATCAGTTACGACGACGACCTGAAGTGCATTACCGGCGTAGTACAGGCCGGCGTGAGAAACGAATCGTACGCCGTCGAGGTAAGTCGTTCTTTATTATTATAATTGAGGTTGTCAGATTATTAAAGAATTCGCCATTTCGAACTATCTTTTTTTCCTTGGTTTACATCAAATTTTGTGGCTGTGCTCTTTTGGTGAAGATCTCTATCGAACCCGCGATGCGAGTACAATCTGTAATAAAGTCACCTTATGTTTTCTTTTTTTTTTTTTTTATCCTGTTCTTTCGTGCTTTGGGATCTTGCGGGATTCTCAAGAAACTGCAAGAATGTTTCTCCACGCGATGGTTACAACCAGGTACGAAGCACCCTCCCATAGCGCGAGTCCGCAAACAAAATTTGGGATCTAAACCGATCGACTGAAGTGCTTTTCTTACGGGTGCAATGCGATCTTTTAGCAGCCGATCGTTCAACTCGATCGACTCCCGGACGTTCGTTAAACCATATTCTGAATCGCACCCCACTATGAATTCTTATAAGCGTCTGAAACTCATTATATTTCAAACAGATGCAATATCAGAATATCGTCTTTATTCACACGATTCAGACGCCGGCGCCGGCTTGGCCGGTGGGCGTGTGGCAGACGGCATACTTCTTGCGTTCGTCGTCTGCTGCAGGCATCTTGAGGACCGGAAGTTGCAGTCGTAAATATTTCAGAAACAAGCGATTACCGGCGCACTTCTGTCGAAACATAAATGACATTCAAGCTTTCTATATCTGTGATTTTTAGAAGTTTAAATCCTACTCCTGATTTTTGAACGGTCGGGTTTTCGTAGCGAAACCTAGCCACATGTATTTGTCCATAACAATGACCCTAGCAACGGTTTGTTTGGACCCATGACGTCACACTTACGGAGTCAATAGTCTTAAACAAAGTATGTCGAGCGTTTTTTCCAGCTCCTCGGTGAATGAGCTTCCAAGCATTCTTTTCCCACCATCAAACGCTTTGTAATCAGTTGGGAACGCGGTTTACTGCCCACTTTGTACAATTTATGTCGTTACACTTCAGTGTTGCCAGTAAGGACTCTCGGTTTGAGAAACACAATGCGAAAAAAATTCAAATATGTAATACCTTGGTGATATTTTTTTCCCGCACAATACTTGGGGACTTGGTACATCCGTGTCTATCAATGTGTTGAGCAAAGTTTGAGGCAGATCAGCGACCATGAAAAATCGTTGGAGTACCCCTTAGAAACACTGCAAAGAAAAAAAAAAAATAGATGGGACGCGTATTATTTAAAATAATGTTTCCAGGAAATTGTTTTTTTTTTACGCAATAAGTATACATTGTTAGACGCACTTTAGGTGGAGGTCACAGCCCGCTCTAAGCCCCGCCTATAGATCAGTGGCCCCGCCCTTTACTACTGGACTGGCTTGGCTGCTCGACCGAACAGGCTAACAATAAGCGTAGTGTTTCCCTTTTGCGTCATCCGGTGTGTCTAGTCTGGAAGTTTAACACCACCTGCTAATTGTGCGAGCAGACGAACGGCACTTAGAACGATATACAAAAAAAAAAAAAAGAGAGACTGCTTTGTATTAGGCACAGGAAATTATATTTTTACTTTAAATATGATTAATACAGAAGAAACAACATTGTAAACATGAAAACAAAAAAATATGAAATACAAAAATCAACGTATATGTAATTAAATATGAATAAAATTTTTTGACATATAAGGATTTTGTTACATTAAGCAGTGCGTTTGAAAAAAAAAATATTGTACCTTCATCCTACGTCGCATATATATGTAATTTCATTTTTTTTTTTAAATTTAAATATTAGTTTTTTTTTTTTTTGTGACATGATTATAGTTTGTCTGCGCGCGCGGGGATGCCGCTCGTCATCGTTTGGGCTACCTGCCGAACGCCTGTGCCCGCCTTGTAAATGCGAAACTGTCTTGCATTATCAAT
Source organism: Ixodes scapularis (assembly GCF_016920785.2). Lineage (NCBI taxonomy): Eukaryota > Metazoa > Arthropoda > Arachnida > Ixodida > Ixodidae > Ixodes > Ixodes scapularis. Next base: position 126,844,891 of record NW_024609879.1, on the reverse strand, counting down.
GTCTTACTAGATGCGCCATAAGCCCGCCAGTAATATACGACGGAATCGGCCGCCAAAGCATGGGAAGGCAGCCGCTGACGGCGAGTCAACCGGGGGTCGTTCGAACGGCTCGGTCGGCGCGTTCGTGTACGCGCTAAAGTAGATTGGAACTCAAACCTGGTGAATGCTTAAATCGTCTTGTTTGAATGTAGTTTTCGTCCTGTAACTTCCCATTTCAGAAAAAAAAAAATATATACAGAAGAAGAATGTTGGTTAGATCAGGCCACACTGGAACCGTCGAAATCGTTCTGTATCCACCGAACCACCCAGGCCGTTGACTGGATTCTGTCCGATTTGAAGGCAGGTGCCTCGGATCGAGCTGAAATTGAAGTCGGAGCCACCTGATTGATACTAGCTGAACGAGACCGAATTTGACATGTATCTGACATTTTGTAGGGGCAAGTAAGGTATTGAAACCAGGAAAGCAATCCGTGCGTCTACTAAACCGTGTGTTGCGCAATACGACGTAGAGGCTATATCATCCAGAGTCCACAGTTAACTCTTTCTAAAAAACGAGGAATATGACACAATTAGTAATCGCGACTGTCATTGAAGGACATTGCTATGGACATGCGTACATCGTTTTGTAATAACTGACACTGCACTATCAGAAAAAACAAAACAGCAACAATACTGTCGCCAATTAAGAGCTTGAAAATAGACGTTTTGAATTGGGCACACGCTGCTTTGTCCTGTCTTCGCCATAAATAAAAGTTAACAATTTAGAAGTTTTCCCAACCAGCCCTCGCTTCGGAAGACTATTGCTGTGCCTCTTGCTTGGAGCTGATATGTTTCGCTTGAGACGAGTCCAGAGCGCTATGAGGTACCGGCTGAAAGGGCCGAAGGATTAAACCGGGCGATGGTATCGATCTCCTTGAATGGTGTTTCTCGAGCATCGCGCTTCTTCTTGGGTCGGTAGAATGCGGCTCCAACGAAGCCGCGAGTGCGTATTTGGCATCTACATCGTCGGCGGCTTTCTTGGAACTCGTAAGGGGCATCGAGCCTCCCGTGTCCGGAAGAAAGTGAATGGTAAAAGCCCCGATCATCGTCAAGACGGCGATGACCGCGAGGAGCACATTCTCGGGGACTGTCGTGGCCTCGACCTCGTTGAGCATCGTGGCGAGGACGGTCCCGAGGCTCCCGCAGGCGAAGGAGGTGGCGACGCCGATGCTGCGAAACACCGTCGGGAGCAGCTCCAGCGTTAAGAGGAGCAGCGCCGTGAAGGCCGCGATGCTCGACATTTCAAGGAACACGATCACGACGGCGGAAACCAGCGTGGGGTTGCCTTCGTGGTACGTGAACATCAAGACCGTTGCCCCGATGCTGATTACTATGGTCAGTACAAACGTTACCTTCTTCCTGCCGTAATATTCAAGGCAGACGTAGAGGCCCGCAAGAAAAGGTGCCGTGGAAGCCACGCTGACGAGCGGCACCCACTGGTAGGAGAGTATTCTCTTTGTCGATGCGAACGCCGAGTAGGCGAAGTTGACGGTGATCCACGTGCAGAACAGAAGCATGGCGTTTTTTCTGTGCTTCGACCGAATGAGCAGTCCCAAGAGGGTGATGGTAAGCGGCACTTCTTCTTCGAAGTCGCTGGCCCGGATCCTTCTGATGGCTGAGTTGAAAGAATGTCGAACGGTGTCTAGAGAAGTTCGGTTGACTTTTGCCGCCAGGAGAGTCACCCGCTCGGCTGCCTTCAGCTTCCAGGTAGCGAGAAGCCACCGCGGCGACTCTTGTACTATGTAGAAGGTGGCAACCGTGAATGATGTTGGCACCATGAACACGAGGTGGATGACCATCCAGTCTAGCTGGAGGATGGACATCGCGATGAAGATGAAAGGAGTCACGACAAACGCCGACGCTGAGGTTAAGGTGCCGTAGAGCACCCTCTTTGCGGGAGCACAGACCTCGTAGATTACCACAAAAAGGACCGTCATCAGGCTGCCGGCGCTCACCGATACTGCGAAGCGGACCACCGTAAAGAAGAGAAACGACTTGGAGAACGTACAGGCAAATCCAGTAATGATCAATACTCCTACAGATGCACAAGCCACAGGTCTTCGCCCGATGCGGTCGGAGACCATCCCCATGATGGGTAAGCCGATGATGGTTCCGCTGTAATAGACTAAGGAGGCCACAGGAATCAACCAGCGGCGATCGCAGACGAGGCTCCATTCGCTGACGATGGTCTCACCGTGTTCCGTCAAGTTAAAAGACCAGGCGGCGCAGGAAATGATCTTCTTTATCGAGTCGTTTTTAAGTAAGGATTGGGGGTCGTGCATGGTGCACTGGCTGAAAGACCCGTCTTCTTCAATGGGGATAGAGGCAGACTTCCACTCATCCAGAGTCAGATTGCCGATATCGTCTGGAGGTAGGCACCAATGGTTCATCACGAAAGCTGCCAACGTAAGGCTGAATGCGTGGCACGCGTTGACCACGGTCACGAGGCAGGAACAGCCCAGCACCATCCACTGGAAGGGGCCGTCATCGTTAAGAATTCGGTCTTCGCTCAGCGCTTCAACCGTGGAGTCGTGATGTTTGGTTATGGTTTCTGGTCGACTCGAATAAAGAGGAGCGAAGTGAGGTTTCATTGCCCAAGATAGAAGAATGTCTCGCGTGACAGCACGCTGTGGATGTGAATCGGCGTCGTCTTCTTCTAGGGCTTATTCTTTCACAACACCTCTTTCTCCTGCAGACTAGAGCCACTAAATAAGCTGCGCTTAGAGTATCGGCACTCCGTTCCCCGACATTGTTGTGGGCGCCGCCATTTTGGCTCGTATGCAGAACAGACGCAACGGCCGATCGTCATGATTCAAACGTGCGACTTCCTCAGCATTAGATTCGGTGTTAGGAAGGTCATGTAATATTGCTTTGCTCTGTCGCCAACTGTTTAAACATTTGTTAAGGGCGGAAAAGCATTTCCTGTGATTTCAAATAAAGCTTCAGATAACTGGCAACCATGATTTTAAGCCACAATATGGCCAAGTGTCGTTACTCTGAAGCGTAGCTTATTTAGTGGCACTACTGCAGTCTATAGTCGGATGCAACCTGAGAACAATCTTTTAGCTCCACCCACAAGCGCATTGCGCCCATCTGAAGTGCCTCTGCCGTCGAGAAAGTAGTTCGCTAGCAACGTTGCTTTTTCTTCCTCCAGGAAACGTGTCTTAAACTACTACAATATTTATTTAATTCATTCAGGATATTTAAATAAGTTAGAATACGTTTTTGTCAACGAAATAGCTGTTTAGTAAAGAAAGAAAGTCATGTCCAATGTACCGTCTTCCCAATTCATTTTCTGTCCAAGATACTGTCTAACATACCGTCTTCCAGCGCCTTCGATTGAGGGAAAGCGAAGCACTTATAGTTCCTGCAAATAATAAATATTTAGTGATTTACTTAGTTTTGTGGGCTTCGCGCACGAAATGTGTGCCTTTATTTGGTTGGATGAATAGAAAACAAGAGTAATTATACTTTTCGGGTTTTGACAAATCGGCACCCTCCCAAGTCATCAACACCACCACCGCACCCCGCTCTCTTTGTCTTTCGTCATGGAGCCCACTGAGGCAACGTTACTAAAACGCTCAGTTGGGAAGCTGCCATAGAGACCTATCTGAAAAAATGGCCCCGATCTTTCCTAGAGAACCGAGCTAATGACGAACACAACGCCACCACTTCTTCCGCAGCGGCCACTCGAGGAACTGTATGTTACTTCTATTTTGGCTTTCATCGGCCATTTTGGAGCCAAAACGGATACAGCGGAAGAGGTTACAGAGGTGCCACCCACGTCTCCCCAGCGGACGCGCCGCGACTTGCTATCGAAGTTAAAATGCACCTAGGTCGGAACGCGCTATTTGAAAGGACGGGTGAGGCATGGTTGTATGAAAACAATATTAATTTTGCCGCAAAACGCTGCAACCTAAAGATTTTAAAAACATCACGCGCCCATCATTTGGTACTAAACTCCAATAAATTTCATACAAAAAGAGTCTTTTCCGTTTGTTTTTACGCAAAAAAACATGCTTTCTAAAAGCTCAAAGTGACCACAGTACAGACAAATGATAAAGAGTGGCGCAGTTGTCGTATTTGGCTCGGTCTCGGTGGACGCCAGCGGCCCAGGTTTCGACGGCGAGTTTCCCAACTGAGTGTTCTAGTAACGTTGCACTGAGGTGACATCGGAAAGCGATTCCCCTGATTCTTCTTGGACGAAAGAGCCTGGTGCAGCCTTACCGGCGACACAAAAGCGGTTCTTCAAGAAGCACAATCCAACGAAGCAGACGACGTCCGGCGTAGCTTCTCACCTCTCAGCAGTGCTAAGCCTCACGCCCGCTTCGAAATTTTCGTTGGCGATAGCGTCGCTGGATTCTCCCGTTGTCGCGCAAAAACTGCTGCAAACGCAGGCCGATACCATTAAGATTTCGTGGCGTAACCTCGGGCACGTAAAACAAGGTGCAAAAGAGCAGAATAATTGTCACGATTAACTAGCGTCGCGTTGCTAAGGCCAGCAGCCATGTCGAGCTTTTTTTTTTTTTTTTTTTTTTTTTAAAGGATTGCGATTGGTCCACGGAATCGTGACGTCATGAAAACGATTGACTGGCGTTTCTCGGCGTAGGATTACATCTTCCTCTGAGAGGCATTTCCGGTTTTTTCTTAGCATGCAACCGACTATAGGGTGCCATGAAACAACTCCCAAAAATTACATCATGCAAGACGTTGCATGATACGGCGTTGCATTATGAAACCTATTTGGCCATGCAGAGGAGTGGCATGTCTTCGATCTTGGTTGGCGAAATAGTACCTCTCAACACTACATAGAAGCGCTCGCTTGCACTGCACCCATTTATCTTCATGAGAACCCCCGTTGGAACACGGACCTCTAGCGGCTGTAAAGACCTCCCTAGACTTAGCGAGGATTAGGAGTAAGACCTGCCGCGTCCCATAACTTTTTAGCGGCCTGGCTTCTACTACACAGCATGACCCTCGGGTCACGGGTAATTTAAATCGGTATTCATGCGGTGGAGAAATCCGCGCAGAGATGTGCGTGACGTCGACAGCGGGCAGAATTTCCTCCTCAGCTTCGTCTTTCACACGGAGGAGGTGCCGGTTAGTGCCGGTAGGAGGGACGTCAGCGTTTGCAGAGAGGAGAAAAACAAGTGGTCAATGTCGAGGTTGTTCTTGACAACGGCTCCTTGATTTTCTGGCAAGTTTGGAGACTGCATCCTTTGTTTTCCACCTTCCGGGGCTCTGTTTATACAACCGGACTACTCGACACCCAGAAGATCCCTTCCTGGGTCAAACTGGGTACCTAGACCACCAGATATGACCCCGCTGGAGGCCGACCCAATGGATGACCAAGAGCTGGCCGCTGAAAAGGACACCACAAGCAGTGCCACCTTAACAGGTCAGCGAGCTTATATACATGGGAAAAGGCGATTCGACGATCAGGATGACTTCGTGCAACCAGAGACAACACCAGCGAAGCTGTACATCAAAAACGGTGATGCAAGGAAAGAACCCCAGGCAGACGATGACGACGATGCTTTCACCCTTGTCCAACATCGTCGAAAGAGGACAACAGGTATACCCGTGCTGCTGACTCCAACACAAGAATCCAGCCGTTTGCAACACCTTAACCCCCTCAAGCTAAGTGAGGAACCGAAGGCAGCCGCTGGCGCAACTTTTGTTCGCCATCGCTTCACTGCTAAAGGAGGACTCCTCGTCGACGTAACGGAGCCGGCAACAGTTAACCGACTCTTGAAGATTCAGTCTATAGGAGAAATGGCAGTTCTGGCAACAATCCCCAAGGCATATATGCAAAACAATGGACTTATCGAGGGAGTTCCTGACTGGTACTCAAACTCACAGTTGACAGAATTTCTTGGACCCATTGGCGTCATCGCAGCTCGTCGTCTCTACCAGAGATATGGGAAAGCTGGTGAAGCAGCCAAACCAACGGATCGAGTCGTGATCACTTTTCGCCCAAATACGGAATGCCCTACCAAGGTAAGCCTTGGCTTTACTCGACATGAGGTGATAGACTTTGTTGAAGCGCCACCAAGGTGTTTCAATTGCCAAGCGTTGGGCCATGTGGCTAAATATTGCAAGGAAAATGCGAAATGCAAGCATTGTAGTGGGACCCACTCCACAAAGGACTGCAAAGGCGAATCACCTGTCAAATGTTCCAACTGTGGTGGGAACCATCCAGCCGATTATGTTAATTGTAAGGCAAGACTCCAGGCGCTTGCCAAGAAGAAGCTTTTTGTCCGCGGCCCAGATCCTATCAAAACTACAGAAGGCCAAATTGTTGAGCCCGGTATGCCGTCCTCAAGCACAGCTCATAAGGAGGATGAAGTCACCGTTGAAGTGGACACACGCTACCGACATCCAAAGTACAAGGCGAAAAAACAGAGAGCAAGCCCAACCTCAACCACTGGACAGCAGAAGGAAGCTTCTTTAGAGACCAACGACATGGTAACATCGTCCCCCAAAACAGCAAATGCACCCGCTGCCCAAGTACCAAGTGAAGGTGCTACGGGAAGACGCTTATATAGCAAAGTGGTAACAGATACCAGACCCCCTCAGAGTACTACCAGATCTCAGCAAGGATCCATGGCGATTGGAGACATAATAAGTTTCATTTTTTCTGTATTGCCGAAATTCGTCGCTATCCTACCGCCAGGTAGGATAGCGACGAATTTCGGCCAGGTACCTACCGCCAGGTAGGTACCTGGCCGAAATTCCCTACCGCCAGGTATTTCCACCAGGAAATACCTGGCGAATTCCTACCGCCAGGTATTTTCAAGACCATACTCCAAGGAGCTATGCTTCTACAACCAGCCATAGTAGAGATGACACGAAACCTGCAACAGTGTCATGGCTGACTCTTCAAATTGTCAACCCAGCGCTAAAGCCAAACAACGACATTTACCTTTTCTCATGCAATGGAACTGTGCTAGTCTTCACCTTCGCCATGCGGAACTTTCATTGTTTTTAAAATGTGCGCAAATTCCGATACTTGCATTTAGTGAGGCGGGTCTGCCAAAGGATCAGAGTATATCGGGTATTTTTGCTACCGAAACCCTACAATGACCGGTTCTCCAAATGGGAGCGCGGCCCTATTTATAAGAAAGGCCGTCCCTCACCTTCAGATTGACACCACTGACTTATGTACAGAGGATTTGGAGATTATAGCAGCTCGTGTCAAATTCAACAATCAGATTTTATGTGTGTTAACAGTGTATGTCCGTGCTGGAAAGGGCGGAATCAAAGTTGCAGATTGTGTAAAAGAAATCTGCCAACGCTGCGAGGATCCGATTTTAATGTGCGGCGACTGGAACGCACATCATGGCCTCTGGGGAGCAAACAGAGATGATACGCGCGGCCGGGCTTTGGTAAGAGTTTTTGAAGAATGCAATCTTGCTGTAGCGAATGACGGCAGTCCAACGTTTTTTCGACCACCTGACACTTACAGCGCCATCGACATCACTGTCCACTCACCAAGCCTGTGTGTAGATTGGAAACGATACCCTGACACAATGAGTAGTGATCATTATCCAATATTTATAGATCTACATGGATTTCGTGGGACTCGACAGTGCACCAGACAGGTCACCCACTGGGACTCTTTTAGAACAAACATGGAAACATCCACAGAGCCCATACTACAAGCTATATTGACAAGCGCGGAGAAGGCTACTATAAACATACGACTACCAGAGCACTACCCAGAACCTGACCTCAAGTTGCTTAATCTTTGAGCAGCCCGAAGACAGGCCCAACGACAGATCCAGCGAAAATACTCCAGCACTGGCAAACTAAGTTAAACAGAATCAATGCACTTACGAACCGCTATGCCTGTATCGGCAATCGGCTAGCAACATCATCGTCTGCAGGTGCGCAGGCACCAGGCAGCACGCGCCAGCAAACGAGACGTGTCAGCAATCATGCCTGTCTCCTCTTTGTGCTAATCACCCACCGTTACATGGTGTCAGAAGTGGCTTGACAATCTTCCACTTTGAGGTGAGCGAAACGCGAGATTTGGCATGGCTGAGCTGAAGCCACCAGGAGGACTCCGGCTATCGGAAGACACGGCCGAGGACTGGAAACGCTTCAAGCAACAAATGGAACTGTACTTCATAGCCACAGCGACTAAGGAACCGAGAACGAAGCAGCAGAAGGCTGCGATTTTCCTCCATGTAGCCGGGCAGGAAGCGATAGACGTGTTCAATACGTTCCAGTTGACAGCCGACGAAAAATAAGACTACGATGTGCTAGTGCAGCAGTTCGAGGACTACTGTCTCCCGAGGGTCAACGAGACCTACGAGCGATACGTATTCAGGGCCAGAGTGCAGGAGCCTGGGGAAGCCTTCGAGCTCTTCTTCCGTGACCTGCAGCTCAAGGCAAGGACTTGCAACTTCGGGGACTTGTCGGAATCGATGCTGCGCGACCAGATCGTTTACGGCACCGCCAGCAAGAAACTGCGGGAAAGACTCCTGCGTGAAAAAGACCTCACCCTGAGTAAGGCTGTAGATTTCAGCAAATCCGGAGAAATCTCGGAGCGCCAAAACAAGACATTCGAGCACGTGGAAGAAACCGTTGACCCCGTAGCTAGCAGAATGAAATGCAAGTATTGCAGCTATGTTCACGAGCCCCGCTTGTGCCCAGCATTTGGTAAGGCATGCAAGAAATGCGGCAAAAAGAACCACTTTGCTAAAGTCTGCAATAGCGCAAAAAAGTCCGTGGACAACGTGATCAACCAAACAACGGGTTCTCGCACGGACACCGACGATTTTGACATTCTGTCAGTCAACGGAGAAAGAGGAAAAGAAAAGCGCGACTGGATGGTCACCGCGAAGATAGGCAGTCACGAAGCCCGTCTGAAAGTCGACACTGGAGCACAAGCAAATCTGCTGCCCCTGTCTATGTACAAAAGACTTCGTCTGTCAACGCCGCTCGAGCCGAGTTCCACAACCCTGCGGTCCTACGGCGGAGCGACGCTTGAACACATGGGAAAAGTGTGTCTCGACGTTCAAATACACGGACAAAGGGGTCGGTTGAACTTCTTTATTATGAAGAAAGGAAGGCAAGCCCTTCTTGGCCTTGAGGCCTGCGAGAAATTTGGCTTGGTCAACAGAGTTGATTCCATAGAAAACAAGAGTGACCTGGTGCAGCAATTGACATCCGAATTCCCAGGTTTGTTCAAGGGTCTGGGAAAAACCAAGACTGAATACAGGATGGTGCTCAAAGACGATGCACAACCGGTAGTAATACCGGCCCGACGTGTCCCTCATGCTCTCCGGGGCCCCTTGAAAGCAGAGCTTGACAGGATGGTTGCAGGCGGCATCATCGCGAAAGTTCAGGAGCCGACCGATTGGGTGAGCCCTTTGGTTGTGGTTAGAAAGAAAACGGGGAAGATTCGTGTTTGTATGGATCCTAAGCACGTAAATGCCACCTTGAAAAGGGAACATTTTCAGTTGCCGCGAAGGGAAGACATTGAAGCAGAGCTAGCTGACGCAAAATATTTCAGCAAGCTAGATGCCAACAACGGGTTTCATCAAATCCCGCTTGACAATTACACATCCAAGATATGCACGTTCGCCACCCCCTTTGGCCGCTATCGTTATTTAAGGCTCCATTTCGGCATCGCTTCTGCGCCTGAAGTTTTTCAGAAAACCATGAGCCAAATATTTGATGATCTTCCAGGCGTCAGAGTTTACATTGACGACGTTCTGGTTTGGGGAACTTCACGCGAAGAACATGATTTGCGGCTAAGAGCAGCATTGAGGGCAGCCCAGTTAAGTGGCATCACTCTAAACGCTGAGAAATGCACGTTTGGAGTAGACGAGATACGGTACTTAGGGGACAAGATCAACCGGAGCGGAATCAAGCCGGACCCCGAGCTAGTACAATGTCTTCGCGAGATGCCACTGCCGACGTCCAAAAAGGAGGTTCAACGCCTGTTAGGAGCCGTAAACTCCTTCGGCAAGTTCCTTCCTAATTTGTCATCAAAGACAGCCATGCTTAGAGACTTGATTAAGGAAGACTCACTATTCGAATGGAGCGATGTCCACACGCGTGAGTGGTGTTCACTTCAGCAAATGTTAACAGAAGGTCCAGTTCTAGCCATTTTTGATCCCTCAAAGCCAATTAAACTGTCAACGGATGCATCAAAAGGTGCTCTAGGAGCGGCTCTGTTTCAACAGCACGGAAAAGAATGGCGTCCAGTAGGCTACGCGTCACGGGTGCTGACAGACAGTGAGGGCAGGTACTCACAGATTGAAAAAGAAAATCTAGGCATAGTATTCGGATGCGAAAAATTCCACGACTTCGTGTATGGCCAATCCATCATGATCGAAACAGACCACCGCCCGTTACTAGCTATTGCACAAAAAGCTATTGGTGATATGCCACCACGGCTCCAGAGACTATTTTTGCGTCTAATGCGGTACGAATTTACGTTACAGTTCGTCCCAGGCAAGCAACTGATACTGGCGGATGCACTGTCTCGCATAAGGACCGGGAGCAGCGCTTCAACTACTGACGATGTCGACGTCCACGCAACAGGTGTTCTATCCACACTAGTGAGTGACAAGACCAAAGCACGTCTTGTCAAAGAAACAGCAGAAGACAGTGAACTCCAAGACGTCATCCATGGCCTGATGAGAAAGGCGCCACTGCAAGGCAAGTTTAAGCCGTTCCGGTCGGAGCTCTCCTTCATTGATGGTGTACTACTCAAGGGCTCCAAAGTAGTCATACCACGAAGCTTAAGACTAGAGATGTTACAGCGCGTGCATTGCGGGCACCTAGGACTGGGAAAATGTCAATCTCGCGCAAGACAATTAATGTTCTGGCCAGGAATGACCGCAGACATAACTGCGTGGATCAGCAAGTGTTCCACCTGCAAACACTTTACATATCGTCATCCCGATGAACCGCTCTTGCTCCGAGAGACGCCCAGGCAGCCCTGGGCAAGAGTGGGAGCAGACCTTTGTCATTTTGCGGGAAAAAACTATCTGGTCATCTATGACTCTTATTCAAATTTTCCGGAAGTTGCGGAACTGCAGGACACGACGTCAAGAACGGTCATCAGCACCATGGAAAGCATTTTCTCTAGACATGGAATACCCATTGAAGTATGCACGGATGGTGGACCACAGTTCGCGGCGCGGGACTTTTCAGATTTCGCTGCACGATTCGATTTCGTTCATGTGACCTCCAGTCCATACTTCCCCAGATCCAACGGCCTCGCCGAGAAAGGCGTTCAGGTTGTCAAGAGGCTCCTAAAAAAATGCGAGCACTCCGGCGATGACTTTTTGCTGGGTCTCTTGAACTACCGTGCGACGCCGCTCGAGTGTGGAACAGCTCCAGCAGAGCTACTGATGGGCCGCAGGCCCCGCACTCTTCTACCAGACTTTGCGACTCCCCCAGCACGCTCCGTACGCAAGCGCACCCAGAACCTAAATCGCGGACACCAACTTGCCCCGTTAAAAGAAGGCGACAGTGTTAGAGTCAGAGGGGACAAAGCCTGGGACAGAAAAGCGCAAGTTGTGGGAGGCGAAGGCCCGCGGTCATATTGAATTCTCACAGATCAGGGACGAGAAATGCGCAGGAACCGCCAACACCTTTTGAAGACAGAAGAGGCGCCAAGCTTTCTCGATGAGTTCGACTCCGATGGGTATGACACGGCCGACGAAGGTGTGCCACCTTCCACGCCCTCACTGCCGGGACACAGGGGCACTGATAGTTTATCCACACCAGCGGAGAAGGCGGCTCAAGGAAACAGTACGAGTAGCACCACCAGTCAGAATTCGCCACCATCGTCACCTTCGCTCAGGCGGTCGTCCCGACAAGTCTTCCCACCACAGCGCTTGACATATGACGAGAACTTTCAGCAAGTAGTGTGACTGACTCGCAGCAGACGAAGGACTGCGCAAATCTATGATATATTGAGCGTGTGTGTTGTTTTTGTAGTGTGTGTGCTTTGTTTTCTTTGTTTGTTTTTTTTGTTTGTTTCTTTTTTCTCAAGACAAAGAAAGGGGGACGTATCGGCAATCGGCTAGCAACATCATCGTCTGCAGGTGCGCAGGCACCAGGCAGCACGCGCCAATAAATGGAACGTCGGCCCAGGGCTCGGGCGTCGAGACGTGTCAGCAATCATGCCTGTCTCCTCTTTGTGCTAATCACCCACCGTTACAATGCCAAGAAAACAAAACGTAAGCATTGGGATGACACATGTGCTACAGCTGATGCCAACAAACCTGGAACTGAGATTTGGAGAATACTCGATGTTTTTACAGGCAAACGTGATTTACGCCTTTCACATACTTCGATGGCATTTCGCCTCGGAACAAATCTGAGGGAAGCAGCGGAGAAATTTGCGGACCAATTTTTTTCGACCCAAGACCAGACCGACAAGGTGTATGAAGCTGTGACCAGATCGTCTCCCTTGGACACGACTTCAACATTGAAGAATTAACGTTCGCGTTAAAATCAACTAAGCGGAAAAGTGCCCCCGGACCAGACGGAATCACAAACCAGATGCTGCAAAATTTACCAGCTGAGCGTCTACAAGAGCTACTAAAGTTTTTTAATTCTGTATGGGAATCAGGTGTCATACCAGAAGAATGGAGAACAGCTTGGGTTGTACCCATACACAAACCAGGAAAACCACACGACGCACCATCATCCTACCGCCCCGTTTCTCTCACCTCCTGTGTGATGAAGCTCATGGAAAGGATGATACATGCTCGACTCACGTGGTGGCTTGAAACAAAAAATCTTTTGCTGCACGAAATGACAGGATTCAGACGCGGGCTATCGACTCAAGACAGCATCTTAGACCTAATTAGTTCGATCGAACACAACCAATCTAACAAAAAATCGACTTTGGCGGTATTTTTCGATATCTCGAAAGCATACGATAATGTTGAACCAGCAGTAGTTCTCGAAAAATTGACAGACATCGGCATAACAGGGAAGTTCCAAACGTTTCTGAAAAGCGTCTTCACCGACAGAACTCTCAGGGTTCGGCTTGGTCCGTCTCTCAGCACTACTCGCAAATGTACTAGAGGCTTACCACAAGGAAGCGTATTATCGCCCATTTTGTTCAACATTGTTTTGGCAAGATTACCAGCATGCCTTCCTAAGTACACTCTTCCCTTTAATATGTCAGTGTATGCGGATGATATATGCGTCTGGGTATCAGGGTACAGGCACCATGGCCTTCGAAACACTGCTCAAGCAACCATCACCGCAGCAAGCAATTATCTCAATGATTCTGGCCTACAATTCTCACTCGAAAAAACTGCATTCATTCTGTTCCTGGGAAAAAACCGACGTAGTACCAAAATTGACCTCACACTTTACAATACACCGATACGTCGCGAACGACAACACAGATTCTTAGGAATCACTTTGAACTCTAGGCTTAACTGGCATGCACAAGCTATGCTCGTAAAGAAATCTACACTGACAGCAAGAAACGCAATTCGTAGAGTCGCAGGACAGTCGTGGGGAAACTCACCAAGATCCATGATGCGTCTGCATTCAGCCCTTATTGTAAACCGTATATTATATTCTTTGCCATTCATTAAGCTGTCATCAACAGATTCCCAAATGCTCGAGTGCATACATAGACAAGGCCTGCGCACTTGCCTGGGAGTTCCAAGGTCAACAAAAAATGAAAATGTATACAAAGAAGCTCGTGCTTTCAATTTACCGCTGCTAGCAACCAAGAGTCTTCTTTCTCAGCACGTACGTTTGAGTAACACGTCTGCAGGAAGAGACCTGTTGTGACGACTTAAAACCAGGCAACAATCGCGTCTTCATATTTCTGGACAAACTCTTCAACACCTTGGATGGACACCTGACATTTCTCATGATCAAAATAGTGTTAAACCATCGCCCCCCTGGAACAACTACTGCCCAAAGTGCACCTGCCACATTCCGGGTGTACGCAATAAGATGAGCGAAAATGTAACAGTAATCAAGCAAAAAACAATTGAATATATCTCGATAACATACGCTGACTGTCTACAAGTATACACAGACGGGTCAGTAAATCGAACCAGAAGAAGCAGTACTTCCGCTTTCTATATGCCTAGTTTACAACTTGAATGGAGTGGACGACTCGATAAGATGGTTTCGTCAACAATAGCTGAAATGTATGCGATTGTAGAAGCTCTCAGTATGATAAGTAAGCTCACACCACAAAATGTGGTTTTACTAACAGACTCTCGTGCTGCTCTCCAACAGCTACAAAGACCCCAAGAAACGTCGAAAGCAGCCACGGCAGCTAAATTAACTACAAAAACGCTGGAAGCGAACGGTTTCAAAATTTACTATCAGTGGGTACCGGTACACATCGGGCTACGAGGCAACGAAAAAGCGGATCAACTTGCTTCCGCAGCTCATAATTTACCCGCTAGCATTAAGACCACAGAAGATACTAGAAATTTCTACAAAACTATATACGACCATATATGCTCGTTATCCATAGGCCACTCCTCTCCGGTTCAGCCGTGCTTAACCCGAAATCTCCGCCGCGCAGACGCCACTCTGCTTTTCCGTTTACGTACAGGGAGTGCACGTACAGGCCAACTGCTGCACCGCTGGAAAAAGCGAGATACCGATACCTGCAGCAAATGTGGAGTGACCGAAAACCTCAATCACATGCTGGACGATTGTCAAAAGTTTGAAGAGGAAAGAAAAACATTCTCGGCTGAGTTGAGAAAGCACAAATTTGTGATACAGGACACAGCACAACTTATATTCCCTTCTGGTACTCGTGCTACGAGGAAATTACTTCAGAGATTATTTTTGAATTTCCTCCGAGCCACTGGCCTACATACTCAACTGTAAAGGGCTCATATACTACAAACGTGACAAAGACAACAGTGGAAATTTCTGACCACTAACTTTAATACCTCCTCTAATCTTCTCATATCTATCCTCTTCCTTTTTATCTTCTCATTAATTTAATTTTATATTTTTCCTTTCGCGCGTGGGACAATGTCGGCCTAGTGGCAAGACTAACTCCAGCCGGATTTCCGATTGTTTTAATAAAACGATTCATCTCTCTCTCTCAGCGTTTGCAGTCCAATTTAGCGGTTTCCCCACTTGACACCACCGTAGACAAATAGACATTACTTGCAAAACTCCCTGCATGCAACATTGCGCGCGTTGCATTATGGAGCATCTTTGGCCGTTGCAGATTGTACAGAGGCGTTGGTATCTACGCCATGGAAAGGAGTGGTATGGTTTCAATTTCGATCGCCGCGTTGACGAAGGAGTGCTTTTCAGCACTGCTACAAAATAAAATCAGCGTTGCTTATTGCACCCAATCATCTTGGACAGAGCCCCCGTTGAAACACGGACACAGGTGTCTGTTTTCGTAGCGGGACGGGCCTAAGCCTAGCGCCTCTCGTCCACTATTTTGCTCGATCTGGCTTGATGCCCTCGTTGGTGCGTGTTGATGCAGAATAAAGATGTTGGTTCCCATTAAAGCGGCTCCGCTGTAATTGTGCAACCGTCCGGGGCAATGGTTTTAATACCGATGAGTTAAGGGGTATTCACACGAGGGAGAAATCCCGGGGATTTCTCCCCGGCACGCGCGCATCACGAGATAAAAACGCGAGGCTTTTGCACATCGCAAAGCCTGACGTTTTCGTCGTTGGATGCGCGTGCCGGGGAGAAATCCCCGGGATTTCTCCCTCGTGTGAATACCCCTATACCTACGCAGCTAAGAATTTGCGAGCCATTTGGCTGGAGGCAATCGGGCGTTTGCTTCGCATCAAGTCAGTCCAGGTTTGTTCCCGTCATGTCGCTTCAAAAGGCAAGGAGCTGTCGAGTTTTGGGTAGTGCCCCTGCCCTGCCAGAGCGAATATTTTTAGGTGGGGTTTCGTTGTGCGTCATGACGCTCACCCATTATTGCTCGAGGATGCCATGCGAAAAAAAAAAAAATAACAAGAGCAGAAAAGCTTGAAGAACTACATATTTATTGTGTTGATTTTTTTTAGTTCTCCCTGTCGCTATTTACTGCATACCGACAGACGCTGACAGACGCTTCTATTGGACCGTGGCTCGTGCACGACGGAACGCTAGAACGCCGCTTTCATGGTCGCGTCTTGCAAGCATTGCAGATGTTTTTAGACGAGGGCAGATTAGCAGACAGACGAAGGCGAAAACGGACGCCGACGTGCAGCTTTTATGTTGCAGCTTTCATGTCCGCCTCTGGGCATTGTAGACGGCGACAGACGGTGGTGGAATAGCAGACGATGCTGGAGGCTCGGCCCTGGGTTAAGGGGGGGGGGGGGGGGGGAGCTAGGGGAGGCTGAAGCCCAGGGCCGCATCTCGTTCGGGCAGCCCTTTCTCCCTCGTAGGGTGCGAAAGACTCCCCCCAGAAAAGAGGCATTTTTCGTTTTTCTTGTGTGTTTGTTGCTGCCGTGTCAATCAGAACCGCTTTCGTCGTATATCACTTTGGCCTGGGAGGGTTGCCGCTCGTCACCAGTGCGTCCAAAGCACTAGTAGCATCAATTGTCTATCAGCTTCTTCAAAAATATTTACCTCTACAGGGTCAGTTTACTTTTCCCAGCGCCGACCATAGTTCGTTTCATCTCGTGTTGAACCAGAGCGGAAGGATAGGGGCCTTCACAGCCAATCAAGCGCCAGTCCAAATGTGTCGTCACGCACAAATACACGCCCGAGGAGATAGGCGACATTACTTTTGAACTTGCGCTTGATTGGCTGTGAAGACACCTGGTCTTCCGCTGCAGGCGGTTGGACACAGGATAAAACGAAGTAGGCAACAACGCTTTTCTTTCTTTTTTGCGGGTCGTTAGTGCTCAACCGATATTTCGAAAGAGGGGGGGGGGGGGGGGGGGGGGATTCCTACTGAACGTCTGTACTTTCTGGGTGGCAATGGGGTGTTTTGAAGCCTCAATCTTTGACTTAACAAAAAACGCTTTGAGGCCCGTTCACACTCTTGCGACCGAATGAGACCGGGAGAGACCAAACCGGTTTTTAAGCCTTTTGCGACTTCTTATACACCAGCTCATGTTTACAAACAAACCGGAGCGCCCCTAGCGGACATCACCGGCGCCGCGCATGCGCGGTGGACGGTGGGCAAGAAGCTCGCCGTCGCCCATAAACAAACCATTGAATCGCGTTGTTGTCGGCGTCGGTGTAAGCCCCCGTGCTCTTTTTCGTGTTGGAATTGTTGATTCTACATCCTCCTAACAATGTTTGACTACTTGAGCGGCTTCAGCAAAATTAACGAGGCTCGTTACTCCGCCAAACTTTGCGTGAATGGTGTGACGTGCGGCGATTCATTTCACGTGGACGCCGCAGAATGGGCGCTAAAGCCTGACTCCCACGATGAGATTCATCTCGCTATTTTCAGTCGCGAAGTCCCTCGGGCTGCAAAAGCGTGGACCGTATACTGAGATGGTGGACGTCGATACTGAAAACCGCAAGTAGAATCGGGCATTACAAGTCGGTGACAACCGCTGGTAACAATGATCAACATCTTCTTGTATCTACTGTTTACACTTAGCCTACTTACCCCAACCAACCTTCAAAAGTGCTTCGAGGCCTGCACTTACTTCTTATCGCAATTACCGGGTCAACGTTTGGTTTACGGGCCGCTGTCGTTTGAACGAGCTGACGACAAAAAGCAGACAAGTTTGAAAGAGCAGACGACAGTTCGAACGGATGCGCAATGGAGTGCGGGCAAGAAGCAGCGCGTCCCGCGTCAACAAACCTTTGGAATGTCACGTTGTCGCCGTCTGTGTGAGTCTGCACTGTCTTTTTCGCGTTGTAATTGTTGATTTTACGTCCTCATAGCAATTTCTCACCACTTTAATCGCCTGAGCGAAATTATCAAGGTTCGTAACGCCGCTAAGCATTGCGTAAATAATTTGACATGCGGCGATTCATTCGCATGAACGCCGCAGAATGGACGCCAAAACCATGATGAGATTCTTCTAGCTATTTTCGGTCGCAACGTCGCTCGTGCTGAAAAAGAGTAGAAGGTAGCGGCGATGATCGACGTCGATACTGAAAATCGGAAGCGGGAACAGACCAAGCGTGACAAGTCGGTGATGGCCACTGGTACCTATGATCAACATCTTGTGTCTACTGTTTATGCCGAACCAACTTAAGTCGTTTGAGGCTCCATGTAAACACGCTTAGCAAACGGAGGCTGTCCCTATTCGCACTCCGAGTGCGGATAGTGGTTGATTCTTATCCGCACTCCGAGTGCGGATAATTTTGGATTCTTATCCGGACTCCGAGTGCGGATTACGTTGGATTCTTATCCGCACTCCGAGTGTGTGTGGCGAAGAACTTGTCGTGTGGCGTGGCGCGACTTGGACACGGGAAACTTTGAACATAGTGACTTGCGATGTTTGTGGTGTGACATCGGCATGTTGGCAGCACCGATTTCATAAAAATATTAATGGTTGTGCGGTGTTTAATTGGGAAGAGACCTGTGTTTCAGGATTAATTCAGTTTCAAACAAATGTATAATTGTAAATATATAATTAAAGCAGCACGAACGAACACAAGGACAAGTAGAAAAAAGGACACAGACACGCTGACTCACGATTTACTCTCTTTTTCGTCTTCTTAAAACACATCAACATAAGAAGACGCGAGTCAGCGCTGTGTTTGTGTCCCTTCTTCTACTTGTTCTCGTGTTCGTTTGCGCTGTTTTGATTATATGTTCCCTATTCACCACCGACTAGCTTACCTCCAAACATCACTGCAAGTGCATAATCACATCTTTCTTTCTTTTTTTTCGAAATCGATTAGCGTTATGTGGTGTATTTGGGCAGAAACTGAACTGGTACTTGCACCTCGGGGGCTTGAAAAAAAGCATGAAAGCAGGACGTAAGCAATCCTATTGTTCCTTCAGAATCTTCTTTTTTTTTTGTTAAACAAAATAATATTATTTGCAAAAAAAAAAAAAAAAAAAAAAAAAGGAAGTTGGTTTAAGATTTGTATTATAACGCGCCTTCGCCCCAGTCAGCACATTAACATTGTGTGGTGCTTAGCTGATAGGGGCAGTAATGTGGAAACGGTGGGCGGCTAGCAAACAATTTTCAATACACAATTGCCCCCCCCCTCCCCCCGCCCCATCACACACACACACAGAGAGATGTTCAAAACTTCCGCTGCCGCCACGCCCAAAACCCGCAAGCTCAGTGTTCGGCACCCTCGGCGTATATGTTTAACATCCTCGATCACACAACTACACAAAAACATCTTTTAACAGCCATCACATCTATCGTCGTCTACTTACAAAAGCTCAAATCAGTCTATTAAAAACAATTACAGTAACAAAAGGCCGGGGACTTATCAGGCATTCCCTCATCTAGTAGTGTTGAAAATGTTGAGAAGATTAGATTGAGCCGGGAAAGAGGGGGGGGGGGGGGCTCTTTTTTAATAATATTGTTTACTGGAAATGACTGATTTTCCTACAGCCCCCCCCCCCCCCTTTCCTAAGCCACCGCCCCCATCATCTAAGCACAAGACAAAACACGTCACAAATTGTACACTGCTCTAGTTTTTCTTTTTTTTTTCGTCAATAAAAATATTTAACCCTACAGAAAAAAAAAATCGCCAGAACTTTTTTTTTTTGGGGGGGGGGGGATGGTAAGGTTGCTGTGTTTGGGAACACACACACACGCACGCACGCACGCACGCGCACACAGGCAGACACACACACACACGCACACACATTGATCGCCTTTGTCCGATCCCCGAGGCGTGAGTACCGTTTAATCTGAAGCGCACCACCCAATGCTAATTTTTTTTTATATATAAAACAATAAAAACATTTGCTTGAAATTATTTTAATTATGAAACCAGAACCACCAATATTGCCACAGACTCGTCGAGGCTGCCAACACGCCAGTGAATCAACACGAAGTTGAGAACCACTGTGTTCATAGCTTCCCGCGACAGAATCGCGCCACACGCGGAGTGCAGGTAAAGAAAATC
This sequence comes from Ixodes scapularis, assembly GCF_016920785.2. Classification (NCBI taxonomy): domain Eukaryota; kingdom Metazoa; phylum Arthropoda; class Arachnida; order Ixodida; family Ixodidae; genus Ixodes; species Ixodes scapularis. Next base: position 126,824,854 of record NW_024609879.1, on the reverse strand, counting down.
CAACGTCTTCGTGCCAACGTCTTCGTACCCCCGGTGCTGCGGCTGCCCGGTGCCCACCATACGCTATGCCGTACGCCCCGTACAGCGTCCGCGCCTCCGCACGCAATCCGCACTCACGCGCTCGGAGGCTCGGAGTGTGGATAAGAAGCCAACACAATCCGCACTCGGAGTGCGGATAAGAATCCAAAATTATTCGCACTCGGAGTGCGGATAAGAATCCACCACTATCCGCACTCGGAGTGCGAATAGGGACAGCCCAAACTAGGGGTGTCGCGAACTTTTGTCGAACCAGATTTTTTGGTCGAACTTTGGGGGTTCGACTCGGTCGAACCGGTTCGACGAACCTTCGAACTTTTCAGCAGATTCGACCGGTTCGACCACTGATCTCTATGACAATTGCTGGATCGCGCTTCCCCGCTTGTTCGCTGCAGCGCAAGTGAAGCCACCGGACTTCACTCGCTTGGGATACGATTTGCCGTTTTTGCTAGCCTTTGCTGCGGTTTTCCAGCGTGCTGCAGACACGTTTTCTACTCGTTCGTTGTCATTCGCCGAAGAAGTTTTTTGAAGACTCTGTGTATTGTTGAGACTTGCCGTTGTGAACACGTGGAAAATTTTACGAAAGTGCAGTGTCGCAGGAAAAAGGCACAACGCGTCGAAAGGAAGGGCTGGCGGCGTGTTCAAAGCTTCCTTGGCACGCCGAAGTGCCGTGTCTCTGTGCCTTCGCACGCTTGGATACCGACCAAGAACCGACGCCGTGTGTATGTGTTTAGCGAGTGCAATGTGCGTGAAGCTGTTCGTGCCTCTGGATCAGCGTCTTTTCCCCTCGCGGTTTAGGAACGAGCTTAATCCAGCGTCCACTAGCGACGGAAGATGGGGGGAAGGTACGTCTTTTTTTCTTCCTTAGACGATTTACACAATACCGTGCACAACAGCTCCTCATCACTGATCAGTGCTGGCTTATTATCAACCTACTTAATTGCACTTGACGTTTGAGCGCGGCTCGCCTAATTGTAATTGGTCAACAGATTGCACACGACCATATCGGCTGCGCTTCAAAGATTTTCATTCTCGCCGTCTTGTACTTTTGCTTTCGAAAACCCGCCTGGCTCCACAACGCTGCCCTATTCCTGCTCCCACGGAATCTATTAGAGTAGATTTGGGACATAGCCATGGTTAATATAGTACATAAGAACACGTACAGATCTCCCCCTTTTATTGATAGCAACTCACCGGAACAGCTGGACGATCCAGAACTCCGTGGCCGATATATATAAATGATCTAAAGGCATCTACGCGCGACACACGTTCAGAACTTTGGCGCGGCGTCAATTCTTGACCGGTATCCAAGCGTGCGAAGGCACAAAGATGCATCACTCGGCGTGCCAAGGAAGCTTTGATCACGCCGCGACACCGGCGACACGTTTTCGACGAGTTGTACCTTTTGATACGGCTTCACGCACATTGCACTCGCTAAACACATTCACACGGCATCGGTTCTTGGTCGGTATCCAAGCGCGCGAAGGCACAGAGACACGGCACTTCGGCGTGCCAAGGAAGCTTTGAACACGCCGCCAGCCCTTCCTTTCGACGCGTTGTGCCTTTTTCCTGCGACACTGCACTTTCGTAAAATTTTCCACGTGTTCACAACGGCAAGTCTCAACAATACACAGAGTCTCAAGAAACTTCCTCGGCGAATGACGACGAACGAGTAGAAAACGTGTCTACAGCACGCTGGAAAACCGCAGCAAAAGGCTAGCAAAACGGGAAATCGTATCCCAGCGGGGTTGCGTCCGGTGGCTTCACTTGCGGGAGCGGCAAGCGCGATCCAGCAATTGTCATTGAGGTCAGTGGGTTCGACTTTGTGGACAGTGTGGCCAGACCTTGATACAAGCATGTCTAGGTTTGGAGAATTTTTTTTTATGCAAAAGGTTATTTTATTTTGTGAACAGCTGCAATTGAAAGAAACTAATTCTATTCACTCAAGAAGTTAATAACTTAAATTTTAGTGCTATATTGACTGAAATAGCGGATCAGCGCTGCACATAGCCATTAACATCCAATCCGAAGCCAACTGGCCAGTCTGTCGCGCATGCGCACACGAGTCGAACCTCATTACAAGGTTCGGCGAACTTTTCACTAAAAGTTCGGAAAAGTCGAACCTGGTCGAACTCAAACCGCGACCGGTTCGCGACACCCCTAGCCCAAACGGACGTCGTCGGTCTCGACGACCGTGTCGCCCTCCGGTGGCGCGCATGAGAAACGGGTCTGTCAACGCTTGGGCGTGCCGTTCACAGATGGCAGCAGTGTGCCAGTCACGCGCCAAATTTTGAGTTCGAACTTTTTGTCCCCGCTCTCAACCTACTCTGGAGTTGTGACTCCGTACAACAAGCAGGAAGGCCGAGCAAGCGCTCACGGGAGTTATGCCAATGTCGCGAATTTTCCAGCCAAACTTAGCGAGCAAACTTTTCCGGTAAATTTAGCGGGGAATCCGCTAAATGTAGCGTGGGGATATTTGCTGAATTCCAATTACGAGCGTTGCACACTAAGTGCTATCGCATCTTCACTGAATTTAACGCAGGGTCTCAGCTAGGAGATCTTTTGGGGTTCATCTGCATCGATATCAATAGACCCTTCTCAAAAGTGCTCGCCATCTAGTAGCGGCTACATTAATTATTCCAGTCGGCCATTTGTTGGGCACCTGCTGTGTCAGCTTTCGGCGACGACTTGTGTCCAATTACAAGCTTCGGGCCCTAACAATGGCGGCAGCCAGTGTTGCTTGATGAGGTTTTTAAAAGGGTATATTGGGGCTGGGAGTCAACCAGAAGTTATAACCCGATTAATCGCTACCCTTTAATTTATAAATCAATTAATTATTTGATTGATTTGTCGCGTTAACTTTTCGTAAGAAAAGTGCTATGACAATAATGGGCCCAGCCCAGTCTCAATCATATTGAAAGCGAACAGATTTGCCGGCGTCCACAAAAACACAAACAAAACAAGAAAAAAGTAGTCTTGTGCGAATAGTGAATTTTGAGTTCGAAGCTAATTCGAAGCGAATGGAGGTTCTGGCCGAATATTTTCGATTCGAACATCGAATCGTTTTTCCAAGTCTTTTACTATCATTGCATACAAAGACCCAGCTAAACTTGTGAAAGTTGTTCCACGTGTTCATTTATATAAGCTAAGTTTAATATACCTGTATTTATGAACTGTGACCTCAGAAGTTCTGATGTCTTGGGACTGTAAGTAAGCAACGGATTTGACATAAAATGAGTCCTCCAGAGATGGCCAACTATACCCAACCGAGTGAATCTACAAATCTTGCTATATAAAATATTCTTCCTTTAATCTCGAGTTAAAAATGAATGAATCGCGCATGATGAACGCCGGTTGTAAGGGCATCTCTGTCTAACATAGCATACAATTGCATAACAGTCAGTTTTATTTTCAAACTTTACTACAATGTAGATATACATATTCACAAAGTTTTCATTTATTTTCAAATACCGCCAGCACGCGTGCAACATCCCGCTTTGAATGTATGCTTTTCTTCCAAGCACGCAATTGCGATATTCGCACTTACCCAAGTGTTTATCGCGGCGGGTGATCCCGTTGAGTGAACTTCTTACAGAGCACCAATGTAATGCGGAGAAGCAACACCCGCGGAGCTCGCTTTTGCGGGTATTGCTTCTCCGCAGTACACCGGTGCTCGGTAAGAAGCGCACTCAACGGGACTAACCCGCTGCAACCAACACCTCAAAAAACGCGAATAGTGCAGTTCTTCTCGAAGCGAATATCGAATAGTGTATTATTCGAAATTCCGAATATTCGTACAACCCTAGAAAAAAAGCCGTTTTACACACAAAATATTTTTACAGTAATGTTAAAAGTTAAAACACTTTGAATGACAATAATAGGAAATGCTAATTACTTTACCATGGAATATATCACTGCTGGCTCCTAAATTGAATAAATGCTCACCAAGTAGTAAAGCAGACATTTTTACTTTTTTTGCTCAACATCTCTAACTTAGAACCCAACTGATTAACCTGTTGAAGAAGGCTGTCGCCATTAGAGCAATATTAGAGTAATCGGAAGGTTAATCAATCAATCGCGCAACCCGAGTTTCGATCCTATTTCGTGAACAGAGCCACGTCCCGACAGTTAACGTTTCGATGTATTAGGGAGTTTTAGCGAGTCGTTTCCCCACAAACGATTCGTCCTCGAACGCATCGGCGACACCACTGCGCATGCGCGCGCGAGTCGTTGGGGGCTTCCGGGAGGCACTTTCGTGTCTCCCACTCCGACCGCTGGAGTCGTCACCGGAACGCAGCCTGCTCCGTTCACGATCAACTCTTGTAAAAAAATATGGCGGTCGGTTTGCCCGCCGTCCCAGCAGAGCGTTAGGCTTAGGACAGTGGGAGTGAACCAAATCATTTCAAAGACGGCTCAAAATGGTAAGCGATCGCGAATACTGTAGCCACGCGTGCTAGTACTTTTTTTTTTTGCGATCTGAGGGTTGATTAGCTGCCGTGGCGACCGCGAGCAGACGAAATGATTTGGTTCGACGGTACACAACGTGAACGATCGTTCAAGTTCAAGATGACGGAGACACACCACCTTCCTTTCGCGGTCGTTCGGACTGCATTTTCACGTGGCGAGGAGAAAAGCAGAAGGAAAGGTGGAAACGTTAGCAGACGATTAACGCTTTCGTCACTTCCTCGCAGCTCCCACGTGAGTTGGAAACTCTCTGTAATACAGGCTCTTTATAATCCTCTTGAAAAGAGTGCAACGCCCTCTTTCGGCGGAAAGCCGAACTTAGTTAGCCACGGGTGCCGCTGACGTCGATATCTTCAAAGCAGACGGAGTGGGAACTGCCCCGATCCCGGTACTCCACGAAGTTTTTCGAGTGGCGGCGTTCGTCTAAACTAATTACTCGAACGGTCGATGCCCCTACCGTAGACTCTGCCTGCAGCGCTATCGTGGGGCGGGTTCTATTAGCAGACGTACCGCTAAAGAGTGCCCCTCCATGGCGTGATGTTATGGCACCGAGATGTCGTCTGCGAATGCTTGAACGGTCATCTGGCGGAATCGATGACGTCACGAAGTGTCCTTAGAGTACTTTCTGAATAGTTTACGGTGTAGTTTAGGCACGAGCATCTGGTGTGGACGTGTTCGATCGTACAGCTCTCATCCGCACCTGTCTAAACTCTTGAGAGGCGTCTTGAAGGTTTCGTTTGTGTGGACAGGCACATTCGATTATATGGTTACGGGTTGGTGATAGCGGCGGAATTCCCCGCAGATGTTCGGCGCCATCTATTGGCAAACCAGGAAGGTTTTTAGGTGGTCTTCAAAAAACACTTTGGCCTATTACTTATCGGTATCGCTGTTGCAAACGAAGTCTGAGCGAAATTACGTTGTACCGCTGTCAAAACACTGGGCTGCTCCCCCCCTCCCCCCCCCTCCCTTTCCTGGCTCGGCACTTACTGACTGTGGATACCGTCCCGTAGGGATCCCAGGGGGCGAATTTGAATCCCGGCCCAGGTGCCCGCAATCTAACGGAGGCTTTTCGCAGAGAATGCGCCGTTTAACCGAGACTTCGGATGCGCGTCAAGAGATCCCCAGGTGGTCCAAGTTAATCCACAGTCCTCCGCTGGGGCGTGCTAGATGCCATTTCGTTGGTTTGGCACGTAAGACCCCCCAATTTGCGTCCTGTACGTGCCACTGAAGGTGGCCACCGTGACTGCGACTGCTATGCATGCGGACAGACAACCCCAGAAAAGGTGCATCCGCCACAGCTTGGACGACCGCCGTCTGTAATAATATTGTTTTGTAAGTCCGTATAAACGGGGCGAGTAAGGGGACAAAAGAGGAGGAAGAAGACACAGCACCTAGGGGATCTCAAAACGTTCTACACGTAGTGTTGCTTGTTACCCGGTACGACCGGTACAATCACGTAAATACTACTACATGGTGTCAGAAGTGCTCCGGATGTGGAAGCCTCATCGAACTTGGAGAACGTAACGGCCCAGGCCACACTGCTAGCAACGGGTTTCACGGCGCCGCCAGCCTTTGATTTTAAGCGCCCAGAAGAATAGCCAAGGTGGATCACCCGTTTTAACAGGTACTGTAGAGTTTCGAAACTCGATAAAGAGGACGAAGGATCGCAAGTAGACGCATTAACCTACTTTGTCAGCGAGAACGCGGAAGACATTTTGTCCGCCTCGGCTTTGACCGACACCGAACAGCGACAGTTCGAAGCAGTTGCCCAACTCTTCGAAAGTCACTTCGTCGGCAAGAGAAACGTTATCTACGAACGGTTCAAGTTCCACCAGAAGAAATAAGAGTCGGGTGAATCTGTTGAGAGCTTCATGACTAGCCTGCATCGCCTAGTAACGCATTGCGGCTGCGGCGCGTTGAAAGAAGAACTCGTCCGCGATCGTTTTGTCGTTGCATTGCAAGATTCTTCGCTCTCAGAAAAACTGCAAAGCGACCCAAATATGACACTGGAAGCTGCGTACGCACGAGCTCGACAGAAAGAAGCCGTGCATCGACAGCAAGCCGTCGTCAGAGGCGAATACTAAGCAGAAGACATGCATGACGCCGGATGCCCTCCACAAAAGAATGTCAGCGAAAAAGAAAGGCGCAAAGCGGCGAGAATACACGCTGAAAAACGCCGAAAATCATGCGGCTAGAACGTGTGGAAGGTGTGGAAATAGTGCACACGAAAAGTCCAAGTGCCCCGCATCGGGATAAACCTGTCGCAACTGCGGAAAAAAAAGTCACTGGCAACAAGTTTGCTTTAAGAAGCTTAGGGATGAGGGCAAGAGCACCCTAAAAGAGGTGACTCTACAGGACCCAATAAAGCGCCAAGCTGGATGATCGGAAGCATCCACGCAGCTGAAGGAAGTACGTAGGAAGTCAAACTGCGAGTCAACGGAACGACTGCTATACGTTCAAGATAGACTCTGGTGCAGACGTCAGTGCCATGCCTCCAAACACTGTCCCAAGCAAGGGGACCCTTGAGGAGACAGCTGCCAAGCTCTACGGTGCGAACAGGCAACAACTCGAAGTGTTGGGCAAGTTTCAAGCGACAATACAACATAACAATAAGTCTATACAGCACGTGATCTACGTAGTGAATGACCTGGAAGAGCCCCTTTTGTGAAGAAAAGCCAGCAGCTAATGGGAGCTGATCCAACTTCTGTGCACAGTCTTGGCCCAAACAGTCAGGAGGCACCACAAACAATACCCTGAGTTGTTCCAAGGTCTCGGAGAAATGGCAGGAGAGTACAAAATCAAACTCTCGAAAGACGCCAGGCCAGTCTCTGTCCACACATCACGGCGTGTACCCCTGACACTGATGACGAAAGTACAAGAGCAGCTGGCAAGAATGCAGAAAGATCGAATCATAAGGAAAGTTGAAGAGCCTACAGCATGGTGTTCTGCAATGGCTGTGGTGCACAAGCCGAACGGAGAAGTACGGATCTGCGTGGATTTGACGCACCTGAACAAGAAGATAGAGCGCGAAAAGCTAGTTTTGCCCTCTGCCGAAAAAACACTGGGACGGTTGTCACGCACATCACTGTACACAAAACTAGACGCCAAGTCCGAATTTTGGCATATTCGGTTGGCAGAAGAGTCACAAACTATGACCACCTTTATCACTCCTTTTGGCAGATTTTGTTTTCAACGACTACCGTTTGGAATTTCTTCCGCCTCGGAGTATTTTCAACGAAGGATGAACGAGATCCTGGAAGGAATCCCAGGAGTCCTATGCCATATGGACGACAACCTAATCACTGGTGCGAACGAGAAAGAGCATGATGAGAGGCTAGAGAAAGTCCTTAAGAGGTTGAAAGCAGCAGGTGTCCGACTCAACGACAAATGCGAGTTCAAGCAAAAGTCCATAAAGTTCTTGGGACACATCGTCAGCCAGGAAGGGATCAAGCCAGACCCCCACAAAGGGTCACAACCATCTCCAATATGCCAGCGCCAATGACAGTGACCGAGGTGAGACAATTCATCGGAATGGCAAACCAAGTGGGACGCTTCATCCCCCATATTTACGAAAAATTGAAGCCTCTGCGTGACCTTCTCACGAAGGCAAACGAGTGGACGTGGGACACTGCACAGAAAACAGCATTCAATGCAGTGAAGAAGGACATCCAGGAGGCAACAGCCATAACACTGCATGATCTTCAACAAGAACTTATTGTTTCAGCAGAGGCTTCGTCTTACGGTTTGGGGGTATAGTGCTACTACAAAAAGACAAGAACGGAGACATTTGACCAGTAGCCTTCGCTTCGAAAGAACTGAGTACCACAGAAACAAAATACACTCAGATTGAGAAAGAAGCGTTTGCCGTGACATGGACATGTCACGGCATACGCCGTGACATGCCCATGTCACGGACACAGCGCCCAGGGGATCTCAAAACGTTCTACCTGTAGTATTGCTTGCTACCCGGTACGACCGGTACAATCACGTAAATACTACCACACCGCCTTGCATTATTTCGCCTCGAATAAGAATTCAGTTTGGAAGAAAAAGCAACTGAAGTATAGTCCGTTGCAACTCAAGAAGGTAGGGCGAGGGAAAGGAAGGCCGGGGAGGAGGAAGCAGACGGAACGCTAAAGAGAGAAGGAAGCTTCCCCCCTTTTCTCCATCGTTCCGTCTGCTTCTTCCTGCACGGCCCCTTACCCTCGCCCTACCTTCTTGAGTTGCAACAGACTACAGTATCTCATTTGTTGAAGGCATTCAGTGCACGCAAGCAAAACATTATGAGAGTGCGAGATTTAAATGTTCCATTTAAAATGGCGGCGTTTAGCGTTCAGACCTGTAGCTCTCAGTGTAGCAGCGATTCCGTCAACCCAGCAACTGTTCTTTTTTTTTTTTCTCTTTGCGAGACAGAAATAATCTTATTTCCTTCCGGTATGTTAGTACCGAAATATAAATAGTAGACTTAAAACTATAAAATCCCTTTCACTTCGCTTAAAAAAATACTGAATGTACCTGAAATATATTTCGCCAAGAAATTACCAATAGCGAGTTTTAGTAGACCGTGTGTCCCGCTCCGCTAAGCCCTTCCGCTACCCGGAACTCTACAGCCAAGGCTATTGGCGCGCAGGCGCAGTGGCGGTTTCTCCGTACCGGAGGGCTAGCGGAGAGGGAAACACGGTCTACTAAAACTCCCTATTGTTGAGCAAAACTTGCATAGCAACATGGACTTTATTAGACACGAACGGCTCATGGAGAGTCTTTCTTCAGAATGATGATTTGTCTCTTCCCGAAATGTCTCTGTTTAATAAAATCTAGGGTGATATATCAATTTATCTAAACTGTTAGGAATTTCTAATATATCAATTTATCTAAACTGTAGAGGAACTTCTAATTGGCCTAGTTGGTAAACGTCAGGAAGCATGGCGTCAGGCGCCAAAAAACAGGGTATACAAGAAAGGAGACACACACAGGCGCCTGTCTCTGTGTCTGCTTCGTTGCGTCCATTGTCTTTTCGTGACTTACATGCTTCCTGATGTTAAGGAAGTACCTAAATATAGTCTAAAATGCAATAAATGACACAAGCCGCCACCCCACTAGAAGGCTTTGTCCGTTAGCCATTCATTCCGTTTTCAGTTCTTATTTCCGCCTGTCCGCGGGTTCGTAGTATGTCACTGCTGAAATCGGCCTACTCTGGGCAAAAAGCTTTCTCCTAAACAGTGTGATAAACTGTTTCACCCCCTGACGATCGCTAGCTATCCCGGCCAGATGCTCCGAGTGAAAACCGAAACCGTATACCTCGACACCCAGCGAGTGCCTGAATAGAATGATTTCTGATCTTGCGCTCCACTGAAGATGGCGGGAAGTTATCGCGATCTCCAATCCGCTTTGAGCCGCCCGAAGCTGGCAAAAGGCGAGAAATAAACGATTCCCTCACAATGACGCCGGAAATAAATAGGCGGAAACAAAAGCTCGGCGCAAGGACTCATTTCCGGTCGCCGTCTGCTATCTCCGTGCGCTTTGCAGACGAACTTGCCACCGTCGTCTTCCGCGTTCCGTTCCACCCCTAAGCTGACAGTGTGGGGAAAGCTACGTGCTCGACGGACGAGTCAACCGCCTCCGTTTCATCTCCTGACTCCTCCCCTTATGCGCGGATAGAGGCGGGGGCGTGAGCACGTGATGAAAGATAGACGCATGATTGGTCGAGCGAGCACGTAGCTTCCACTGCGCTGTCAGCTTGTGGGTGGACGGATTTTAGCTTTATTTTATCCAGGCTCGAAGTCTAGCTATACTTTTTTTTTTTTGCTGACACGTTAAAAAAGAAAAATTGCGACGGTCGCCTTCCTTGTTCTGCGCGCCAAAAGCTTTTGTTGTTTCTTTCTAAGAAAAATCGTCTCCTACGTTTTGACCGTGGCTCATGGGTTCCGCTATTTCCGTCATAGCAGCGTCTGTACACGAGTTACGTCCCGAATGCTCGTCGAGGTGTTGATATTCATGGGTCGAAGGTGAATGCTCACGCAAATTCTAGTTCTCGTGTTCAGTCTTCCGGACGTGTTTGCCCATCGCCACCGTGGAGTAATCCATGTGAATACGCCGAAACTGCCTTCGCAATCATTACGTCATCAAGTTTTGCGAAGGGGAGACCAACGAGGCGTAATTCTTGGTCAGTGGCGCGGCGTGCGAGTACAGTTGGGACACTATGATACCAGTAAACCTTTGCGAGGTGCAAAAGAAAAAAAAAAATCTAACCCAGTGTTTTGTTTAAGCCAACTGGAGAAAAAAAAAAGAAATGCAAGACAAGGAGAACTAGTCTTCATTTAATTTAATAATAACCGCTGACCAGGCCTCTTCTGTGGCTGTGGTCTCACTAGCTGTATGTTTCACTTCTAACAGGCATTTCAAGATAACATAATTATTTTTTAGTTGGTACTCCAATTTAATACCTTACCTATTTAACAATTTATTTTAAATTGTTGTACTCCAATTTATTACCTTATTTATCTTAACAATTTATTTTAAATATTGGATTTAAGTCTAACGCAGGAGCAGACAGGAAAACCTTTATCTCTCAATACTCTTCCGAACCACCCAAACTGAGAACCTGTGTTGTGCCTTTAAGGTTGTCTGTGTCCTTTTATGAGTGGTTCCTAGTTTTTTCGCGGATAATATTATTGTGCTTAACGTTCAACGCGTACTTCTGCTAGATCGCGGGCCTATTTAAGGGGGTCTTGGCTCGATACAACTTTAGTTGTGCTCGGAAGTTTATGTCGTCCATCCCCTTTTTTCTCCTTTCTCCCATGGGTTACCAGGTCTGTCTCAAACCAGCTCGCCTGTACTCTCGCTTTAGTTCCAATGTCTTTGCACGGCTCCTTTAAACTGATGTTCCATATACGTTTGTGAGTTCGGCCTCAGGCCACCGCCATCTTGTCCAGTTGGGGTGCGCTTGAGCGCGGCCATAATCCCATTGCGATGTCTCAGCATGGCGTCGTAATCGGGTTATGACGCGCCCAAGAGCACGTCAACTGAGCAAGATGGCGGCGGTTTGAGGCCGAACTTGCAAACGTGTGAACCACGAACCGGAGCTAACACGTTGGCACGTTCCAGCTTCGTTTGTCCGCAACTGTACTGATGAGTCGGATCGAGAGGGAGCTGAAAGAAAGGAACTGGAAAGGAGTATAAAGAAGGAAGAGCGATGAAAAAAGCTCGAAAAAATAAGATAAAAAAAAAACAAAAGTAAAAACAAATCTAGACGACCAGTTGGTAAATGGTTCAGCTCATCCTGTATTTGACGTCTCAAAAAAAAAAAAAAAAAAAAAAAATTGTAAACGGCATGAACTTGCATGAACAGTTAAGGGAGGTATGAGTAGGGGAAAAAATATTCTTTATTCTCACTCCTCCCTTTTTTAAATGTTATTCATCAATCTACTCCGAGAGCAGTCCTCAGTTTAGCGAAAAAGACGAAAAAAAAAAGGCTAAAAAAGATTCAGGGAAGGAAGAAACACACATAAACACACAAGTGCATGAACCAAGCCAAACCAAGCCAAGTCTAAAGAGGAACACGTATTCGAAAAAACAAAAAGTAAAAAAAAAAAAAAAAAATGTCGGCAAGGGGGCAAAAATAAATAAAAAAGACTGTTTTATTAATGAGAATTCCGAATTTGCTATCGATTGCCGGGCATTTAGGATGAAAAATGGTGGTGCCTTCGGCGTTTTCTTCCCTCCGCTGCACGAAGCTTGTTTGTGCTCCTCTGCGGAAGTGTATTTTTCGAGCAATAAATAGATATTCCCGCATTTCCTCATTCTTAACTTTTCCCCCTTTTCCCCCTTTCATCGTTTTTTCCTCTTCTTTTTCTTTCAGAAATACGTTGTCTCCGCGGCGCAGTGAGCTGACTTCTTCTAGGAAGAGCTTTGAAATACCGGGAGCGAAAAAAAAAGAGAAAAGTGAATAATACATATATCTATATATTATTTCTTTTTCAACCTCTTTTATCCTTCTCGGCACGCGCGGGGAAGAAGAAGTGTTCTCGCTCGGAGTATTTTTTCTACAAATTCTAGGGTTCCTTCGGAGCCGAATTGATCCCCGGAGGAGTCAGTGTTAACTCTGTGCGTCTTCCGGGGAATCCATCTTGCGTACGCACAAGCACAGAGAGAAACACACACAGACAGACAGATAGGCACACACGCGCACGCACGTATACTAACACACACATGCATTCGCACGCATGCTCGCGAGCGCGCACACACAGGCACATAGACGCACACATGTACATGCACGCGCGCATATACACACAGATGTGCAGGCCCGCACAAACACACACACCCAAACACACACGCACATACGTAATGCACGCGCGCACACACACACAGATTCGTTTCTACATCCACACGCACACACACACAAGCTCGCACACGCTAAACGCGGGACCGGTCATTTTTTTTCTTTGGAAAGGCGGAAAATATGTCTCTACGCTTCTTTTGCCCGGCCGTAATGGCGACAGGAAAATAACGAACAAATCAAAAGCCAAGCGATCAACGAAGCGGAGCCAAACGGACGCATGAATGATGTTTTCTCGCGATTTCCCGATCATTTATATCCTCAACACTTTTTTTGTTTTTTTTGTTCTCAGAGCTTGTAACCCATTGGAGCCACCAGGAACTCAATATAATTTTTGTTTGTTTTGGTTCGTTTTACCTGTCGGATAACAGCCTCTCTTCGACGCTTTTTAACAACAAATAGGTTCTGGCGTTCGTTTGATTTCCACACTGGTAAGTTTAGGTACCATACCTCAAGCAAGAGGCACAGTGAGCCATGCCATGGATATATGTGCCGATAGACTGAGGGAAGGCAGGAGACGGTGGCGCGCGGGGTAGTCAGGACGCCGAGCTCTGGATAGAATGATTAGTGCGTGAACCGGAAACTATAGACCTTTTCCACAAGGGTGCCGCCATCTTGAATTGTCGTCACTTCCAGTATGGGCGAAAACATTGTTTTGCCGTTGCCACGCCAAAAGAAGACATTTAGGATATAAGCCTAACCGTCACACATTCTCGTTTTGGCTCCCCTCTATTTTTTTGCTAGTTACAGGTTGAAACGTTTTATTATTTTGTCGCCGCCCATACTGGAAGTGACGACAATTCAAGATGGTGGCGCCCCTGTGGAAAATGTCTATACGGAGAGCAAGTCGTCTGCTTCTTTGGCAGGGGTTGTGGTGACGTCAGTACGACGCCGAGTTCTGATTGGCGTTGATCGGAAGGATAGTGGGTAGGCCTCAAAACTAGATGCCTTAAAGGTCTACCCACTACTTTTTTTTTCTCAATAAGCCAATCAGAGTTTGGCGTTCTGACGTCTCCGAGCTCTCTCGTCTCCTCCTCTTCCCCATTTTTTCGGCGCCACTAGATTCGACGATATTCTCGCGGTCGCCGCCAGTGTGGTGCCTAGTGTAGAGAGCGGGTGCAACAGACCATTTTCAAAACCGCAATCAAGCAACATTGGCGGGCCGCCATTACTTGGGCACGAAGCGTATCATTGGGTCAGAGTCCTTGCCGCACGCGGAGGCAGCCCTCGTGTCCAATACATCTGAGAACGTGCCCTAGCGATGGCGGGCTCGAGTATTTGGCGCAGCAGCTAAGTAGGGTGTCTCAGTCGGGTGTCTCGGACCCCTGAGGCACCCGTGAGTCGACCATAATGATTTGGCGCAGCAGCTATGTAATAGGGTGTCTCAGTCGGACCTTCCGTCGTAAAACGAGCCGGACGAATCGGTGCCTACATGCCCATAGAAAGTTCGAACTTTCAGCGAATGTGCATCGAGAAGGTCAGTTTTACCGTGTGAAATTTCCAAGGCGTACTTCTCTTCCTGTAAAAAAATGAGAGCAAGAAACGTGCTAAAGTCGGGGTTGGACACGAACGTGTCCAACCCCGAAAAAAATGACGGCGGGTGGGTTTAAGAGGCGACTGATAACCACTGTCGCACTTTTTGTATCGGAGCCAAGGAACGGATAGCTTGTTCTTATCTGCTAGCCTGAACAGGCGTTTTTTTGGTCTGGTTTAGTCGTCGAAGCTGCTGACTAAACCAAGGCGCGCTGTTTTGGCACTTTATTGATATTATAGGAATACACTTATCAATTAGATTAGTAAAGGTATTTTTAAACAAGACCCAGTTTTCTTCGACTGTGCTCGACATAAAGTCATGCAGAAATTGTTCTGAGAAAAGAGTTGAGTTAAGTCCAACAAACTTGGCTCTGTTGTAACATCTGATCCGCTTATCGCTGGTACTTTTGCTGGGCGAACGAACAATGCGAACGGTAATAGCGTCAGGATCAGACAGGCCGTCTGGGTGAACCATGTCGGAAGAGATGTCGGGATCATTGGCTAGAACTAAATCAAGAACATTTGCAGAAGTGTTAGAGCGCCGCGTGGGAAGTGTAATATAATGAGAAGTCTGTAGACAAGACTGGAGGAAAGCATGGGCCTCTGTTTCGGTATCCGTAACAAATAGCGTCGACCAGGTAATGGTAGGGAAATTGAAATCTCCAAAAAGAATGAACACAGAGTTAGGGAATCTATCCCAAACTTCGCTCAACATCCGATAGAATTCACACGGAAATGTCTCTTTCATATCAGGAGGGCGCTTCATAACACTAACATTATGTTAGCGGGACCACACTTCAAAGAGACAAACACGCAGTCGAGGAAAGCCTTAATGGGGATGAGGACCGGAAGGAACTTTTTCCTCAACGCACTGAGGACTTTACCACACCTCTCCGATTCTGCAAGTGAAAATAGTTGAAAACGGACCCACCGACTAAAATGTTGTTATCGTGAACGGTGTCATTGAGCCACGTTTCAGTCAGCGCGATCAGTGATGCGAGCGTGCATCGACGAGTGAAGAAAGGGAACTAGTAAACAAACATCCTCACGGTAACCGTGGGTATCGTAGTAGTAACTAACCAGTAGAAACATGACGGGTGAGCGAGGCATCGAAACTGCGGTGCCATGCCCGCAGGGGGCCACGGCAGGGCACGCAGGACGAGCGTAACTTGGAAGTTTGGTAAATTTTTAGTTCTCATTCTTTTTTTACAGGAAGAGAATCGCTTCTTGAAATGGCACACTGTAAAACAGACGTGCTTAGTGCACATTCCGGGGAAGTTAGAGTTCCTTATGTGCAGACGCCGTTTTTTCCTGCTCGTTTTACAGCAGAAGGTTCGCTTGGGACACCCTTTACAGCAACGCATGTTTACGAACAAACCGCAGCGCCCCTAGCAGCACGCCGCCGGCGCCGCGCATGTGCGACAAGATTTCCGAAATGTCGCTACCACTGATCTCTATTGTAGTAGGCTGGATCGCGGACCGCGGCCTCGGCAGCTGGGGCCGAGTGTCGCCACCGGCGGCCATTGATTGACACCAGCCAATGCATGGGACTCTATGGGAAGGACGAGAAAAAGTGCCGTTTCCCCCGTTGCTAAGCTGTTGTCGGCACTGAAACTTTTTGGATGCATTTCGATAAGCTTGTCAAATAACTTGCGTACAAACATGAAAGCTGACAGCCCTCGCAGTTTTTATAAATAAATATTTTGTGGTCGAGAGTGACTCCGTTGTAGTGCAGCTCAATGAGGCGAGAGTTACCTAGAGTTACCGCGGAGTCGGTGGCGGTTTCGTCGAGTTGGGTTTAGCAGACGACAAGCTCGAAGGCTTTGCTACGCGGAATTCGCTCACTCCCGGAAAGTCGCTGTTGAGATGGAACTTCTTTGTCATTCATCAACTTCTGGGCTTCCCTAAGGACGGCCTTATTGACGGCAAGTTCTTTTATTTACTCTACTACGAGAGCAAGCTCGCCAGCTCAGCCGTAGGTGCTCCGGTACGTTTGATTTTTTTAACCGTCGTTCGAACGTTTGACAAATACCGATTCGATCTCCAAACACCCGACATAAGGATCGCAGCACACTATAAAATACTCGCCTCCGAGCACAGCGTACATCCTTCAATATTCTTACTTTTGTGCGTTTCTCCCATAGATTCGCGTGTATTGCCTGGAGTCAAGGCAATGGCCGCCGGTGGTGACACCGACGGGTTTCCGATCCGCGATCCAGCCTACTACAATAGAGAGCAGTGGTGGCTACTCTGAAGCGTATATGCTTAATTTAGTGACTGTAGAGTTTTTCAAATCCGCAAGGCCCCCAATGCCGACGATTGAATGGATGGATGCTAATGGCTGACCCTTTTGTAACGGGCGGTAGCTTGCGCCACCTAGCTTAGATCCCTAAAGAAGAACGAGGGCTCGTTTTTCGTTCCAATTCTCAATCTTGAAACGAGTTCTCGTCACAACTTCCAGGGGTTCAAGAGGAACGCGTTCCCTTTACGCTCCGAAGATTAGAGCGTGTCGTTACACGTATACGTTACATTCGCGTATTCTGATGAACCGTCAAGCTGGATGACTCCGTAAATAAAATAAGGCGAGCGAGTGAGAATATCCGCATCAGATAACGTGTCCAGGGTGACGTTGAGAATAGACCGCTCCGGAAATACGCAGTGCGCCCCATCGTCGTTTTCGGCGCACTACGGTAATGCGATGCATACAGTCTTGAACACGTTACTCGCAAAAAAAGAAAGAAAAGATAAAGTAATCTAATGAAATTACAATTACTCTTGCTTAAAAATGTATTCAATTAGATTACTTGATTACTCGAGATAGAAAGTAATTGGCCGTTACTGGAGAAAGTAACCGCGACTTTCCCGGTTACTTCAGAGTTTAGGTTTTACAGAAGGAGTGATTTTTCTGCCTGTTTGAAAACGGATCTTTCGCACTGCCCGTTATTGGATTATAGTCAGCGAATTATTAACTCCCTATATGCTTAATCCAACAATTTTGGTAACCCATCCTCATGTCCGCAACACTTGGCAAGATAAATTTATATACCTTGGACTTGGTTCGAGAATTACTTGAAGGAAGCTCTGAGAAACAAAAGGGCGCCATTAAAAAGGGGGAGGGGAAATAGTAACTGTTAGAAGTAATTTTAGTACTTCCAGAAGTGATCAGTTTATTCTTGTAATTTTTAAATTAAAAAAAAATTGATAGATTACAGGAGGTTAATTTAATTTCTTGTAATAAGTGGCGTACAGGTACGGCACGCGAAGGAGTACCACGAATAAAACGAGCGGTTCATGTTCAGTTAGCGTTTTGCAATTTCAGAATGCAAAGACAGCGGGGCCGTGACAAAACAGGCTACGTGTACCGGCTTTGTGATGTGTTCGCTCAGTTTTTCGTTGCGTTCTGAACTCGCAGTGGTCCAGGATATGCGAGCGTAGCAGCGTTTACATCGGAACGGCCCCAAAATTAACCGCGATAAATGGTGCAATGTTCAATGCACACTCTAAAAAAAAAAAAAAAAAAAGGTAACATAGGTGGCATTTTTATTTTTCCTATAGACCAACACGCGTCCCTGACGTCACGCAGCTGCGGTGGCGCTGTCGACTGCACTGCGCATGCGCAGATGCTTCACATCACGCGAATTCAGTTTCTGCGCACGCGCAGTGCCCACACCTCGTGTGGGCAAACGATGGGTTGTTTGTAAACAGCGTGTCGGTCTATACACAAACTCATCTCTGTTACGTCACGGCGCGGTGGTGGCGCGTCGGGCGCACTTCCGGTTTGGGGCTGTGGGCGGAAGTCCCCGTGAAAGACGTGTACTCCTGCGTTGCTTTGAAAGGAACCTGACAAAAACCTGCCTTCTCGTCAAAACGCCGCGACTGGGGCTGTACCAAAAGGGTCGAGAAAGGTTGGAAGATTAGTTTTCATGTGCTAGGTTCGTCCGAGAACGTGGATATATGCCGTGAAAAGGGAAAACCACACGCCTTCGAACCACGATTGCTGAGTCGGGAAGCACTTTGGGTTAAATTCACGGATACTTGCGGTCATCAGATGTATTTGTTTTGTTCCCAGATGAACGCCGGAAAACCGTCAAGTTGTACGGACCACCTGCGGACTACGTTCAGTGCTTCTTCAAGTTCGAACGGCCGCCTGATCGTTCGAACCGTCCTCTGCCCTTTCAAACGCTTCTGCTTGTCGTCTGCTCTTTTAGATGACACCGGCCCGTAGACGAAATGTTGGCCCGGTACTTGCAAAAAGAAGTAAGTGCAGGCCTCAAAAGACCTAAGTTTGAAGGTTAGTAAGCAGGCTCGATGTAAACAGCAGATACAAGGAGATGTTGACCATTGTTACCAGTGGCCATCTCCGAATTGTTATGCCTGATTCACTTGGTCCGATTGTGCTTGCGAATTTCAGTATCGACGTCGCCCATCTCAGCTACGGTTCATGCTTTTGCAGCCCGAGCAACGTCGTGACCGAAAATTGCGAGCGAAATCTCATCGTGCGAATCAGGCTTTAGCGTACATTCTGCGGCGTGCACGCGGAATGAACCGCCGCATGTCACATTATTCACGCGAAGTTTTTCGGTGTAACGGGCCTCGGTAATCTCGCTGAGGCCGCTCAAGCAGTCAGGCATTGCCAGGAAGACGTAGAATCAACAATTCGAACGCGAAAAAGCGCAGGGGGACTCCCACCGACGCTGACAACATCGCATTTCAAAGGTTTGTTTATGGGCGACGGCGAGCTTCTTGTCCACTCTCCATCGCGCATGCGCGGCGCAGATGGGGTCCGCTTGGGGGCGCTCCGGTTTGTTTGTAAACATGAGTTGGCGTATAAGGAGAAAAAGAGATGTCCCCTATGTTACTCTTCAAAAGACAAAAGGGAGAAATTTGCCCCCCCCCCCTTTCCCCCCAAGTAAGGGGAGGAAACTTCCTCCCTTTAGAGGGAAGGAAAATTCCCATTTTCTTTGGAATGGATTTAATTTTTTTCTTCAGAAAGGAGAAAGATTCCCATCTATTTCTTGGGTATGGGGGAAATTTGCTCTCTTCAGAAGGGAGAAAAATTTCCGCGTATTTTTTGGGTACGGTTTAAAATACCCCCGCTTTGACTCCCCACGTCTTTAGGCTTAGCGCTTCCCGGTTGTGCCACCAAGCGAAGAACAATCTTGTAGAAGTAGCGGCGGTAAATACCTCGCATGGCGATTGTGCCGCTCAGAGCCACCCCGTGAGTACAGTTCAGTAATAATTCTCGCACCGGCGATCACCCAAAACACTTCGCAGTTTTGTTACAACATCACGCACATCACCAGTGCTGGCTCGCGAACAGAAATAATCACGAAGATGGGGGAAAATTTCCCCTCTTTTCCAACTCCCGAAAAAGGGCGCGTAATGCAAAATGAGCGCAAGGGAGGAACTGCACCGATTCCCTCCCTCTACAGGTCACAGGGAGGAAATGCAAAACCTCCTCCCGTTTCCTCCCCTTTTTAGAGCGCAGCTCTTAGGCGCCGGTTTTCGGCTTGAGCGGCATCACCGTCGCCATCGTCGTAACCGCGAGGTCACGTGACCCCGGTGACGTCACGTGACTCCCGTGAGGTAAGGGGGTCACGTGGCCTCACGGTTACGCCGACGCCGCTCGGAGGTAGGAGTAGCAGGCAGGATGAGGTGGCGAGGAGGGAGGAGGGGTATACCCTCCCTTCAGTACCCTCTCCCCCTTTTCCTCAAGAGCTGCGCTCTAATTCGGCGTTAGAGGGAGTTGTAAACGGCTTTCTTTTTTTCTTTTTCTTAGTGGACTGACGAAAGGTCTTGGAAGATCTTTCGGAAAGGTCTCATAGCATATAGACCCTTTCTTCAAGGGCGCCGCCATCTTGAATTGTTGTCACTTCCAGTATGGGCGAAAACATTGTTTGCCGTCGCCACGCTAGTAGAAGACACTTAGGACATGAGCGTAACCGTCGCACAATATCGTTTTGCCTCCCCCTTATTTTTGTACTAGTTACAGGTTGAAACGTTTTAGTATTTTTTCGTCGCCCATACCGGATACGCCTACTAGGTGGCTGGGAACGAGAGTACACAGAAAAAGGTCTGTAAAGTCTTCTCATCTGAGAGGTGTTATCCGGGCTCGTGTCCATCCATTCTTAACCTCCCGGCATACGTTCGCGTTAATTCCTTACCTACATACGGTGACGACACGAAGACCACTTTGCCATACTCGCCTACGCGTGATCGCGTGGCGTTATTAACGACGTCACCGTTCTCCGGACGGGTTGCCGACTCGGACGCGGATCTGCTGCGATTCTCTCGCTGAATGTTTGATAGCTCTGCGGGGAATGAAGGCTCCGCTTCGCGGCGATCCGGTTGGCACGCTGCTGCTGTCCTTGGGGATTGCCCCGTCGTCCGTCGTTGTTTTGTTCTTGGTGGTGCGTTTCTCGGCCTCCATGCGAGAGCTGCGCTGAAAGTGGAGCTAAGCTGTGCGGCTTCTCCCGCCAAGACGCACTTAGGTGGATGCATAATACGGTGTGCTGAAGCCTCGCGAAGACGCCAGTGTAGTTATGGACCTTTGCAGCGGTAGTCTCGAATGAAGGGATCTACAGTTCGCGTCCCCGACTTTGGGTGTGCACGTCAGTGTTGCCCGACTCCGCTGGGCTTTGGCTGTTTACATCTGTGGGCCGCGGCAGCCTGCGTAGGGGCTCCATACCAGACCCGGGTGGCAGATAAATTGCTGCGTTTTATTGTTTCGTTTCGTGTTTTATGGTGAATAGAATTTCTCGAGGCTTCTAAGGAAGCATTGTGCCATCTTTGGTAGCAAAGAAGAGGAGAAATGAAAGTCCCGTGCGCGACGGGACGAAGTCAAAACACAACTGAACGTTTCTTTCATTTTATGCTCATTTTTCAGGACGCCATGCGCTCAGCCGCCTCTCAGTCTACAGAGGCCTGAACTGCCGAGAAGATATGGCCACACAAGATAGCCGAAAGACATGGGTACTCACTGCTTACAACATGAAATTGAACAGCTCTCATCAGTCGAACAACATATTGTACGTGCCCCGCGGTGCCGCGTTCATGCGCAGGGACGACGACAGGCTTTCCACAGTGGGACACGGAGCATTTTTAGAGAGGCATGGGCTTTCGGGACATTATTTTTTGGAAATCGGTGATCATTGAATAGGGGACAAGGACCGAGCAGGAGACGTGGTCGCTCCCATCGGGCATGCCGGTTGACGATTCTACATCGTGTAATCGAAGGCAACCTCCCTTAGTCAATTAGCATGAAAAAAAAATGAAAAAAGAAAGAAAGACGATACAGTAGAATAATTATTCCAAACTCCAGGAAGCCACACATTTTGTTCGGATTTTCAGAAGCTTTAATTATCAGACATTTATCTAAATATATGTTGCAAGATAAAATTTTAATTTGTTTTATGAAAGGCTACACATAGAAAGAATATATTTGATAATCTCCTCTACACAGGCCTACTAATCATAAGCAGTTGTGGCACACATGAAACATCGGTGAAATTTATGATATACGTTTACCCATCCCTCAATAATGCTGTCTATCGTGGACTACTTAGACAGCACATGGAACCTCAAAACCAAAGGAAGCTCGTTCATCTAGTAAATAATAGTTTCTATTGTGGACTCTTAGCCCCGTTGAGAGCGCTTCTCACATAGCATTGGTGCACTGCGGAAAAGCAAGACCCGCTAAAGCGAGCTCCGCGGTGTACCGGTGCTAGTAAGATGCGCGCTCCACGGGGCAGCGAGAACAAAAGGTATGAATTACAGGGAAGCACCTTTCGAATTAAGCAGCTTATAAGCACACTGAAAACACTGCAAACAATGCAAATTTTGAAATTTGCTTGAATTAACCAGTTGCCTAAATATCCGAGTTTGAATTATCGCGAGGCTACTTATAGGGCAACTCCACTCGATTCCGGAAATTTCGGGAGAATAAGTGATTTCACATTAAAAGGCACTAATATAACAAACACTAGATCATTTGCTGCGCGCAAAATGGGACAAATATTGTTAAATCTTACTTTAAACATGATCAGAAATCGAAACCGAAACTTCGGCTCCGTCTGTCAAGATTAGCTGCCAAAAACATAGTTATCACGTGGCACGAGATCTCACGTGATCCTCTACGCAACGACGGCCGGGGTCGGGGCGGGCCGGCGGGCCACCTGGCGGGCGTGGGCCAGGCGCAAGTGTCGTCTGCACCGCACTCTTCTCCACGTTTTGGTGTCTTCGACATTCGACAACGTCTGCAGAACCGGGGCATCAGTCTGCGCAGGAACTGTGAACAAAACTCCAAAAGACAATAAAAACAAACGAGCAGACAACGACGGCGGTTGTGACGCGGAAGACGGTGGTAATGGCGCGACGGTAGGACGGCTCCCAAAAAGCGCGCTGCGCAGACGTGCTACACCAATCACGTGGACATCGCTGAGCGCTGAGAGGAAACGTTGCTGACGTTACGGTTGGCCAGAGAAGTAAAAAGCAATCAAAAAGGGGCAATGGTGATGACGTTTAGCTCAATGTTGGCTATAAGCCAACGCCGTAGCCTCGACTGCGCTGTTGGCTGCGCCTCAATTCGTCCGCTAGAGTCAGCCGATTTCGGCAACTTGACACGACGGATGGAGTGGAGACAAAGGCTTTGGGTATACCCACTCGTCACTCAAACCAGAGCTCGCGACGTGACAATAGCAATACTGTCCATCATACTAAACGCTGTATTGTGTTTGCTGTAATGGTTAACTTTTAGCCACCGTTCGTCGATTATGATGGTATATTACACAAAACGGGGGTATGTACATGATGTTGCTGTAGCGGAAGCTCGGTTGCGTGTTATACAAGTCCTATAGTTTTCGTTGACTTAAGGTGTGGCAATGTATTAACCGGGAAATATGCGATAGATGACATTCAAAATTGGCTTCTTCACGTGCATGCACACAATACACGAACAAAATATATGAGGCGGCACTAAGTTACCACTCTTCTGTTTTAAAGTTCTTGCAACTTTATTCGGATATATTTTTTAACATTTAAAGCCATACTGCGGCACAATTCGTATTGAGCAGCAGAACAATGCTCATTTGGTGTGTTCTTCTAGGATAAAGCAAACAGTTTGTCGACTTACGGAGGCAGCAGACAACCACAAGCGCTTGTGTTTCCTACACCATTTCCTTCCTTGCTCTGTCACCGCGCCGTTTTTTTTTTTATGGATTAGCTAATTTAATATGGTATAGCGTGTTTAATCTTCCACCTGAACGGTCGACAAAATGACACGCGTATTATTCGTCTTGACGTAATGAATACTATCAATTTTACCGTATGTTGCTGAGATTAGCATAAAAGGCTCGTTATTACTTGAAATAAATTGGGTCTCGATTTTTACCCCTTGTAGCGCTTTCTGAGCAAAGAAAAAAAAATTGTCTTCCACAAAATATATATTTTTTGAACCCGGGAAAGGGAGTATCGGCTCAGGCAACGGCTACTTCCATCGCTTCGCCATTTAACGATCAATAATGGTCGCTCGAATTTCAAAATAAAAAGGCGTTTCTCCAAAACATGCGGTACAGCTTTGCAGACAAATTCTACTCTCTCGTTCCAAACACCGTACCCTTCTCTGCTCTCTTTGAACCTTCTTTCGTGCACACGATTTTCCCCCATCTCCCCTCTACCGCGAGCGGGGAGGGCTCCCGCGTTTCTCTGCCGACGAGATTGACTCAATCGCAGCTATATCACGTCGAGCCGCAGAAGACCGCCACGTTGTTGTGTCGGGGAAGCTTAATCAGGTATTCCTATTGGTCCGGAAGAGAAGGTCACGTGACGCGCCGAACCCCACTTCGGGCGCCAGGTTTTGTAGGCAACCCGCTCGGTTCGCCATCCGATGTCGGTGCGGAGACTAACAATGTAATTAAAATGTTTTATAAGTGTAGTTACGTTCTTGAAAGTATATTTCCCCATGCTCAAAACATACTTAAAGTATACTTTTTCTTTCATAAGACTGCATAATTTGCATACTTCGGGCGTTTTGCTGTTTGCCTGGTGTAAAACGGCAGGAAAATAAGACTCGACTGCTAGGTGCTACCCAGACAGTTCGATACAGCCCAACTTGATTACAGTTAGAGAAACGGAGAAAATGGGATTTCATATGTGGCGCAAAAAAAGGCACAGGTCTTAACGCAAAACGTGAAAGAGTCAGTTCATAACCACCACGCTCGTAAAAAGCTATACAGACTCTATTAAACCGTGAAACCTAAACGGCAAACAAAAAAGAAAGAAAAGCCAGGGTCTTTATTCTACTTACTGTTTCGGCTCCTCCGAGGCTGAAAACGTCAACACAACTTATATGATCAAAGAATCCCAAACTGCCCCTCTTTTTGGTTCCTTCTTTCTTCGCGTCGCAGCTGGGGAGTGTCAACAGCACGGGCGTTGCGCGTCGTTACCCTTAGGGAAAGCCGAGTTCAATTTCACCAGTTACTCCGGTCCACGCTGTTCCTCTATTAGGTTCTGTTTTACTTCGAAGGCACCTTATTATTATCATTTCTTTTTCTGCCACTGTCAACACGGAAACAAGGACGTCATCAATGTATGGCCCTCAACGTACCGAAAGTCTCGAAAATAAAGGAAAATAAAGCAGGGGCCAAACCTTTCAGGGAAAGATGTCGCCTCAGGTGAATTGGGGAGACAAAAGGGGGACAGTCGTAGTACTAGGGAGGGTCAGGGGAAAAAAAGGGGAAAAAGAAAAAGGAGGACTGAGCCTGGAGCGTGCAACGTCATTTTAGAAGCAAGAAAGTAAAAAAACGAAACGAAAAAGGAATGGTTCCTATTGGGTTTGTTAGCAGAGAATCATAGTCCTCTTTGGCTCCCCTTGAACGGCAGTCCCGAAAAAGGGAGCGCGGTTCCCTTTTTGCAGCCGGGAAGGAAAAGAAAAGCCCTCAGGAAACATCCTCTGACCATATGACGGAAGTGCTTCTGTCTTTTAAAAATCTCTTGTTAGATTTTTTTTTTGTGCGATTTTGAGTGGCACCGTGAACTTTTGAAATAAAGAAAAAAAGAAGGAAGGTAAGGCTTAAAAAAGGGCAGAAGCGTACAGTGGCGGGAATCCTGTAAAGGACAAGATCGGCTTTTTAGATGTGCCTCGGGACAAAATTTTACGCGATTAATATATTTTTATTTTCGACATGTTCTTTTTTTAGAACTTGCTATATTTGTTTCTCCTCGTTCCATCAATGTTCTATAACGCACGCTGACCTCCGGTAGGGATGTCAGCTTGCGTTTTCTTTCTTAGATTCGAATTTAAAACGGAACCTAAGAATTCACTAAAAATGGTAGGGATTACCAAATAAACTTTTAAGGTAAAGAAAAAAAGAAACGAATATGGAAAGAAAAGAAATGACGGTATATAGCTCGGCGCTAGGATGAAATTTCGTGATGTTAATTCCTTCCGAGCGTGAGGGTGTCGACTTTTCTGGGAAACAAGCTGAAAGCTAGAAGGCAGGCTAAAAGACGTCATCCTTGCTGTGTTCTTTTTCTACACATAATCTTGTCGGTCATCAGATTCCAATCCCAACGCTGAGAGCATTAGTCCGACGTACTTTGCCCAAAACCTTTAGCTGTGCGTCGTATAAGTATATCCGATCGCAATAAGTGGACGATTCATTCAAACGTTAAGAGGTTGCCCAACGCGTTGTATGAAATGATGGATCTCATTTTAGTTGCTTACAAAGCAGTACAAATGGTTTACATTTAAGCTGTTCAATTGTATCTTTGTGAGAAAAAAAAAAAAGGAAGGGGGTATTGGGAACTTTTGTATAGTCTTACAGGGAGGCGGAAGCCGCTTTGTATTTGAGTAAGAGCACATAAATTGTCTTTATTTGGCCTCTAGGATCACGAATATCAAGATTATAGTTTTCAATTTAGTGCAGGGAGGCTGTAGAGAACCATTTTCGAGGTAAATATTTCGGAATTCACGCTCATGTGCATTTTTAGCGCATGTGCAAAAAAAAAAAAAAAAAGAGAAAAAGTGGTAATAAAAGGTCATCACGACTGGTCGGAGGTTTTTCGTGTTTTCTCGCCTTCAGTTGCATCTACGGTGAAACAGAACGTGATATTCCAATTCTTGGGACAAACTTTCCCTAGAATTCACCTCTAACTCGATTTTTCTTTGAAGAAGCTCTTGAACTTGCCTTTAACAATATATATATCAGGGTTCTCCCAGGAATTTCTGAGAGGTAAACATTACGGGGGGCGTTCGTCTTTTTGTTTTCTTTTTGGTTCGTCGCGTATGTTTATTCCCCCCCCCCCCCCCCCCCCCCCCTTCGATTCCGAGTGAAGAGGTCCAACGGGTCAAAAGGTCCAACGAGTCAAGAGGTCCAATATTGGACCTCTTAACGCGTTGGACCTCTTGACGCGTTGGACCTCTTGACTCGCCGTGGATCTCTTGACTCGTTGAACCTCTTGACGCGTTGGACCTCTTGACCCATATTGGATCTCTTGACTCGTGCCTCGATTTGTCAAGAGGTCTAACGTGTCAAGAGGTCCAATATTGGACAGCTTGACTCGTTGCATCTCTTGGTGTGAAATATGTACAGGCAAGAGGTGTAAAATAAGTGCAGGCAAAAAATGAGAAAAAAAAAATTATGAGGGCTCCTAAGCTTTCTCTTACGATGTAAGAATGCGCGAGCACTATCTTTTCCTAATTTGTGCTGCCGCAACGAATAGGGCGCTAGTTGCGGGATCAAGAGGGCCTAGGTTCGAAAGCAGGCAAGGAATGGTTTCGTACTCACGTAACCAGGAAGGTCACGTGACCAGAGTTTTTTTTTTTTTTTTTGTCAAAGTGACCACAGTCCTTTCTTTTTTTTTTTGTTTGGTCTTATGACCAGATAGGTTACGTGACCAGAGAAATCACGTGACCAGGGAGATCACGTGACCAAAGATATCACGCAACCAGTTTTTTTTTTTATTATGTTGGATTGCAGGTCACGGATTTCGACGACGGATTTTGCCGACGGCTTTTTCGCTGACTGAGCCAGGTAATGCTCACGCATTAAAAAAGCAGAAACAGAGCTGTTGACAATAAAGGCGGAGAAGAAAAATGTCGGAAAAAGAGCAAAAAGTTGACCTGTGAAGACTTCCACACGGCAGGGGGGATCTCACGAACACGGCTTTGATGAATCGTTTCTGGCCGGTAATGTAATCAGAGCTCGTGCGTATAACCCGTGATTTGGTTGGTTTCTAAAGCGACAGATACGCGCGCGCTGGGCTGTGGGGATCGCGTGCTGGGCACTGGATTTGTAAATACCAAAAATCATTGTTGTTATAAACTGTCAAGCTTATAGCAATATTCGTTTGTCGGAGACCTGTGTGACTTCGCTTTTCTACCCCTGACCACAAAGTCGTAAATCTGCATTCCCGTGTTGCTCTCCCCCTCGAATATCGAACACGAAACCGGAAAAGTCTTAATATTTCAGAATTTAAGAAGCCTTTTTTTTTTTTTTTTTTTTTTTTTTTTTTTTAAGAATTGACTACGTCGACATTTGGTTTTGAAATAATTGTAAAACCATTTTGAACACATCTTCCGTCACATACAAAAGATATGTCCATAGTTATTTGCTATTTCGACGTCTACCATCACATTAAAGCACTATTACGGCGATTGACGTCAGGGTAAATGAACATAGTTTTTTTTTTCTTAATTTCTGTGTCATCATTTTTAAAAGTCGTAGTAATTAAAATAATTTGTTCACGTCCCGTCAAAATAGCTTCACTGATATTTTCAAGTTCTTGGTCTTCGAGGAGCTTGAAGAGACAGTTTGGCCTGGCGCAGATGGCGTGTAAAGTTACTCATTTTTTCCGTTCGCCGTGGCCTATTCTAACTATAGCACTGGACGGACTAGATCTATCGGCTTTAAAAATCGATGTGCTCTCCGACACGAACAATTCTTCCATCGACTTAAGTCTTTAAAATCCAATTTTCTAAAAATTATTGAGCAACTAACCCACCATCTTACAATTCCAACCGACTAACACATCGCGTAATTTTAACTAAAAATAAATGATATTGACAGACAAGTGTTTGGTAATTCGTGTCAAGAATGCTTAATCATGGAACGTTCAGTTTCATGATTTGTTTCACAGCATTCTCAAAAATAAAGAGCAGTAAAGGAGTTACATATAGCTAGCATAAATATTTGTGGCTGCTCCGTGCTTTTGAGTAAGCCAACGGCCCAAATTAACCCGCTATAGGTTGCACCGGTCACAACGTTTCAAGAAGACAATGCTCGCATTCATTTGCAACACTCTAGTGGACGCCAAGTGGCATAATCTGGGCTCGTTTAAAGACGCCCTCCAATTATATTTGAGCTTCTTTCTATGTTGTGTTATTTACCTCTTTAGTGACTCGATGAACTCAGTGAATGAAAACTAAAGCATAAAATAGTAGTGCATCATATTCTTAATAGAACATACGAGAACCCGGGACTGAACAAAGTTACCCAAGGAAGTATTTGCGATTACAAATACCGAGATACATGAAAGAGAAGGCTAAACGCGAGATGCTGAGGTACATTTGCAGGCTATATCTCGGGAATTTAAGAGACACTTCCGTAGAAATGGCATGACTGAGTCCTAGAACAGAGAGACTGGAACACAGATATTAAGTTCTACAAGTCCAAAACATGTCACGAGGCACTATCCATTATTTAACACCCAAATACATATACCTTGTGGCAAATAGTATCCGTCTACTTGTCTCCAATGGCTTTGTAGTACTTGTATTGTCCAAAATAATTCAAATAGTTCAAACAGTCAGAAACCGTCACAAGCAGTCCCCCTCCCACAATTATAGCAATATCATTATAAACGGAGAAGATAAAAATAAGGCTCGATGGACCTCTTGACGCGTTGGACCTCTTGACGCGTTGGACCTCTTGACGCGTTGGACCTTTTGACTCGATGGACCTCTTGACGCGTTGGACCTCTTGACACAAATTGGACCTTTTGACCCGTTGGACCTCTTGACGCGTTGGACGTCTTGACTCAAATTGGACCTTTTGACTCGTTGGACCTCTTGACACGGCTGCCACGTGGCTGTTGGACCTCTTGACTCGTTGCAAGAGGTCCAACGAGTCAAAGGATCCAACGCGTCAAAAGATCCATTATTGGACCTTTCGACTCGGACTTCTTGACTCCCTGCCCGATCACAGGGAAAGGGGAGAAGGCCTTCGAAGGAGAGCAGGAGAAGAAAGAAAAGCAAAACTACGATGAATGACAGCTTTCGGGTGGCATGGAAGGGCGGGACGGTCACTGCATTGCAGCGGAGTCAGATCCCGCGTCTAATAACAAAGCAACAGAAGAGAGGGAGATGAGAGAAGAAAAGATGATACAGTGGCCTCGGGGACGAGAGGTTTTGGGATCCTGGATGGCTGGCTGTGTCACGGCGTTGAGCGTTTTCCATTTCAATCGGCTGGTGACCAACGCC
Source organism: Ixodes scapularis (assembly GCF_016920785.2). Taxonomy (NCBI): domain Eukaryota; kingdom Metazoa; phylum Arthropoda; class Arachnida; order Ixodida; family Ixodidae; genus Ixodes; species Ixodes scapularis. The sequence continues at coordinate 126,795,008 of NW_024609879.1, read as the reverse complement.
ATCTCTTCGTACGGTATGCTTAACTAACGCAGGAATTTCCCGAGAGTTGTGCACGCTGCACGGTCGCGAGGTCGTAGGTTGTTTCTCGAATATAGAAATCAACGAACAGTGAATCGGTGACTGAATTGCGAGGCACGTATAGACCAACACGCGGTGCTGACGTCCCGCCCTTGCGGCGGTGCTGCTATCGGAATTGCGCATGCGCAGACGGTCCACTTGACGCGCTCCCTGAGCACGTGCAGTGCCCACACCTCGTGCGGAAACTGCGCCTTTCCCCCCCTCCCCCTCCCCACCCTCGTGAGGGGTTGTATGGAAGCAGCGGGTTGGTCTATACGCAGCATCAGCTGAACCGGGAGGAAGGGTTACGTGGATCATTTGGACAGCATAATTTTTTGCAGCCATCCACAGGGTCGACATGTCGCAGTATCTTGCCGGCTAGTGCAACATGACTGCCGACTGGCACCACGCTGTATGGAGAACCAGCATCGGCGTGCGTTTGTGTAACCCCTACTGCGTGGTGCGCCTAAAGACCCCAGGCTATACTCCGTTTCACTTAAGGATTGACCACAGCCTATGCTAGAAGCCGAGAGCGTCACGGGACACCTCGCTCCGCGCGTCGCCTTGAGCACCTTTGTGTTCGAGGCATTTTAGAGTAGGAGAAGGACCCTAGCACCCCTTGTCTTTCTGTGCATGCACACGCTTCACTGGCTCGTGTGCAGGTTGAGCAGCATTGACCACAAGCCATGCACACTTTTATTCATCGTTCGGCAGTGTGCATATATATATTGCATAAAAACGTAAATCATACATTTCTTTCTTTCTTTCTTTATTTCTTTATTTGTTTTCCTTCGGGCAGAGCCCGAAAGAAGGGCCAGTGCAAAAGGCTAAAAAAGCCTGACGTGGCACTGGTCCCTTACAGTCCACACATACAAAAATAACATGAAAATGCATTTCATCTAACAAAATAATACAGCAGGATAAAAAACTTTTACAGAACTGAGGCACACATAGATAACACAAATGCAACAATAAAAGCCATGTATAAAAGTATAAAAATGCGTACTGAATGCAAAAAACAATAATACAGACTATAATCCACATGAAAGAAAAAGAAGTAATACAAAGAATAGACAAATAACAAACATCATTATCGCTCACTTTAAATAAACTGAACATTACTTCTCCTTTTAATGTACGGCACCTGGTCAATTTTGTCCGTGCAAACTGAATTATTTTATTCGTACGTAATAAAACAAAAAAAAACAACAAAAAATACATTGTACTTTTTACATTTTCGCGACATATTTGGAACCTTGCATCCCATGATCCATTACAGCAACCGCTTATCAAACGCTAATTTAAATTTCGATATATCTTATATCGAACCTGAAAGTTTATGAGAAAGGAAATTGTCATATTGCCTTCACATTGGCCAAGTTCGATATCTTACCTGCACGAAAAGAACCGGTGAATTATCGGGAGTTCCCCTCTTCGAGGTGGCCATCTAAGGGGCATCCTAAATGAGCCTTGAAACCATTTTCTACTTCTGCTAAATACTACTGAGAATCACTCCCTAACGTTATTAACTGAATTTTTATTTATTGATCCTTTGGGAGGGAGGATGGCACAAGGCCGCTGTGGGGGTAAGGGGGTTGAGGGAGATTCCGAGTCAAGAGGTCCATCGAGTCAAAAGATCCAACGGGTCAAAAGATCCATCATCGGACCTTCTGACTCGTTGGACCTTTTGACTCGTTGGACCTCTTGACTCGCCGTGGATCTTTTGACTCGTTGGATCTCTTGACTCCTTGGACCTCCTGACCCACATTGGATCTTTTGACTCGTGTCTGGCGAGACAAAAGATCCAACGAGTCAAAAGATCCACTATTGTACCTTTTGACTCGTGGACCTCTTGACTCTTGATGGGAAAGGGGAGGAAGGGCTTTGAAGAAAGGTAGGAAAAAAAGAAAAGCAAAACTACGATTAATGAAGGTTTTCTGGTGGCAAGGAGGGGCATGACGGTCATGCACTGCAGCGGGGTGGGGTCCCGCGTCTAATAACAAAGCAACAAAAAAGAGGGAGATGGGAGAAGATGATGCGCAGTGGCCTCGGGGATGAGAGGTTTCGGCATCCTGAGTGGCTGGCTGTGTCACGGCGTTGGTGCGTTTTCCATTTCAAAGGGCTAGTAACCAACGCCATTTCTTCGTCGGCAATGCTTGATTATCGGAGAAATTTCCAGAGAGTGGCGCCTGCTGTACGGTCGCGGGAACGCAGGTTGTTTCTTGAATTTAGAAACCAACGAACAGTTAGTCGGTGACTTAATTACGAGACGTGTACACGCAGCATGAGCTAAACAAGCAGAACAATTATGGCTTTGGATTTGGATAGCATAACGTTTGACAGCCATCCAGAGGGTCAACATGCCTTTTCGCAGTATAGGAGAACCATCATCGGCGTGCGTTCATGTAACGACTACTGCGTGGTGCACATAAAGACCCAAGGCTACACTCCGTTTGACCTAAGGATTGACCGCAGTCTGTGCTAGAAGTCGAGAGCGTCATGGGACATCTCGCTCCGCGCGACGCCGCGCCGAACCGGAAGGTCACGTGACACACTATCGGCGCAGGATCGGATGCGCTGGCTGGTTCACTCACATGCATGAGTCCGACCGTGTGCGCCTGCATCGTTCGCGTCGTTAATCTCTTTTATGGGTAGCTATTAGCGCCGATATCTTTCGGTGGCGCCGTCTTATGGTTTCCCTCCGTGACGTCACGACTGGGATTTGCCTAGCCGTGACGTCACCAGTTGTTATTCTGGCTCCTTACCATCGGGTGCGACGACGAGTTCGATGGCGTGTTTAAAAAGCACAGTAGAAGCTAGGAGCCATCACAATCCGAAATTAACACCGTCAAAGTTGACAATCTGACAGTGCTCATATGCCCAAGGTTTGGCCAATCGTGTAAAGCTGACCGCAGCGACGCATTTGGCCGCGCACATCGCGAATAGCAACGAAGTTTTAGGCCGCTTACGGCCGCCATTGCTGCCGCGCGGTGTGGTCGTAAGAGGGACTTAAAAACTTGTTCCGTCAGACTTGGTCGTAGTCGGTCGCAACAGTGTGAACCAGCCTTCAGGATAAAACAGAGTACAACGTCGTACGGCCCCGGCTAAATTGCTCATTTGCGGTTTAGAAATATGTCGCCCCTTGGATGGCTGACAAGCATTGCGATGCCTCAACATCCACAAACACCACTGAAATTTGCTTTGAGTGCGTACGGTTCATCATCTTCATTTTCTTTCTGTCATTTTTCTTGTGTAATAATAAAATTCCAACCGGGGAATCTCGCAGTTGGTTGTACAATGAAACCTTAACAGCGACGAACATGTATGTCAAATGAAGTGTCTGAGAGAATAGATTCAGACCTCAAACACGCATGACCGTCATTTTTCCCCCTTTTTTTTGTGGCGCTCATTTAATTAGTTTTTCGCAAAAGAGAAACACATTTCGAACAAGTCATACACCACCTACAAGGTGCTCTTTAGTACATATTTCTAGCGAGCGTGAACGCGACACAATCGCGTTTAAAAAAAGTGCGAAGGGCGTCATCTTTTATGGTCGTGGTGGGGCCTTTTTTTTGTAACGAACAGACAAAATCGATCAAATCATTTTTCGTTAAAAAATATACACGCACTCTGTACCGTTCTTCTTGTACGAACTAGTTTGCAAACAGAAACCCACCCTATCATAACCTGTACTCTGCCCCCTAGCTCGGGCCCGTTTTCCGTCCGCAAACCGGGAAATAGTGAGGAGTTAAAAGGCGTGTCAAATTTAAATGTCTTTAACTTTTTTTTTTGTAGGAAAAATTAAGGCACCTATACCCATTTCCACCCCAAAGAAAAAAACACGTTTTGCGCATTGTTCATACGCGGCGCGAAGTAGTTCTTACGAGATTTGGTTGTCGGAGGAAAAGGCGATGCTTTTGGCATTTGGAACGTGTACGTCTTAATAAGATAACATATATCTAATCTACAATTCACCTACTTATATCTTAATTCTCTACATGAATGCGGAAATCAGCAGTGTTCCGCGAGAAGCCCGACTTTTTTTTACTACGTTCCTTGACGTGGAAACGGGTAGAGTCAAAAAGTGTTTTTTTAATTTTATTGTACAATGCCTCCTCGCAGGCCGCGTCTAGGGCAGGAGTGGTGAGGGGCCTTCCCTAACCCCCTTTCCATATGACGCGGCAGTTCTCGAGTAATTGGACCTTTTGACCCGCATGCGACCTCTTGACTCGCGTCTGCCGGGTCAAGCGATCCATTATTGGACCTTCTGACTCGTTGGACCTTTTGACTTGTTGGACCTCTTGACTCGCCGTGGATCTTTTGACTCGTTGGACCTTTTGACCCACATTGGATCTTTGACTCGTGCCTGGCGAGTCAAAAGATCCAACAAATCACAAGATACATTATTGGACCTTTTGACTCGTTGGATCGTCTGACTCGATGGATCTCTTGACCAGAAGCGGTTGAGGGAGGGGGGGGGGGGGGGGGGTGTCTGGTTTTTTCGAAATTGGCATCAGTTCCACCGTCTTTGGTCTTCGCTGTCTTCTGCAGCACCTAAGTCATGCGAATAAACTTGCCTTAGTTGTTCTTTCTAGGCAATGGCAGTCGCCAATGAAATTCGAGAAATATGAGCATCGTTCGTCCTCTGAACTCGGAGCCAGAACAAGCGGCCACGTGACATGGTGCCTATCCTTTACCTTCAACGTTAATCATACCCACGTGCTGGGCTTGACGAAATAGAGAACTCGTGCTGAGCTCAGACAAAAAAATTGGGTTGTGTGTGTGTTTATACAGCCTAGAACTTGGTCTGCCTCACAGGGGCGACGAGTCTCCCAGCTGTAGATGAGAAATTTAGCCAGTGCGGTACAGCCGCTAGCCTGGGGTCTTTAACATGCATCACGCAGTAGTGGTACACGACCGCACGCCGGTACGATGCTCATCCAGATCGAAACGGGCAGGGGTGGGGCTCGAACTGAGCTCAGACACGAACCACAATCCCAGTGTCCGCCGAAACATTGATTGTCTCGAGCCGAAGTCGAGTGTTCACGTAGTTCTCGTTTCCAATCCATGCATGAGCCGCGCTCGACTGTTGAACTGGTGGAAAGTGTATTGAGTTAGCAAGCGTAGTAATACCCCTGTTACACGGGCACACTTAACTGCAGTTACGCTAAACCACAATTAGCGCACAACACTTGACGACAACATTCTGCGGCGACGCAGTCAGAGCTATGGGCGAACGTGCGCTTGAGCATCTTGAGCACCCATCAAAGCAGTGCACGCGCTCTCTTCACTTCTTTTGAAATAGCTGTCTGAGGGTATAGTGCGGCATCTGTGCTGCCACGTAATGGAAGTTAAAGCTGAGTTAACCGCGGTTAAGTGTGCCCGTGTAACAGGGGTATAAGTGTCTGCTCGATTTGAGGCTATTTTTTTTTTTTAATGTTGTCGTAAAAACGTGAACAGACGTCTTGACTTTTATTACGTAAAGTTTTAGTGGCACCATCTACCCGAAGCGAAGAAAATCGCTCCCTCCCCACTTCCCATAGCCAGCGACACGAAACTGGATGTCTCGGGGTGCCCCCCTCGCGCCGGTTTGCCGGCCGCAAACCGGAAAACGGTGCGTAGTTGAGAGGCGTCCCTCAAGCTTAAATAATAATAATAATAATAATAATAATGTTTATTTTCCGTCAAAACACAAATGACGGAGGGAGACCGAGGAAAAAAGCTGCATCATGCAGCTTGACGGGCCCTCGGCCCCCCTCCTTACACATGGCAGCAGTGGCACAAGTAATCCAAAAAGAAAACCAAGAGAAAAGATAACAATTTCAGAGATAAGAACAGGACAATATTACAAAAAAGGTGCGACTATATATAAAAGGCAAACAAAATCAAAGCACATGCAAGCAAAGCATTATACAATTCAGCAAAAATTTAGTTTATGAAACATGACAACTAAGCAATCACATTTGGAAAAGAAAAAAATGCTCGGAGATTTTTTACAGATGTTGTCGGAAGGTCAATGTTGTGAGTAACAAGAAAATTAAGCAGTCGAGGAAGTGCATACTTTAACATTTGTTCACCGTAGTTAGTTTTGCAAATAGGGAGCGTCCAAATTTCCGTGTTTCGAGTAGGATATGTTGCTACTCTTAGCGAGAGAGACGCCAATTCACTAAGCGCATGAAGATTTGTTTGTACTTCGGATTTATAGGTCATGCATAAACGATATTTATATAATCTATTTACAGGCAATCTGTTTCAATTTTTTTTAAACAAAAACTAAGGCATATAATTAAGTAGTTTTACTGATCTTTTTTATGCAACGCCTCCCCGAGACTAGGGGAGGAGTGGTGAGGTGCTTTCCGTGGTCCCTTTGCTAAATGAAGCGGCAGTTCTCGAGTAATTGGAGCGTTTGACCCACAATGGATCTCTTTGACTCCAGTCTGCCGAGTCAAGAGATCCAACGCGTCAAAAGATCCATTATTGGTTCTTCTGACTCGTTGGACCTTTTGACTCGTTGGACTTCTTGACTCGCCGTGGATCTTTTGACTCGTTGGATCTCTTGGCTCGTTGGACCTCTTGACCCACATTGAATCTTTTGACTCGTGTCTAGCGAGTCAAAAAATCCAACGAGTCAAAAGATTCATTATTGGACCTTTTGACTCGTTGGATCTTTTGACTCGTTGGATCTCTTGACCACAAGCGCCCCCCGGGCACTGCCGGCGGTGCGCCGCTGAGATAGAGAAAGAAAACAACAAGAAAAAGAAACACGCCGAGCGCCCGCGCTCTTCGTTTGAAGCAGTGTGAGCGCGTTAAGTCCGTGCTCCGGAGCGCGGTAGTTTGGTGCTCCTTTCACTAAACGGACAGGGGTGCCGCCGGAAACTGACACTCGAGCGCGCTCTTCGTGCACCGAAAATTTCTCGGACTTCTTCGCACTCCTTGACGTGACGTAAACAAGATGGCTGCGCTGCTGTTGAGACCGTCGAGACGAAAGGCGTAGCCGGACCGCTGCCCCTTTTCAGTTGATTAGTGCTTAATCGAGCAGGTAAAAACGATTTGATTTGAAAGCCAAGACAGCAATTAGTGTTCCGAAAAAGGTTTGTTCGTGCATCTCGCCTGAAAAAGGAATTAATCTGTCAAACGGTAGCTTGCCGATAGCACAGCGACAGAGAAGTTGTCGAGATGAGGAGACATTCGGACCGCTCTGTCCCTTTTAAAGCCTAGCCCAGCGAATAAAGATACTTCGATTTGAAAGCTGAAACATCAGCGAGCGTTGAGGAAAAGGTTTGTTCGTGCGTCTTGCCTGAAAACGAATTGATCGGTCGAGCGAGCGTGCCGATAGCTCGGCGACAGAACAGTTGTGATGAAAAGACCAGTCAGAGCGCTGTCCTGGTTAGAATGCTTAGCCCAGCCGCAGCGAATAAAGATACTTAGATTGGAAAGCCGAAACACCAGTTAGCGTTGCGGGAAAGGTTTGTTTGTGCATACCGCCTAACAACGAATTGACGTGCTATCGAACGACGGTGTGCCGGTATCGGAGTAGGTGCCGTCTCGCTGCGAGACGGAACCGATGGAACCAGGGAATCTCTGACAAATTTGGTGGTTTCCTGCGTCTACGAACGGGTTCAAAAATGTTGTCTTTAATTTAAATCGGAACAGCATGCATGGTCAATATATAGATCGGCCAAGGTAACATTCCACATATGTGCACCAAGCGAGTCTTCAAACCTTTCAGGAATACTAAAACGTTCGTAGAAACTTCCTAACGTCGCCGTCTCTTTTGATTTAGACTCTGCCTCTCCACATGGACCTAATTATTTAAATCCGAAATATTTTCGGCTTCTGCCACCCGTATTCACGGTCGGAAGGAGCTCGTGTGGCTCGTCGATAGTTTCTGGCCGTGTTCCACAACTTCCTCGATCCAACTGTAGGGTAAAGGTGGTTATCGAAAACCTACCCGCGTCCAGCGTTTCTCTATTTTTGTTGTCACGTGACATAATCCGCCGGGGTAACTCGGATCCATTCGAGTAGGTTTGGAACGCAGCCTCGGTGTGTCGCGCCCTTGTACGCTATGTGCCGTTTAGTTGCTGCGCTCGGAGTATGAAACTCGGAGCGTCGGAGTAGGAGTAAAGCGGCTGTCAGCGATGCGATAGCGAACGATAACGTGGCGGTGCGCGGACCTGCTGAGTACGACGGCGACGGTCTGCAGCCATGTGCGCAGCCAAAATCGAACCGTCATCCCGCGGCATAAAAAAAAAAATATTGAGCGGTGGATGGTCGGTTAGCGGCAAAGCCACTGCCGCCCACCGCGGGGAGAACCCTGATATATATATATATATATCGCTGCATGTTTCGTGAAATTATGCACCGATAAATACTGTCACATCTCGGCCTATTTTTTTCATAGAAGGCTTGATAACCGAAGCGCGTCGAGAACAAAGGCGCACACCGTACGTCAAACGAGGCTCAATGCTCGGCCTCCGAAATCTTCCTTCGTCACTTTCCCGCCTTACACACTTCACCTCTGCCTTTCTTTTTTTAACTTTATTTGTTTCATTTCTTTCGAGAACTTTTCGAGAAGACATAGTATACAGTCGGAGAAGAAGAGCGAAATCAAAGAAGAAACGATGATCGAGGGGATTCGATAGCGTAGATCTGCGCCGTCGCCCCGAGTTCCATTGGACCGTAGGCTTCAATTCTCAAATTGGACAATCTCTTTATATAAACGATCGCTCGGGCGCCGCCTCCTCCCCCATCCCCTTTTCCCTTCTTCTCCACGTTTCCCGCCAAAGCGGGCACCAAGACGTAGATACACTTCCTCCCCCCTCTCTCTTTATATATATATATATATGCAATCTTTCTTTCTCTCTTTCTATCTTTATATATATATACTCTATACATACGTATATAGAGTAAGTGAGAGTGGGAGAAGGAGAGAGGGACAGAGAGGAACCAAGAAGTTCAATGTAAGCACCTAAAACCGATAGTTTATCCGGCTTTGAAAAAAAAAAACAAAAAAACAACGCCGTGTGTGTGTGTGTGGGGGGGGGGGGGTTCAAGAAGACCTTAAAGCTAGTCTGACTGCAGTGCCGTGCGCAGGAAGTAGGTGGCGCGCAGTGCGTGGGATATAAACTCATGCACGCATGTAGACACACACAGACACACACATGCACACACACGCACGCTCGCGAACACACAAACCCGCCCGTACACATAAAAAAAACAAAGATGTACAGTGAAAGCGCATAGAGATGGACACACAATTGCGCTTGCGCAGTGATGAGTATTTGGGGGACCGTGGAAGGGGAGAGGAAGGGGAGGAGGTGGCGCAGGAGAGCGTGTGTGGCGTATGGCCCAGAAAGCATTCCCGTGTAGTTTTGGGAAGATGAGAGGGGCTGCGCCGTGGTGGCACATTCGAATCCCGGGTCCGTTTCAGTTGAGAGAGGGCGCATTTGCTTCGTTTGAAGCCTGGCAAATTCTCCGCCGTATCGCTGTATATACACTGTCTCCGACGTCTACCGATCACGAAGCGTTCAGCGCTTCCGATGTTCTGAAGGCGTATTTGGGTATTTTGTTTCTTCTTGGTACGGCCCTACAAAGCTGCACACTATGTGAAGTCGTGTGCATACTGCCGCGCTGATCTTGCGCTTATATAGTGTGAGCTGAGATAGCACTTCGCGGATCACGGGATGAAGATTAGTAGCGTGCGCGACCAAAATCGTCGCTGCCGTCGGCTTTCGCCCGAATGGCCAAAATCAACACACACTTCAACGTCTTCAGCGCTATTAATTCGGCTTGCATTGGCAGAAAAATATCAGGTTGGCAACTTTGACGGCGTTGGTTTAAAGGGACAATGCAACGACTTTCGCATCCTTTGCGCAAATACTGCCTAGGACGAATCTCTGACGTTAACGACCTATAAAACACGCGTTTTTTTTCTTCACCACACGCAATATAAATCCTAGGAAAAATTAGAGAAAAAACAAGCCGCCTTCACCACCTCAGTAAACCAGAATGCCATATCTTCGACTATACTAAGATATTTCATTTTGATTTGTGAATCCAGCTCAAATAACAGATTACGAACCGTAGATAAACTAATATGTAGAACAGTAAACAATATTGCATATGGTACAAAAGTTCAAATGTAGTCGTCGTCAGCAAGCGCGAAGCATTTAGTATAATGCCGTTAAGTACTTTTATTCAATGTATAGTTATACCAAAAAATTACTTCGTCAGAACAGAATACAAAAATCCGGTACAGAAAAGGCTTCTCAGAAATATAGACATAATTTTTGCCAAGGATGCATACGCGTTACGGAAAAAGATTGATAATTTTTTTACGTTTCTCGTATTTTCAATGAGATACCAGAAGAACCTATTAGTCTAGACTCTTTTAAAGAAGTTAAAAACAAATTCAGGACGCGGTGTTCGCAAAATCAAAGGTAAGCATTTTTTATATACATCGACGTTCTCTTTTATAAATTACGTCATCTAATCTGTGTAGTCGAAATGTGTTGTATTGAGAGGCAGAATTGTTTTGTTCTAGATCCTTACGTTAAAACTTGTCGTTTTATTTTTTTGGTTCTGATAAAAAAGAACGTTCGCGTTTTGTCGGTGGGCGTGATACTTTGGATGTCAACTGTTTGGTTCTGATAATAAAGCAAAAACAAAGTATCTTTTTTTTTTTCGCTATTTTTTATGCATATTTCTGTTGTAAGTAAACTTGTCATATACGTTCTTTTTTTTTAACGCATATGGCAGCGTTGTATAGATAACTATTCGTGGCTGCCAGGCCACATTGGACTAGCCTCTAAACTTTGAGGGACCCGATTTTCTGGATTGTAAAAAGAACAACAAAAATACTTATTATTATTAACTCGCAGCCAGAACAAGCGGCCACGTGATCTGGAGCCAATTATATGCCGACAATGTTAATCATAGCCACGCGCTTGGGTTGGCAAAGCACATGGCACGGGCGACAGAAAGAATAAGACCCAAGACAACGGGACGACGGGCACTTCTTCTTTCATCCCTTTGTCTTAAGTGTTTGATTCCGTCGTCCCCTTGTCGATTGTCTCTTTGTTCGTCGTCTCTTTAGCTTAAGTGTTTTATACTTTTTGTCGCCTTTGTCCGAAAACCAACACGCTCTCAAGTTTATATTCACAAGACACGCACTTAGTTCCAGACATTGTTATGGTTCTGCTATTGTCGTCATTCCAGCGATTGGACACAAGCCACTACCCGAATGCTTCTGGAGCTATCGAGTATCACGAGCCCGAATCGGAGTGCCCCCGCAATGCTCGGGTCCAGTCTATGGGTTGCATTCACATAACGTCACTAGGGGATACTGCGATCACCAGTTATATCATCAAGATCTGCGAAGGAAAGAAACGGATAGTTTTTGTCCTTGAAATTACACCGCAAGAAAAGAGTTCTTGGTCAGTAGCGTTGCGTACGGGTATACTTAGGTCCCACTAGTACCAATAAGCTCGTGTAAAGTGAAAAAAAAAAATCCAAGCGATTATTCTTGCACGATTTCTTTAAAGGCGAAATTTTGATAGCCATTGATGTGACTCAAAATTGGTACGAGCATAGCCTCCTCTATTGGCGACGTGCGCGACCGAAAGCGTCGCTGTGGTCGGCCTTCCACGATTGGCCCAAAAGCTGACTATGACGTCGGAAAGGGTACACCATCGACGGAAATAAGAGGAATGAAAGAACTTTGATTTCGACGGTGTTGGCAGTGTTGCTTTGAGAGCGCAATGATTTCAGGCTTCCACCATGCTATTTGCAAACACCATCGAACTTGTTATTCGCAAGGTAATGACGTCACAAGGGGGAACCATAGGAGGGCGCCACCAAAACATCTCGCCGCTAATACTGACAAAGCCTGGCAGATTGCCACGAGACGCGGCCGCCGGAATCGAAAAGGTAGAGCAGCAGACAACGGATGAGCGGAGAGCCACGTGACGGGCGCCCCGCCGCGGCAAGACGCCGAAACACTTCTCTCGAGCGCTGGAATGTTCGCTCGTGCTCCTCGTGTTCCTCACGCTACCGCATCTTTTCTCGTCGGGTTCGAAAACCATGTTTCGGGTCTTCGCCGATGCAAACGCTGTGCACTGACGACCAGATTCCCCGAGAAATGCTCTCTGCTACCAGATCCTCGCGCTCCAAATTTGCGACTTGGCACTCTATGGCTCCGTCGTCGAACTTCCAGGCTTTGTGTGTATAGAGGAGGCTATTCCACGAGACGTTAAAAGACGCGCCTGAACTAAAAATCCAGACTACGGGTCAAAATAATTTTTTTTTTCGTGAAGTTAATGAATTCTCCAATTTCGTCTGACCTGTTCTACTGGCAACACTGAAAGTATGATGTGAAATTTTGTTTGGCCCAAATTTGAACACAGTAGCTTGTTCCCGAGGTATCACAAGATGTTTGGTGGTGTGAAATGAATGCTGGAAAAACCCAGGCCAGTAAAAAGCAAAAAAAAAAAAAAAAAGCAAACGAACGAACACACACACAAAAAAAAACATACGCAACATGTTGCGCAAAATTCTGCGTTTTCTTAGATCGCCTGCACGACTTGCAAGTTATACAACACTTAACGTCACCCCCCCAAGAAAGCGCAGGAAATTTTGATCATGGGCTTGGGCATATACATTTTTTTCCGTCGTTTTCACAATATCTATTTTCAATTTAGATATATTAAATTGCGTTCCGGAAAGAGTAAAAGCGAGGAGGCGAGTTCCTCCTCGCTTTTTCCCCAGCGTTTGCTCTTCTAGAGTGGAAAGACCTGATGGCTTTGTGAAAGCAGCTTGTCTTCCTGCCCTCTTCACCTGTCGCCGACTACAGGTAGCGCTAGTTAAGCCCCGCATTCAAGGGGTACTGCCGAACTATGAAACTGCACGGTTTTTTGTAAGCGCGAGCACAACCTCTGGGAGAATTTCCGCGTAGTTTTTTTTTTCTCAACGACAAACGGGCAGTTTGTGGCACGGAGTTTTAGCTCCTGCTTGCTCCGTTGTAGATGAAACATTTAGCCCGTGCAGCACGCTGCCTGCTTGACTTCGGTTTCTTAAACATGCATCGCGCAGCCATAGTGTTAGTACACGGCCGCACACAGGTACAATACTAATCTAGATCCAAACGGGTGGGGTCTGGTATTGATTATATATAATTATAGAAACGTTCCTGCAGTTTTAGAGACTCCTTCACTGTTTATCTGTGTATGGATGCGTTAGAAAGAATAATTGACGGTAGTTTAAATAAATAAGTAATAAATAAAAAAACAAACAAAGAGGGGCCTTAAAACGGACGGACGCACAAGGTACAAAATCTGAAATCGAAGGTTTAATCTGAACAAACATTATACGAGACCATCACTCAATACTGCTTTGAAATTCAAAACAATCTTTCCCTCTGCGGCGGGATATGGAAATTCCGGTGATATCAATACACCTACCATCGTATTATTTATAGATTCATTTGTTTGTTGTTTCTTTTTTTTTTTTGAACAATATGTCAGACGATAGGGAGGCTGCGTCATCCTAAGGGAAAGAAAAAGGGAAACAATACAGGGAACAGAGTTGCGGAAAATAAATGGGAAGGCGGCTAGGGAAAAACAAGGGGAAAAACAAGAAAAGACGGCGAAGTGTAAGAAACCAGGAAAAATGGGGAAAAACAGTCAAGTGACTGGTATGCTGAAAGCTAATGTTGGTTTGAGAATTATTCTTTAAGGGTGTCAAGCTTTCCCGATAAATGATAACAAACGTTCTACATAAAAAAAAAAAAAAAAACCTAAAGCAACGACGCACGCATTGCTCATCTTGATACTCATATATTCAATTTCTTTGCTATTTAATAAAAATTATAGTTGTCGTTTTTTTTTTGAGAAAATGCAATAAATGTGGGCCGCCACTGTCACCACTTCTCTGATAATGACTGAAAAAACCATTCCAGTCATAAAAAATAGTGAGATTGTTTTCACTTTAGAATTACAATTTTTGTTTTAGAGCCCACATTGAGACCGCTTACGAAGCTTCGGCGCAATATCGAGAAAACGGAACATAAATTACCATTCTACGCTAATCCAGACTATTTTCCAGCCAGAGCCATCCTTTAATTAAACGTTGGACGCGTCTGACACCTGCATCGTTCCCGTTTCGAAGCTACGATTCCATGCACGCTCTAAAGTATGAATTTCTTGATAGGTCTACACGGCACTTTTTTAAGTCGCGCAATACGCTATCGAAACACAAATGCCATGCTCTCTTTGCGAGAGCATCTGAAGTACACCCAGTGGTAAAAGGTAATCCACAGAAAGTCTACTAATTTTGCGCTTTTATGAAACACATCGCAATATATACTTAAACTATATTTTTATATCACGAGTAGTACACTATAAAGTATATAGCGATTTTTCACGGACTCTATAGATGTTTGAAAGTTAAAATTTTACCCGGTGCGAACTCCGGGGCGGCCTCTACAAGGATTTATATTTTTGTGATTGTTCACTGTGACGAGACATGAAGGATTTAATTATTAGCAGAGTAGATTAATGGCGTGTTATGCAGGATATACAAGCTATTTTGCGAGTTAATACATAAGGCATTAGTCAAGGTGGGATATGTATGATAATTTTTACGTTCGGATTAGGCACAAGGTGCGCACTGCATGCCGAGTATAGTCCGGAAAATACAGTGCCTTCAGTATTCATATCCTGGTTGCCATAGGGGGTGAATGCGCGCTGACCGCACTTGAAGAAACACGAAGTACGCTAAGGGTATAATAATGGTATACTTCAGCTACTGAAAGTACGCTAAAAATACATATTACAATGTCCTGTTTTCTTTCATAAAAAAAAAAAAAATCGCGCATTTTGTTTCTGCGGATCGACTTCGCTTTCAATTTTTTTTTTCTTTTTTTTTTCGCTTCGTTTATTATTTTTCGCGCTCTGCCAGGATTTCAGAACAAAGGAGATTTTGAGTTTCAGCGTCTCGAGTTTCTTTCAAAAAGACTGCGCCGCGTTTTGCTGACTGCCCGCGTGGGTCGCCGCGCTTTTCAGATATTTTTTTAGCCAACGTCGGCGGAAACGGAAAAGGTAACTGAATTCTTGGACGGCTCCCGACATAATCCGTTCTGTGGCTTCGAATTTGCCGACTTTGTATCTAGCCATGTAGGAGGAGGCTTAGCCTATATACTCCTGCCATCTCACTTTGAACGAACGCGGAAACGTCGCCGCTCAGTTGCTTTTTTAAAATATTTTTTAAACTGTTCTTTTTTTTTTGTAGGAAGCTTAAGTTGTATCAAAATTTAAACTTACTCCGTACAAAAAAATAAAAAAATAAAATACAAAAAATAATTTCCAGCTGTTACCAGGAAGGACTGACTTCAAAACGACCTTTGCGGGAATCAGCGCACGCAACGCACGCGTACATGGAGGTCAAAATGGCGGCGTCCATGTACGCCACAATTTGGATGTATTAGTGAAGCGTTGGCGGACATGTGTCGAGCGAGGATGTGGCTATGTTGAAAAATAATAAAGGGCTTTTCATGATAGCTATGGACTACCACGCAAATAAAAAATAAATTGCTGTTACTTTTTGGATTCTGCCTCTAGCTCTCAAGTTTCAGCAGCGCGCCTGGCGAGCAAGATGGATATTATTCGTTCACGTTTCAGTTATGGGTCTGATGTTCGTTGCGCACTCTCAGATTTCTCGCGGCCGTCAAGGTGGCAGAATTTTATTGGTCGTTACGAGGTTTTTAAACATAAAATAAGAACAAAAATGCCGCAAGAAACGTTATCGTCTTTATAAGACACCGAAAGCGGGAGCTGCATTTTTTCTGTTTATTTAAACTAGAGCTAGGCGTGGAATAAAATGTTTCATCCGATTAATCGCCACCCTTTAATCGATTAATTAGTCGATTAATCGGTCCTCGTTCGTTTCTAGACATAATATTTTGAAAGTTAAAATAAAATTAGTTTTCTTTGCTTTTGTTGAATATGTGATCAAGACGCAATCTAGAATTTCGATTACGAATCAACCCTAGTGTGTATAGTCTAGAACACAGAGAACAGTCCCTTGCTTGTTCGCGGTAATCTCTGCTAAAGTAAACGGACACTCGCACGGCACTTAAGTGACCGGGCGCGTGTAACCTTCTGCACTTGTCTGGAGTTACAAATCTCGTCTCTAAAGTTCACTTTAGGGTTAAAACTTTACCTAAACGTTTGTCCTTCAAACGGGTGTACTCGTCCACAGCTGCGTGGTGAAAGCGTTTAATTTTTACTTTTTTTTTTGTTCGCCAAAACTTGTCAAAAAAATTAATCGCGATTAAAGCATTAGTCGATAAATCGGTAGTTTAACGGATCGATTGCCCTGCGATGAGTTTAAACGCTTTTTTTTTCGTTCTTTTCCACGCTTTGTTGCCACGCGTAGACAGATACTAACACAGGCTTGTAAACGACGACCGTGGATCATGCGTGATTACATCAGTGCAGTGCCGCTTTACGCCCAATGCAAGTACTACATGCATTGGTCTCGTCTTGCGGTCCCGGTCGCGCCCTCTAGCCGAGAGCGACTGGCCCTTTTCATTCACCACTCCGTCCAAGAAATCCAGTGTGTCTGCTTATTCTTAAAGCACGGGAGACCCAATACGAGGCTGATAATACGTTAGGACCTAAAATAAATGTAAAAAAATACCTTACGCGATCCCGTAATATGAAACACAGCGACAGCTGGGGTGTAAGGTCGGAGCCGCTATATGGCGTCATTTCGGAGCGGATGGACTGAAGGAACGGTAAAGGTGCGAGCGCGCACCATATATAGAGTCCGCATAGGTGTTTCGTATATATTATAAACCGAGTAACACACCGGACGAAAATTTGCGTAAGAAGGGAGTGCGTTTTTGTACGTCACTTCGGTACGAATAGTCGCACGTGCTAAACGAAATGCGCCGATCAAACAAGGACAAGCAAGCAGACGAGACGAAGTGCACTTTCAAATGAAGGTTTATTCATACAAGCACACACACCATAAACACCATCTTTCTGGCTATTCGTTTAGAAAAATAAAACTCTGTATCTGTCAGGCATGCGTTCACAAGGCACTAACGTACGCACTCCCCCTCGCTTTCTGTTACAGAATGCGCATCGTAAAATTCTAAGGCAGTTTGATCCGCGTAACCGCCGAGAATTGTTGTTTGCGCTAATTTTGGGTCAGACGCGCGTGCCTATCCCGGTGCCCTGCCAGGTTGCCCGGAGGGGACCACCCTAGAGGGGACTGTTTTACTGACCGTTCATGTTACCTTGCCACCGTGCATGTCATTTTGCCTGCCTGTTCTCTTGTTATCGGCGGCCCGTGAAATGTTTTGGCGAAGTGCCGAAAATAACCCGCGTCGATATGGAGCGCTGTTGACGGCGCGAAACCGCCCAATGTCCCACTAACAGCTATATTGCTCTAACATCGCCGTAATACCGCTGTAAAAAGAAAAAAAAAAAGAAAAAAAAATTGCGTTGTGATTTTGAACATAACGAAGCATCATGCTCGCGGAGCCTCAACACGGACTCCATTTTTTTTCTTTTTTAGGTCTTAACATGTCTTTAGTTCGTCAAAAGCCGAGCTCTCTGCGAAGATTGCAGCTACTGAGGAGTTTTCGTAGATCGTTTTCGCCGTCCCGCTATGCTCTCCGCAACCCTTTACGATAACCGGAACTCTACAGTTAAGGCCATCGGCGCGCAGGCGCACTAGCGGCTTCTTCGATGCGGAGGACTTTGCAGAGGGGGAAACACGGTCTACGAAAACTCCCTATTGGCTCTCTCGTGTTTTGCGGAAAGGGAGTAGCTCCGGATTTCTTAGAGTGTAAGCTGACAGTGGCGGTGGAAGCTACGTGCTCCTTGGAATCGCTTTTGAAAGAATTAAGTAACTTGTAAACGTCACTATTCTTCCCTACCCTTCTTTGTAATAACGGGAGTTGTTCGGTTATCTTAGGAAGTATTAAAATTATTCGTAACCGTCTCTATTTTCTCCCTTGCTTCCTGGTGGCACCGTTTGTTTGAACGAGTTTCCTTCCAAGGAATCCCGGAGCCAAGTATCCGATGAGAAGATGGTTTACAGAAATTGGTGAACTAAGATGAGTAGTTTAGGATTCGATGATTGTAATCTAATCGAAATTTTAGCCGTGAATTTTCTGCTAAATTTAGCGAGTCTATGGGGTCATAAGGTCAGAGTCACGTTTTACGTCACGTGTCACATGACATGACGTCATACGTGACGCTACCGACTAGATCACCCACACGCGCTTGCACGACTCGGGGACGAGCGCGGGTTTCTATGAGAAGGCTTTGTGAACGGGGCCCGATAACGCTATATCGCTTCCACTCTTAAAAAACCGACCGACCTACAAAATAATTTACCACATCCTCCTCGCCACCTTTCCCGTTTCCTCCTCTCCCCCTTGTATCCGAACGAAAAGGGGGGGGGGGGGGGGGGGGGGACTCTTTTTGTTGCTGCCTCTTATGGCTGGATGAGCCGGGAGCATATCCCTGCTTATCCAGCCCCAAGATGCAGCAACAAAAGGAGTGCCCGCCCCCCCCCCCCCCCCTCCCCGCCGTCTGCGAGAGGGGGAAGAGGACAGGTTAGCGAGGAGGATTTTCCTTCCGTGCGGAAAAACGTTTTGTAGGTCGGGCCGTACAGGCGAAGATTAAGCTTTCCCCAATTTTTGTACACGTTACTAAAAAAAAGTAATGGATTACTATTGCAATTACTTTTCGTTAAAATAATTCGATTCAATTCTTCAATTCCTTGAGAAGAAAGGTAATTGACCGTTACTTTAAAAAAAAAAAAAGAAACTGTTAACGTTCTGATAACTTTAGGTTTTCGAAAGAACACAGTTGTGGAAACAAAGGCTGCATTAGGAAGCGGAGGGAAACATAGTAACTGTTACAAGTAGGGTTGCCGCGAACCTGCCCATGTTCGAAGTCGACCAAGTTCGACTTTTTCGAACCTTCAAGCTCGACAAAGGTTCGACTGAAGTTTGACTTTTGTGCGCACAAGCAAAAAAAAAAAAACAACAACAATTGCTTTAACCTGGTGAAGGGTTCACATTACTAACTAACGAAAGCACGAAAAACGCATATTTTCGCTTTTATATGTGTAAACATTGGTAAACACTTTATAAAATAAAAAATAAACTACTTCCCGAGTGATTTGTTTCCCGAAATTCGAAACATTCGTGTAGAAGCCGGGCAACAATGTCAGTAAGTCGAACTTCCTCGAACTTTAGTGAAAGTTGGAAGGTTCGGCGAACCAGTCGAACCTCGAGGCTCAACGTCAAACTCGAGGTTTGACAAAAAGTTCGCGACACCCCTAGTTACAAGTCGTTTTAGTAATTACAAGATTATTCAGGTTACTCTTGAGATTACTTCCTAATAGTATATGTAATCAAAGGATTGCAAAATTACTTTGAAAAAGAATCAATTACAAGTAATTTAAATACATGTAAAGCGTAAGGCACACGTCTGCAGGAAGGGACTATTTTTAGATGATATCACAAGGGGTAGATTTATTTGAACCCATGTCTCGTTTGGAAGTTAATTTGTCATCTTGTGTCCACTGTTCTCATAAAGAACTACCTAGTCTGCCCTATATGGCCACACTGGTTCACGCTGTGGTCTTTATGGTCTTTATGGTCCATCCTCGTTTCCGAGCAAAAAAATCATTTTTTTCGCGTACAACAACTTATACACGGTACAAAGAATTGTTTTCTGGTGATATTTAATACACAGCACTTCGCACATTACTGTTTACAAACACGTCAGCGTTTGCCCACATCAGCCGTGCGCACTGCGCGTGCGCAGAAACAAGGTTCCCGTGAAACCAAGCGTCTGCGAACTTGCGTGGTTCGTCTGCGTCTTGCGCAGGGGGCCGCGGTGACGTAGGAACGCCGAGCTCCAATTGGAAGGATTCGGGGTCGACCTCATAGCATTGAAGTTTACACACGTACGTCTTTCCAATCGGAGCCAATCAGAGCTCAGCGTTCCGAATGGATGAATGCTGATGGCTATACCCTTCGCAACGGGCGGTAGCTTGCGCCACCTAACGACGTAACCGCAACCCCTTGCGCAAGACGCATACCGACTTGCGCTCCGCATAGCAAGCGGGCAGCAAAAACATTGAGCGCCGTGACAAAGCAGTTTTGGCGCCGCTTGATTGGCTCCATCGGACTGTAACGTCGGCTGCGGTCGGACTATAGACCAACACGCCATAGAGACCAACCACATTCCCGCGAGAGGAAGCGTCTGCGCATGCCCGGTACCGACAGCAGCGCCATGTCAGCGGATTGACGTCAGAGGGTTGAGTTGGCGTAAAGTATATGAAGTATAACGTCTAAAATGTACTCGCGGGCACTCCTGCCTGAAGCCACGGTGCAGACGGGGAGGGGGCATACCCAAGGCGCATCGATATTGGCGGTGGTGATTAATGATGGACGAGTTGTATTGACTCTGTAGATGGCCTCATTTGGCCGCCTGCGCATCCCGCCAAATGGATTCGACGAAGACTGGGTCGATGAAGTCGGCCTAGCGAGTTTTGCCCCCCTCATATTTTTTTTGTTGTTATTTTGTTTTTCAATGTATTCGCTCAAGGTTCGATTTCAATCACGCAAAGAGGATGTTAACCCTTCGCGGCAATAAACGGAGCAACAATAAATTATAATATAAAATAAAAAAAACGAGCAACGCGCCAATGTAGTATTCATGAGTGCAGATCCTATTTCTAGATTGCGATTGGCCCCGACGACAAGTTCGCGTCGTTGGATAGATTTTTAATCATTCTAATGGGGGAAAAAAAAGAGCAAAACGGAAACGATGGTTTACAAAAAGAAGAAAAAAGAAAGAAACGAAAACGAAACACGGGAAGATAATTTAAACTGCACAATAAAACCAAACGCTTTCTCGAGCGCTCAACCCGCAAACGTACCTCCGTCAAAAAAAAGAAAAAAAAAAAAAAAGTTTGTTTACAATGCACAAAAATATCGTTATTTTGGCCCGGAGGAATGTTTATACAACGTCCTATCATCAGCAGCTATTCGTAATTGCAGAAAACATCTAGTATTTTTTTTTTTAATGGCAGTCACTCGTGGGCGACATTTGACCACTGGAGTGTAGAAGAAAGGTTAAACACCGCGTGTTCATTTTCTATCGATAGCAGAGGGAAGAGGCGTATCGTTCCTATGCGGACTGCAAGTCGTCTGCATCCTGCGCAGAAGTTACGGTGACGTTCGAACGAAGCCGAGCTCTGATTGGCTTTGATTGAAAGGATAGTGGGTAGACCTCGATGCTTGATGCCTTGACGTCTACCCACTATTTTTTTTTTTTTGATCAGCCAATAAGATCTCGGTGTTTTGACGTCATCACAACACCTGTGCAAGAAGCAGACAAGAGGTGCATTCCGGTCTCGTGCCATGTTGGGTTTTTGGGGCCCCGTTGCGTGAATCAGTGAGATTTGAATCTGCGCATCGACGCTACTTCGTATCTGCGCCGCATTACAAGAAACGTCTGACCTGAAGCAAATTGGGGAACGAGTCTGATCTTGCAGTTAGACTATGCACACGGAATCAACGCGATGACTAAGTTTAGGAACGCCGAAATTTGTCCGCCAAATTTACAGAACAACCCTGCTCATTTAAGAGCGCGTCATTTTGGAGAAACCGAGGAAATAAAGAACGAAGCTGCCAGGAATGTGCCATTGTTGATTGCAGACAAACCTGATGTTGACTGTGGATGAGCGGACGCAACCGTCGCCGCGTTGAGGTAGATCGCTCGGCGTAGCAAGAATTGGACGCTTCCCGACGCCGAGAGGTGTATTTCACTCCGTGTTCTCTAACCGCTGTCACATCACGGGTGAAGGGAATGTGGAAAAAGCAGTGTTTTTCACCGAATGGCGGCGTTTTCTACTGCTGCTCGTACCAGGTAAGCTGATGACGAACGTGGCAGGGCCAAGCAAACAAGACGTAGAAAACGTAAAGCAGCAAGGCTCGAAAGCACTCAACGAGGTCTATTGATGAACACAACCTCGCAATGTGCTTGCAAGGCAAAACATAATGTAAATCTCGAGCTGCTTTCAGCATTAACTGCGAAGGAAGGGCAACAAGAAGGGGAACACTTCGTGTTGCTTACATATATACATCTAAGAAACTCCTGTTTATATGGCAGCCACGCCAAAAACAATGTCAAAAAAGTACGTAATAAAATTTTAACAAGCATCAAACCATTTCTTGATTTGATATCTTTTGTACTTTTTTACGGGTTGAATATCTTGTATCCAACCCGTAAATAAGCGTATTGCTCAGCCGTAAACCGGAACACGACCCCTTGCACCCAAAGACAAGATTATTGACCTCAGTGAAGAGCGACATTATGGTAATTAAAGTAAGTGTTGTTTGTTTGATTGTTTAGACAGCGGGAAGTCTATTCCAATGGGCGTCTGGTATCTTCGCCGTAGGCGTGAAATTTAGCATGTGTGCAACGACGGTAGCCTATGAAGCCTGGAGCCACACACCACATTTGCGCGCGCGAGATGTGCGCTGGAAGCTATTGTGGTCAGAGTTCCTTTCCTTCAAAGCTATGCCTACATTGTTTTCAGAACGATTCCCCTAACAGCTTGGTAGTCGAGGTTAATTTTGATTTTGACACTTTATTCTATCTTTTTCTCACGCTGGACTGAAGCGCGCGGCGGCAATGGGAAACTGACCGATGAAAAAGAGAAGAAGAACACAGAATCTTATGGCCATTGATGAGGTCTGTATTGTTGATGGGCTTTCGAACTGTAACTTTGGATTTACATTTTCAGCGTTGAATTTGGGAACAAAGAGGACTACAGTGGACGTGAACAACCAGACAACAGAAGTGTTTTCCGTCTTATACCAGGGAAAAGAACCCAAATTATGGCGTTCGAACCTCGTGAGTGAACGGGTAACTGGCCACAGCGATATTTGATCTTATCAGCGTGAAGGCCGGGGGTGTCGCACGTTTCCCCCCCATTGCACGTTTCCCGTCCCGAATGCCCCCACGTGCCGTTTCCCCCGAATCTCAGAATCACCAAAGGCGAACTCCCCGTCTTATCTCACCCGGGTTTCAAAAGTCAAAATACCCTGCAACTAATTTCTCCCATTACGCCAGTGGTTCCCTCGCTTTTATCTCTTCTGATACTTTGATTTCTGATCTAGACGCAGTGTTTTTCGCAGCAATTGAAAGTCAGTTTGACACTCGCCAAGATTGGAGATTTGCAACTTGTTTATTTACATACAACTGCATTCCTCTCCCAAAGAAATTAACATAACTTAAAATCCTCCAAATCGCTGCATAAACATAAAAAAAAAAAAAAGCTTTTTAATGTTCAGCTGCTCGTTGGAAAGACGTTCCTCGAGCATCTTGATGGCCTCGTCTTTCCTCTCCGACTTCTGCCGCTTCCGTGCTTGTCCGCAATTGGAATCCTGGAGGAGTGTAGCTCAGCTCGTAATTTCGTCCCGCTTGATCAGCTCCACGAACATGAACACATCAGGATGCGCTTTCCCGAGGGCGTTGTTGATTTTTCTGTAAGTAGAAACTGCAACATTTTACTTCGGAGCTGCCAAATTTTCAAATGCAAGATTGACTTGCCAGTACCAGGCCTCCTTCAAGCCCGGGCTGCTGTGCTCTGGTGGTGGTTGCACTGGCTGATGTCCTATGGCCAAGTCGTCGGGCCCGCATCGCACCGCTCGAGTGCGGTTTGTGGTACAGGTAAGGCTAAATTAGGGGAAAGGCGAGCTTCTTTCTCTCCCCGCCAGCCTTCCGTGTACTAAAGTGGAAAGAGTTTACTGCACTGGACGGGTGCGGTGTGTCCCACACGAATAGGCCAATAGTTTCGGAGCAGACATGTGTCCTCGAATTTAAAGGGGCGATGCAACAATTTTTGTGGTTTGCGCAAATACCGCTTAGAACGAATCCCTGACATTAATGACCTATGAAACACGCGTTCGTTTTTCACCCCACGCAATAGAAGTCCCAGAAAAAAAAAATTAAAGAAAAACGAGCAGCGTTCACCCCCTCAACTCGCAGCCAGAACAAGCGGCCACGTGATCTGGAGCCGATTATATGCCGCCAATGTTGATCATCGCCACGCGCTGGGGTTAGCAAAGCACAGGGCACGCGCTGAGTTCTAGATATTGTTATGGCTCGGCTATTGTCGTCGTTGCAGCGATTGGACACGGGCCACTACCCGAATGCTTTTCGAGCTAGTAATTATCACGAGCCCAAATCGAGTGTCCACGCAATGCTCGGGTCCAATCTATGAGCAGCATTTAAATATCGTCACTTGGGTGTACTGCGATCCCCACATTACGTCAGCCAATTTTGCAAAAGAGAGATTGAATGAAAATGATCGCTTTTTTCCTTGAAATTACACCGCAACAAAGGAGTTTCTTGGCCAGCGGAGTTGCGTGCGAGTGTCCTTGAGCCCCACTAGTGCCAGTAAGCTCGTGTAAAGTGAAAATCATTTCAACTGAATATCGTTGCACAGCTCCTTTAAGGATGAACCGCGGTGATCCGAAGGTCGGTGGTGCCGTCGCTTTCTAGTTTCGCCAAGCGAGGCGCACGAACGTCGGCGGAACGAAAGCAAGACTGATCATCTGACGGAGAAACGTGATTACCAGGGAATCTTCCTGGTACACTTTAGCAAGACCAAGTTCCTGAACTTTTCGCTAGACTGCCGCGAAGTGGAAATGGCAGCCACGGTGCCGAGCACCAGGAAAGACGAACAGAAAAGCCTGCATGAGTGCCTGCTCAAAGTTCATGCGGACAAGGCTGAGTTAGTGAGGTTTACGAAGAGCGTCCAACGCAGTCTTGAAGTTCCTGAACGCGGTGGCATACACTTCCCGAGACTTCCCAAGCAAAAGGAAGTACGCATTGATAAAATGCACTCCATGTTTGACGGCGCTGATCATGACCACTTTATCAAAGAAGGATGAACAGGAGAAAAACGCAGCATCAATGAATACTTCGTCAGCTTCCGAAAAGTAATCCGTCGCCTTCTGAGTGCCAACGCTAAGAATGCGACCTGCATCTGGGGTGATGTCAAACAGCAGAAAGCTCTGTTTATCAAGAGTCTCCGTGTCTGTCCGCTCCCAATCTTCACTCCAGCCCATTTAGTACTAGATGTATCGTACCGACGCGTGACCGTGCAGGCAATATAGAGCCGTTAGTGGACCGTAAGCTAGAGCTTCCCGTTGCTAGCGGGAGCTTTGGCCTTCTCTTCGAAGCATATGGATTGAGCACGTGCCCGAAGGGCCAGTAATTCGGAGATTACTGTGTACTAAAGCTCTCTACTACTACGTGATGCATGTTAAAAACAACAGGTTAGCAGGGGCACTGCACTGGCTACATTTGACGTCTACCAAGAAGATACCAGGCGCCCATTAGGGCTAACTAACTTTTCATTTTCTAAACGTTCATACAGCATAATTATTACCTTCTCTAGCAGGAACCATCTTCCCTCGCAAAGAACCCAAGCGGGCGGTCCAAGCTCCGAAGCAGTCCCGTCCCCGGCCGTACCTCGCACCAATCGAAGCTGGCAGGATCCAGCGAACAGGCTTCAAGTTTTAGAAATCATGTATCTTTTGTGGTAGGAAGTTCTATGAGAGTTCTGGGAATCATATCACGTTTGTCGAAGAATTTCAGGAGGCCTCATTGTTTGTTACATCTTTACAAATCTTTAGTTAGGTCACGTTTGGAATTTGCCTCGGTAATATGGAACTCAATATCTAGGGCACAGGCCTTGACCATCGAAAATGTTCAAAAAAGATTGATTCGTATTGTTTACGATAGGTACTTTGAAAGGCGCTGTTATTATGACTATGAATACATACTTAGGTCATTTTCGCTTACACTCTTGTCTGAAAGGCGAACGATTCATGATTTTGTATTTTTGCATAAGGTTGTGAATAGTGTAATTGATTCGCCATCAATGCTTAGCAAAGTTAATTTTCATGTTAACTTACGCCATACTAGACATCCTGTATGCTTTGATGTACGTTCACCTTGTTGTACTTCACCGCTTTCTCGGATTCAGACATTATACAACAGCATTGCTCCTAAGCACCTCGATTTCTGTACATCCATTTCATTGTACCGCCATCAGTTGAATAACCTTGTAATTTACTGATAACATTTTGTTTGTTTATTTGTTTTTGGGTGATGGTAATATACCAACGTGTTTCTAGGATTGAACAGGTGCACCAAAGTGAAGACCGCTGTGGTTGTTTTGGGGCACTGAAAATAAAGTCATTATTATTATTATTAAGTTCCCATCCCCCCCCCCCCCCCCCCCCCCCCCCCCCCCCCCCCCAATCGTGCCCATCATTGAGGGTGCGTATTTTCCGGCCAGGAAGGGTAAGCGACCGCCTTCTTGTTGAAAGTCTGGGCCCGAATCCAGTAGTAGTCACTCCTGAATCCTTCTTTGTACAGAACCAAAATTTGTAACCCGCCATTTATCATCAGGTCTTGATTTATCTATTCGCCATCCGCCATCGGCACTCTGCAATCATTCATCTCAATGAGCTATCAGCAATTCGCAATAAGTAATTTGCGGTCAGCCGTCAGCTGAACCATCTTCCGTTAGCCGGCCACCATATGTAATAAACCATCAGTCATCTCCCATGCAAAATATGGAATTAAGCATCAATCATCTACCATTAGGCATCTCCTACCAGCCATCAGCCGTCTACTATTATGGATCTCTTATCATGTAAACACCATCTCGGTAAGGATCATGGCCCAGGCCGGGGGGGGGGCACGAGCCCCGATGTTTCCCCGAAGTCTACGGCTATGGATGTCAGAGGTTTTCATGTGCTAAAAAGAAAACAGAATGATACCTTTCTGGAAAGACCATGCATGTAACGAGCTTCTAGTAGTGGCATGTAAACAAATAACGCTCACGTTGCCATTAGTGACATAATACATGGGAAATGAAATTAGCTTCAATCTCCAGTTCTGGCGAAAAGGTAACGCACAGCCCCCCCCCCCCCCCCCCCCCCCCCCCTCGGGAAAAGATAGAGAAACAGTCAAACACTGAATGCAATATAAACTCCTATGCGTCACGCGTTGTTTAAAAAAAACAACAAAAAAACACGCACACTTCAGCTGCCTGACTCGGATTCCGTCTTTAAATTTTTCTAGTGAGCATAGCGTTTCTTAATTCATACGTTTTGTGAAGATGTTGCATAATTTGGATTTATTCTGTTCTTCTTGTGCTGGGTCAAATTTTAAACCAATTAATCTTCGAAACATTCAAAAACCTATTGAATGGCCCGCAAAAGGCCCACAGTTCATTATTTCACATGGCATTTATCTGAGTGAGAAAAGGCAGCGAGAACGCACAATTATCAGCCATGATTTTTTCAACAATTAATAATATTCTGTGTTACCTCTAAGGCGTATGAAAGAGCCTTTCTTTAAACGGACAAAAGTTTTCGCGAACAACTTCTTTAAATAAATAATTACGGTGTGAGACACATCTTGAGTTATGAAAGAATCTGAAAGTAAGATCTATACCGAGAAATTAAATCCAAAATAGAGGTTAGTTTCGGTTTCACTCCAGAATTAAAACGTGCCTCCTGACGTAAGTATTATGCTAAGTACTTTTTTTTTGGATAAAGAGGGTACCTGCGCTCATAACACCTTAGCTTCCTAGTATTACCAGAAATAAATTGTGCCGCTCAGTGATGCCAGCACGCTAGACAGGCTAAGCAGCGGCATGCATCCCCGACCTTCACTAAACCGGCCATTTTGAAAAACGAGTGGCGCCACCTATAGTGAATTGGAGTCGCGAATAGTTATACACGAATCGGAGTGGTTCCAGGGCTACATTATAGACGGCGCCAGTGTGCTAATCTGTTCTTTCGTCGCAAGCGGTCGGAAGCGGCACATTCCAACACAACTACGCAAACCCGCCTTCTCATCTCCCATTTATTTTTGGGCTTGAAAGGCTCCGACAGGGCGGAAAAATTCGCAGAACCAACCAAGAGGAGCTGGTCTCGTAGAACAGGCCCTTCTTCGTGCGCGCCTGCCTGCTCGGCTGCAACAGCCTGGAGGAGATGGGACGGCTGAGCCGCAAGCCCCGGTGCAGCCTGCCTGTCATGAACATGCCAGAGTTCACCGATATGTTCGGCTGCCAGGAAACTGACCCGTTGAATCCGGCGAAGTGCTGCCCCTTCATATGACACGTGACTCGCGATCTACGGGACAACTGGGGTGCTATGTTGTGCTTTTTGCACTCCCAGGAGACTTGGAAGAGGGAAGTGACGTCAACGACTAGAGCAAATGCAGATTGGATGTTGACAGAAGAAAACAAAATCAACATCTAATCTGCATTTGCTGCGTTGTTGACGTCACTTCCCTCTCCCTAGTCTCCTGGGAGTGCAAAAAGCGCAACATAGCCCCCCTGGCACGTGTCATCCGCCATCTTGATATCTTCATTATCACCAGCCGAAGCTTCGATGTCGAAGAAAGGCTTCAATGTTCGACCGCCTTCTCGGACACTGCCAGTCCACTGCCGTCTTTATATAACACCGTCCTTATCAGAAATTGTGACGTTGAAGACAGTTGAAGAGGGTCTTCAACCGTCTTCATCACGTCGATTGTAGTCTATACTGTATTCATCACCTACAATTTTGTAGAGCTTTAACCGGATTGGAATGTCATTGCTCAATTTGCTGTTTGATCAACGTCGCTTTGAGGAACTTACTGAGACACTATTTTTAGATATGATTAACTGGAATATTGACCTCTTAGATTGATTACTCGTGGGTGCATTTAACTAGATATTTATGCCGGCGAATGGTGCCATTTTATACCCCTGCCAATCCTGAACAGTTATTGTCCTTTTCGTCGAATCCCATAATGTCGTGGTCCAATGAGCGGGCGCCAGTCTTGGAGCAGCGCGGCGCACGCGCGATCACATAATTCAATTTAATGAAAGTTACATTAACTTTGCCGTGTAATAATACCGATCCCGTTTTGTCATCTACCAATGGTCTAGGCCTGCAACCGTTGACTCTGAAGACGTCTTGGTAGCTTGGTTATAGGAATAAATAAGGCAGCATGCCCATTTCAGTATCATTAATGCAGATTTTCATTTTTGGAAGCCTGCTTTGTGTTTGAGATAAAAGTATAATAGCAACTAACGTTTACAATCATTGCGTATATGGCGCTGTTGCTAATAAGGCTAGGACTGCGCGTGCGCAGGAAACAGATTCGCGTGGAACGTCTGCGTGTGTGACTTGCCAATAGCAGCAACACCGCAGCGGCGTGACCTCAGGATCGCGTTTTGGCGTGTAACTTAGGATGAATGCCTTCAGGTGACCCAGTAGAGGGCCAGTGCTGCGCTCCCACCATGATTATCAGCATCCATAATGTGTATCTCTACGGGGCAGCCTTCCAAGTGCAGTGTTCTGCGGTTTCAATTCATGCGTGGTGAAGTGTTGATAAAAACTTTCAGCTCATCTTTGTATGTGCAGCAGAAGAATGAAAATAAAATGAAAAAAAAAGAATTATTCTTTCGTAGTCGCAAACGCATGGCCCCAGAAACCCATTTCTTTCAGAAATGACCGATTCGAAAGGTTCGAACACGCGCGTGCACATCACAAACGCTACCACGAGCCTCTCGCTTGAAAGCCTCCCATGGCCACTCTGTAATAGTCCACTTTCGAAAGGCACGTGATCAATGTTGAAAGGTCTGAAACGCTGCACAATGACGGAAGAAGCGACACCGCAGAGTTGAGATTCTAAATCTACATAAGCTAGAAATGAAGTACCATCAGTAGAGTTCCTAAGGTTCCAACATCGGTGGTGTCTTAGGTGTTCGCCATTGTGCAGAGATTCCACTGCTTACAATAGAGGGCACACTTTCGAAAGTGGTCTATTCTATGTCACGCGAACGTGTTTTCATTTCAGAAGCTCTGGGCGCATGATTATCAAAAAAGGTGATTTCGTTTACACGAACATAGTATGACAAGGATAGCCAAGCAACGCGAAGCGTGAATTTTATCTAGGGATTTTCAATAGTGCTGGTCAAAAAACCAAATTGTTCAATCTACAAAAACAACACATATTCAGACTATGATCCTCTATCGCAGCAAAAGCAGATCACACAATAAAGAACGCAAAGTTGGGTTCCCACTGCTCAGTAAAGGTACACTACGCAACAAATTTTCTCTCCCCTCCACCTCCCACGTTTCCCTCCTTCCCCTCGCTTGTTCACGCAAGGGGGGCAAAAAAAAAAAAAAAAAAAAAAACAAGCTTGCTCTAAATTTACCGAATCGCCAAGTTTTCCGGGAGGGGAAACTCTGGCATCCAAAATTAAGCCAAGCGAACGGACCCACAGACACACAACGCATTCGCACACACGCACGCACGCACGCACGCACGCACATACGCAACACATTCGCACGGTCATATAGGCGCACGCACGCACACACAAAAGAGGAATTGCAAAGTGCCTCCATTACGAAGTCGAGCAGACTCCTACAAAACTCGCCGCTCCCAGCAAACCAGCACCCCCCGCCGAATCCGTCCACCCCACCCGTTAGAGAGCTCCTGTCCTGGCAACATTGGGCGGCGGGAGGCGGCGTTCACGGGAGCAGCCCGCTGATGACGTCAGCAAGTGTGTTTGAACACCGCGAAAGGAGCCCGGCAGCAGCGCCTTGTATAAAACCGGTCTACGAGGGCGCTTATGCATTCGTCGTCTCCCCGCTTCTGAGAGGGGAGTCAATATTTGGGAGGTCAGCGAGACTTCTAAAAGGCTCGACTAGAACCTAACATCCCAGTTGTACTGGGGTCTGTTTGCCCAAGCGTCGTCGAACCGCAAGGTTCTTGGAGCTGCCGATAGATGACGCTCTGCCTGAGTGTGTGTGTAAATTAGGGTGTGCAGAAGGGTCTGTACTTTGCAACTGAGATTCCTTGGAGCAAAAGAGAGAGGATGTAGCTGCTTCCAACTGAGAGAGAAACGAGAAAAAACTAGAATAAAGGGACTTTCTTGGGTCGTGTGGGATATTTACCCGATTTCAGAGACTGAAAACGGGAGAAAGACGCTATCTCCTGCACCCCAGCAAATGCGGAACGCTACGGACCCGGTGAGCCGAGGAGCGCACCGGAACAAGGGCACGTGACAGCATGTCTTTGGAGAGTTGTCCTGCCGTGGGAGAACCGTCACGTGGTTTGCTCCGTCGATCTGATTGGTACGAAGAGGCCGTAGCGTTTCGCCTTTTACCAGGTCATGATAAAACGAAGTGAAGTAGTTCTCTTGTAGATGGCTCAGGCGAAAGGGGTCCTTCCCAGCATACCTGAATTTAGGAAGCAGCAAGGGCTTGTTTCGGGAGCGCTTTTTGTTCAGCGCTAGATTACCAAAAAAAAAAAATTTTTTTTTTGTTGTTCTTGTTAAAAGTTAGAAAGCGGAGATTTGGTTTTGTAATGAAATTGGACAGAACAAACTCGGGAGCTAGTAGGCGAGATTCTGGTCTTGTCTGATTCGAAGAATTGCTAGGGAGAGCGCTCGCCACTATAGGGATCGATGTAGCGTAGCAGGCAATACATGATGATGTAGATCGGCTGAGTACACACTGTTCCTCTTGAAAAGCGAAAGGCGTCTTGCTCGTCGCTTTGTTCCGTCTGTGAAAGTCAAATGTAAGGTCAACTTGGTCGTACCGTATGTTTGGACAGGGTCGTCTGATTTGAAATGATGCGACTTCTGTTTTTGCTGGAAGTGGAAATCTGAATGGTGCACGACGACTACATAGCAGGACTAATTATGGCAATCAAATGATGAGACCTACACCACCTTGTTTTCTAAATTGGCACAGCGAATTCAACGTGAACATCTTGAGTTGGACTCGGAAAGAGGTGCTTTCTGTTTTTCTCGAAAGTTTTCCTAATTACGTCGCTGAATGTTAAGAGCATGATGTGATTGTACGATTTAGATTATTTTCTTTTTGCCATTTTTGATACTCCTATTTTGTTTGGTGGTACTTATCTTAGTATAGTTATATATATTGTGTGTATGTCTGTATGTCTTCTGCCACTGTATGGGGAGCAGTGGCTTGTCAACCAACACTGTGTTGCTTTTTTTTTTCTCTGCTTCCCTTCTCCAAGTGAAGAGAAATAAAGAATTTGAATTTGAATTTGACCAAGTGGCGTTCCTAACCTTTCGTTTTGACGGTAAGACTTTGGAAAGAAAGGGTTGACTGTGATGATGACTACGCTGCCAACAGTCTTTTTTCGGTAAACCTTAAGGGTCATTTCTGTATTCAATCTCAGCACCTACTCGCCTCAATCTGGATGAGCATCGTACTGCCTCGCGATATATAGTATGATCATTACTGCACGAAATATGTTAAAGACCTCCGGTATCGTCACTGGCCGAATTGCCAATCTACAACTACTCCGCCATTCTGAGGCATATCAATTCTCGCTGTCATTACGTCCATGCATCAAATTTGAATTGACCACCACAATAAGAGATGCGGGCAATAGCACGTTTTCGAGCTACAGAAGCGGATGAAGCGCGCCTCTTTTCCGCAACGTTTCTCAGCCGGAGCCACTTTCAATGACAAGCAAAGCCGCTTGAACTGATCTAGACAGTAAGCAGTATTGTCGGATATTGTGGCACAAGGCACCACCACCCGATTCAAAGGTGGTAGCCACCAACACGGAAGCAGACAATACCTCTGCCAGTGTCTGAAGCAGTCGGGTTATCTAGTAACACATATAGACCTTTTCCACAAGGGCGCCGCCATCCTGAATTGTCGTCACTTCCAGTATGGGCAAAAACATTGTTTTGCCGTCGCCACGCCAATAGAAGACATGTGACACATTCTCGTCTTGGTTCCCCTCTATTTTTTTGCTAGTTACATGTTGAAACGTTTTGCTATTTTGTCGTCGTCCATACTGGGAGTGACGACAATTCAAGATGGCGGCGCCCCTGTGGAAAACGTCTATATTCGTTATCACCTCAAAAACTGCAGTAAAAAAAAAAAAAAAAAAAAAAGAAAACGTAGGTTCGGCTTTTTGCGGAACGATACTAATCTGCCCTTTTCATGTGTTGAATTAAGATATGTGTAGTCGTATCTTAGATTTGCTTTATGTTATTTTATCAAGATGTGCATGGTTTCAAACGCAAAAAGCATCGTTTCTTCCTTCGACAACCAAATCTTGAAAGAACTACTTTGTGGAGCGCATGAATACTGCGCAAAACTAGCGATGACGTCATGTGCATGCCTTGTTTTCTAAGCAGACATGTACCTAACACGCCACTAGTAATGAGTTACTTCTACTTCTACTTTTCTCGGCAACGAGCAACATTTTGAGTTAATTTTTTTCAGTAACGGAACGAGTAACGTATTTAGTTACTTTTAAATTTTAAGGCCAAGTAACGAGTGACGGTATTTCGTTACTTTTGAGGAGTAACGTCCACAATGCCGGTTAAACAGTGTCGTTTTAATTCTATCCTGAGCATGCGCGTCTATTTCGACTTGCGACAAATGCAGAAGGGCAATCCGAACAAACAACTAAACAGTGTAACATTATAGCACCGTTTATCGCTGAACGCGGTCGTCAAACTCTATAGCTGCAAATGTTCTTCACCCAGCGATCACAATAAGGTTCGCTAAAGGTGTATCCACACGACGGACCGGGCCGCGGACCGATTGATCACGTGATGCGCGGCCCGCGGGCCGCCCGGCTGCAATGAGCATCCACACGGCGGACCAAAAGAGCAGACGACAGTGTGAACGGGCCGGTCTAACCCTCGACCTCACAGCTCCACCAAATGCATGCAGCGAGCTGCTTTGAGACTATTTGTAAGGAGCCAAGATGGAGGTTGAACGAAAAAGAAGTTTGGCCGCGGTGGCCCTGGCGTTGACTATTGAGGACGAGGAGGACTTAAGTGAACCGAAAAGGGCATGCATCTATTGTCCCGCAGAGCGGGGAATTGCTCCACGAGCGCGATGAAGTAAAAAAGTTGCATCGTCGCACCATGCCGCCATCGTCGCACAACAATAGGTTCGTCTTCTTCGTCTTGAACAGTTGGCGCCAAAAGAAGACGACGTTGGATTTGGATTCCAATCCAAACAAAAGTCAGCTTGTTGCCAGATTTAGCACTTCAATAATACTAAAAACGCCGCGGTCCGCCGCCAAGGTCCGGGCGAGAAAAGTGCTTGGCATTTCTCACAAGCGCGGGCCGCGGACCGCCGGCGGACCTCGAAAACCGGTGACGTAAGGTCACGTGATGCGCGGCCCGCGGACCAAAACAGCAATTGGGTCCGTCGTGTAACAGTATTTAGTAAGTTTTAGGGGGTAACGTGAACTTCTCTACTTCTAGGCCATATTGGCATATTCTTTCCGCTTATTGCAATTTGTTGTTCATATTTGAGCTAAGTAAACTACGTCTCGTTTTTGTTTCCCGGAACACTAGAAAAGGAAATACATATATCTGCTCAACGGCGTTTCGAAATCAATGACACAAATACGGCCTTGCGAACGCAATTTATTCTCTAGTAACTTCAATCTACTGGAGAGACTGTAGGATTCTTCAAGTCTTGCGGCGGCTCAGTGCCAAGAAGTGCAAAACGCGAGCAGTGCGAACTGCTCTTCGTTTTTCCGTGGGTTTAAGAAGCAGAGCACGGGCCGCTCCTTCTCCCCTAAGGCAGGTCCTTAAATAGAAAAGATTTACAATCGGAGAAGACAAACACACACAAAAACAAACTCCACGAGCTCGTTATTCCACGTCCGGATGTGCTCAGCGAAGCCGCCATATTTGTTTCATTCTCCGCCGAATTTCGCAGAAACATCAAGATCCAAACAATGTGAAAGCCGCAAATCAGAAAAAAAGAGAAAAGAACAGCGACTCGTAACTGAGTTTCCATGTTCGAATTTTCAATTTAGACCCTCCGTACTGGCGGCACTATACTCCTTATGCAATCTTTATTTAACATTCTTTAGTTTCCCTCTTTCTTTTTTGTATTGTTTTGCCCTGCAAAAGTACGGCGGGCATATTGCATTCGACGGAGGCGTATCACTATGCACAGCGTAACTTTCCCCGGTCCTGTTCGTTAGAGGAATCCTCGTTTCTCGAAAGTTTGAAAGAGATTGCCGCAATTCCTGCGCAAACAGCCTGGTAAGAAAAACGAAAACACAAAAAAAGGTAGAGAAAAAAAAAAGTGAAGCGAGAACACGGCAACACCAGAAAGACGTAGCTACTTCATTAGTGAGAGCAAAGAAGAGAGTCGTCGTTACCTTTAATTGAATATAATTATTTAATAAGCTCCCACTCCTCGGAGTCTGCGCAGTTCCCTTGCTCTTGTTTTATCCGCTTCCCCTCTCCCTCCCCTGAAGCCATGGACACGAATTGGTAAAGCGAATCTCCGCGTAAACAAAAGTGCGCGCGCAAACAAAGTTTTAAGTTTGGGGATGCAAAAAATAGTATAAATATTAATCAGGAACGACAAAAAGAAAAGAACTAGCACTACTACTACCACTGCGAGCTTTTCCCTGAACTGCTCGTGTTTAATTTTAACAAGATTAAAAATCTTTTTTTTTTTTTTTTTTTTTTTAAGCTTTGCTCGGGGCCGAACATGCAAACCTAATATTCCATTATCCACCTAACGTATTGTTTTATTTTCTTAGAACCTCTTAAAAACAGAAAAAAAAGGGATAAAAAATGTTACTGTTTGAGAATGTCGTGGGGGAATTGCCTTATCCTAATATAAGGGGATGCAATATGTAACCTTACGGTGGAGATTGTAGAAGATTTTAAGTAAGGCTGATGTCTCGATTTTTTTTTTTCGTGTGATGCATAGCTTTTCGACGAATGAGCGAAAACTATATAATTAATTTCGCCGCCTCTTTGATTTATATTGACATAAATAGCTACCGCGAACTTATACATTGTAGAAGATGAAAGGCGAAATTGTATATAACAAAATATACGTTTTCGAAAGAAACGCATCTATAACGGACTTGCAATTTCGTTATAAATGTACGTTTTTGAACGAACAAGTATATATATGCTACGAAATTATATATATGACAAGAAAAAAGCTTTACTGTCGTTTTTTTTTATTCCAATTTGAGATATCGATTACTGAATATTTAAAGAGAGATCTGGATGGTAGCCGAGTACCGCATAGTTGATGAAATTGGGAACGGAAACGAAGTTCCTATATTAATGTTGTTCGAGTTTTTTTTTTTTTAACATTTTCATTCTAACGTTTTACACGCGGTGGAGGCCTGGTTCATACATATTCAGCATGAGCCGAACACACACACACACACACACACACAAAAAAAACAAAAAAACTCCCGAGTTATACTTTTTTTTGTTCTGGTTGAGCTTGTAAGGTTCCAATTTTTTCTTGTGTGCACCAAGCAGTAGCGATGAAAAATTCTCGTAAGAAACACACCAATGAAATTCGGAAAATTTGAAGAAAAGCGAGGTTTAATAGAGGGCGTATTGGGGTCTTTCGGAACTACTTTTTTTTTTCTCCACCTAAAGCCGCGCGGTCGCATTTCTCGTACGTCATACAAAAGACACGGATATTTCTCCGCGGACATTTATGACAGAGAATAGTCTGCGGACGCGCTTCATTCGCATTCGGCGCATGTTTAGTTCATACATATGGATGCCTCGAACATGTCTGCGCACGTTTTTAATGATGTTTGATGTCATTTGATTTTTTTTTTGTTTTATGATTTCAAGATTTTATGACTCTTATGATTTCAGACAGTGTGTGCAGATTTTATAACCTATAACCAGTCTGCCCCCCCCCCCCCCCCTCCCCCCGGCTTTAGAGTTAGGACTATGGGGACAAGCGTATTTTCAGTGTCTAGCGTTACGTCCGACGGAACTCAAAATAAAAATTAGAGTTGCGTCCGACGTGAGTAACGTGACATTGTTCCAAGGTTTCGAGTTACGTCGGACTTAACCCAATGTGAAAATTAAAGTTACGTCCGACGGAACTCGAAATAAAAGCTAAAGTTACGTCCGACGGAACTCGAAATAACAACTAAAGTTACGTCCGACGTAACTTTACCCCAAGGTTTCGAGTGACGTCGGACCAAACTCAAAATGAAAATGAAAGTTACGTATGACGGAAATAAAAGTTAAAGTTACGTCCTGTATAACCTACGCAAATTACGCGTATGGATAAGGGGGGGGGGGGATGGGGTATGGGCAGACTTGTGCACTACTCATTAAAAGTAATGAAATTAGTTGTAATCGATTTATTTATTTCAGTAACTTTGTATTCATGCGATTGCCTTCATTAGTTAGTGACCACAAGAGTAATCTGATTACTTTTGAAAGTAAAAAAAAACCGATATTACTCGTGACCGTAACGATATTTTCTCTTTCCTTCCTAATGCCGCATTTTGTTTCCACAGTATTCCAACCAAGTAATCTCCGAACCAAGTCTCAGACAGGGGAAGGTCTACCAAAAGTGGAGGATTTAGAAGAGGAGTGATTTTAATCGGCGATGTTATGTTCCAACTATGGAGAGTACGTAGGGACCGTCTTCAAACCGGCAGAAAAATTCGTGCCGTTTTGAAAATCCGAAATAACCGGACATTTAACGGTTACTACTACAAGTAACGGTCAATTACTTTTTCTCAGGTAATCAAGTAGTGCCGCGACCGGTTATAACCAAGTCGGTTATAACGGAATAGCGGCTACAGCGAAGCGATCACGATTTGCCATTCCCGTTTGCGCTTCGTTATAACCGATTTCGGTTATAACGAAATACCGGATATCACGAAGTGATTTCCGACTCCCGTTGACCTCGTTATAACCGGTCTCGATAGTAGTATAATTGAGCACTTCTTTACCAAAAGTAATAGTAATTGTAATCAATAACCTTTCTTTTAGTAATAGGTACATGATTGGGTATCGGGATTATTGTCTGTGGTATGTTAAGAGTTGCGCGACAAACGCCCTCTCGCAGATTTCGCTGTCCGCCACGATTGGCCGTTTCGTCCTCCCCCTTTTCTCCTCTCCAGCGTTCGCTTTTCTCAAGTGGAAGGTGTGTGTGCGTGTGGGGGGGGGGGGGGGGGGGGGTGGAGGTCAGGTCGGAAGGAGCTTGTTTTGCTTTCTTTATCCTGCAACAGGCTACTGAAATAAAACTAGCTATCGTCGTTTTTTTTAAATTTTATTATCGGAAGGATTTTTTGAGGCGGCGGTGGTGGAGGTGTTTGGTAATGTTTCGGAGCTGAGGCTCGACGTGTCGTACCGCGACCAGCGGGTGCACCATTACACCTAAAGATAATTGCAGGAGGCATTAAGAGACTACGCAAACGTGAGACTTAAGGCCGGTTCTCACATGCAGCGAAGCGCTGATGTAGCGCTGTTCACGTGTCGTCAGCTACTTATCGTCTGCCATGAGCAACAGTTTTGCCGGTGCGATACAAAGCTAGTGAACGCTCCCGCCAGCACGCGCTTAGCTAAGTGTCAGCGCTATGCTTGTAGCGCTCCGCTGCATGTGTGAACAGGCCTTTATCCTGCCTCAAGACAGTATAGAAATACCAGGCACCACTCTGTGGCCTACGCGAGGTTCCTCTCTTTACTTATCGACGATAATACCGATTATACAGTTTTTTTTTAACTTAACAGACTTGTTTTAAAAAAAAAAGTCGTGAAAGTTACACTAATGCGGTTTGTGCAGGTGAGGTATACGGCTAGGGGGACATAGTATTGGAAGCTAATCGTAACGATCAGTCGGCTCATTAATTAAAATTTGTTAATTAACTTTTTAAGTAATGAAAATTTGTTCCAATCAGAAACTTGCTCAGCGTCATCGAAAACAACTAAATCAACTCTTTTTAGAAGGATATATCATATAACGCAGGGGCAGTATTTACCCTCCGGGCAGTCAAGTTTGGTGTGACACGTTGCGCCATCTAGCTCAAAATATTTGCAACAC
Organism: Ixodes scapularis; assembly: GCF_016920785.2. Classification (NCBI taxonomy): domain Eukaryota; kingdom Metazoa; phylum Arthropoda; class Arachnida; order Ixodida; family Ixodidae; genus Ixodes; species Ixodes scapularis. The sequence continues at coordinate 126,755,962 of NW_024609879.1, read as the reverse complement.
TGAGAAGGCCTTTCGCCAGCCTGCTTGCTCGGGGGCCTGTTCACGCATCAATTTGAAGGTGTTGATTCATGCATTTTTGGTCTTTTATTCTTAACATTGCTATCGGATGTCGCAGAAGAGCAAACGCCGAAGCTCTTGGCGCTGTTGCATACCGGACGGTCGCAACTGTGGAAGCATAGCAGACGTGAAACTCTACAGGTTTCCGTCGAAATCGTGGAAAATACAACGCCATCGGAGATGAATAAATGCCATAAAGCGTGTAAAATGAGCATTTCGTTCACATTGCCTGACTTGAGATGCATTTCTAAATACGCTATTTGACTCGATATTTGGAATTAATGCGCTGGAAGCACGGCATTGTCTTTGGATTCGATGTGATGACGCTAGAATTCTAAATAGATTTCATGAAGATTGCCATAGTAGCTATTTTATACAAAGGAGGCATCCTTGGTAACATTAACAATTACAGGCCCATATCTGTCCTTCCACTGTTTTCAAAAGTACTTGAACATGTGATAAAAACTCGAATGAGTAAATTTCTTGATGAGCAACGTGTATTTGTAAAAGAACAATGCGGATTTCAGAGGGACATATCTACGGAAATGGCGCTAGTAAATATTAAAAAAAAAGACAGCTGTGAAATAATTTTAAAATGAAAAATAATTCACTGTTGGAGTATTTCTTGACTTTAAAAAGGCATTCGATTCAATAAAATCACGATATCCTGTTTCACAAACTTCCTTTTTATGCAATCCGAGGTGTGGCGCTAGAACTGATCAGTAGCTATCTATCGAATAGAATGCAGAATACTTGTCTAAATGGCTACCGATCAATGCCTGAACTAATCACGAATGGGGTTCCGCAGGGGTCTATTCTGGGACCATTGTTCTTTATTATTTATGTAAATGACATTGTACACATCCCACAAACTCCGGATATAATCTTATATGCGGACGAAATGAGCTTGTCCTTTTCTGGTAATCATTCGCGGGACCTTGAAACTGCGGCTAACATGTGGCCAAGGGAGCTGTGTTCCTGGCTGGGATCAAATCAGCTACAATTATACCTGAGCAAAACCAAATATGTAATTTTCAAGCTCCGAAATGAACTTGATGACTCTAATATTATCTTACAAGTTCCAAAACAGTGTAATTGAACAAGTCTCCGTTTATAAATTTTTAGGTGTTTTTTTTAAAGAAATTTATCATGGACCCCCCATATAAATAAAATTCATAAGAACATCTCTCGATCCATTGGCATCTTATACAAAGTTAGATCTTTGATTCCAAATTGGTTAAAGAAGCAACTGTATTACTATTTAGTGCATTCTCATCTTAATTACTGTTTATTAGTCTGGGGATCGACAACTAGGACAAAACTCGAAAGGCTTTTTTATCAAGCAAAAAAAGGTAATACGCTGCCTAGATAATCTAAATTTCATGGACCGTACCGCCTCGTACTTTTTAAAGCACAATTTGCTTAACGTTAACCAAATGTTTTATATAAAACTTTCAATTTACATACGGAACGACGTAATTAACCACAAAACGACTTTTTTTGAGAGATTCCTTTGAAATAATACTCAATATGATTTAAGGCATGAATCCTATAAGATACCTCGGTTAAGAACAACCTACGAGAACCAGAAACTAGAATATATGATACCTCAGTTTCTAAACAAACGTCCAGATGTTATGGGAATAATACTAAATAGTGCTTCACGTTGCAGCTCCAGATACGATTTAAAAATGTATCTTCTGTCATGTTTTTCGGAATAAACTTGAACGTCAATTCGTCTTTACATACACTGTGCGTAGTATTATGAACGGGTCTATTTTAGCTACTGTATAAAATATGACCTGTAATTTCCATCCTTGTGGAGGTAATGGTATCAATGATATTGCGCTGCTGTTTCTTGCCGATGTTTTTGTTTCTTTTCCCGATGTTTTGTATTTGCTTTTTCCATTGACTGCTGATGAAGTGTACTATGGGGACTGGGCCTCATCAGGCAGAGCTGATCTGCCTTTTGCCCTTTCTCCTCTTGACCCTGTGTCCGAAATAAAACAAACAAACAAATAAGAATCAGATCAGTCTTTCGACACTCTCATTGCTCTCTGCCCCGCGGACACATCTTGATCGAACGACGTTTTCTGGACGTTTGATCGTAGTTACTGTAAACCGAAGTGAGCGTTTTCTCCGCTTCGCCGATTGCAGAACGAACTGTCGTTTGCGCCTTTAGCATGATCGCGTAGCTGCCTAAGATGGTTGCTCTATTTCGACCCGTGTCTATGCGGTCCTAACATCATCCCTTCCGCGAAAAAAAAGTCTCCCCAAGAAATAATAATAAAAAAAAAGTACTTACCCCACGAGAAAAGGTTATCCATGCGGCGTTTATTTCTGAGCTATGTAAAAGTGAACAGCACATTCAATGGACGAGAACGAGCATCAGCTTGAGCCGAGCAACTGCGTACGACACCGTCCAAGCTACGGACAGCTTGCACGAAAGACACATACCTCGGGCACAACAGTCGTCTTCAACACAGCGATGAGGGGACTGGAAACTAGCTGATCACCAAGACGAGGTCAGCTATTCTTGCGGGAAGAGTTCACTTGGGAAAAAAGGGTGGGTTACCGTCCTTACCCACGGTAAGGGTGGGTTACCGTGGTGGGTTACCGTGGGTAAGTAGAGGGGGGCGTTTTTAGTTTCGCTTTTGCGGTGCGCTTTTGTAGAGGAGGGAAGCTCGACGGGGAAATCTTCGCTTTTGTTATCTTGAAACGCGCGGAAACAACGTAAAAAAAAATACTGTCCTTGTTTATTTGCTTTCACTTATATTTGGCCTTAATATTATGATGTCCAATTTTCTTCTGCTAGCTCCCGTTCCGGGTTGGCCCTACCTATCGAGAAAGGAACCTACTAAAACTCTCTAATGCTAGGACGACACAACCACACATGGATGCACATTTATATATTTAACGTTTGGTAGATTCTCAAAACAGTCAGTAGTGTAACGCGCGAGAACATAACGCTCGGAGTTGGCAATAACGTAATCTCGCAAGGCTATGCCCGCGGCGCTGCCAATTTTAGCCGTCCCAGTATTGCCTCATTCGGCCATGGTGGCGCTGATGAACAACCGACGGTTGCGCTCTCTGGAACCCTGCCCAGAACCTATCACGGTTTTCCGTAAAAACGCTCAATTTGAACGCCTTTCTGGGCTTCGATTTCTTACCGGGGCGCATCTCTGCGGCCGCGGTCCTGCTCCCCACTGTTCGAGACGCTCAACACACGTGCGCCCAACTTCCCTACATGCTACGAGGGAGGCGAGGGTGTGGCCTCGCGCCGCGACCACCGGGGGGCAGGACCGCGGGCACAAAGATGCAATCCGATAACAAAGCGAAACCTAGAAACACGTCCAAATTGAGCGCTTTTTTAGAACACTGTAAAATGCTGCTCCTGCTTTATGTCCTTCTAAAAAGTGTTGATTTAGTTGTTTTGAATGACGTTTCGCAAGTTTCTAATTGGAAACTTGTCTCTATATTAATTAATTCAAAAGTTAATTAACGAATTTTAATTAATTAGCCGACTGGTCGTTACGATTAGCCCCTTATACTCTGTCCGCTTGGACGTATAACTCACCTGCACAAACGGCGTAAGTGTAACTTTCACGGATTTTTTAAACAAATATGTTAAGTAAAAAAAAACAAAAAAAACGGTATATAGTATGGATGGTGTAAGAAAGGGAATACATTTTTTATTTTTTTTATTTAGGACTGCGTGCAAGAAAGACATTCTCGTTCTCGTTAAGAAATTAGTTAGTCGTCGGCTATAGACAACGTGAGTTTAGTCTGCAAGAGAAGGTTGACACTGTAACACTGAGAAATTTAGCCGGTGCAGCTTGACCATGCGAGCCCGGGGGTGCGTCACGCATGCAGTGATACGGAACCGCACGCCGGTACGGTGCTTATCCATATCGAAAGGGGCAGACCTGTGGATTTAGCCCGGGATTCCCGAGTTCCGTTGCATGAACTTGCGCTCTGCCTCATTCAATGTGAACGAACATGATGGACAGGAAGGAGACTCTTTTATTACAGTCTGTTGCACCAAAAAACTTGCTCCTTTGAAGGAGACTCTTTTATTACAGTCTGTTGCACCAAAAAACTTGGTCCTCTCTGACACTTTTTCAAGCTAAAAGACTAGAAAAAAAAAACACACGCTTGTTTTGAACAATATTGTAGTTCCATTATATCGGGTCCGGACAATCTAAGAAAAAAATATTTTTCATTCGAAATTGGACCTTGCGGACTACGCAACGAATTCCGACTATAGTCTGAAAAATACAGTATCTTTTTATAAAGGATTAGTAGTCAATTACAGCTACGAAGCGAAACTCCTGATATTCGCAACTTTCGCTGATGTTGGTACCATGTCGAGACACTCAGCTCTCTTGTTCGTGGCTCATGGACTTGACAATAAAGATATTTGCTTCCACCGTCCCGACATAGAAGGATGATGTAATGCCCTCGAATCACTCGTATTTAACAAGATTACAATTATTTAAGCGCCAGAGATCTAACCTCGTACTGCTGCTCAACGACGGTAACCTAGATGACACTCTCAGAAACAAGGTCATAGGTCATATTTCTACGTCTTGATAACGAGGATAGCTTCAGAAGCTTTTCGCGTAGTCCACATCAACAGCTGCTCAGGGTACTCTCGTTGATCTAAATGCACTCTGCGGGTTATCGACATTGTCCTTTCTTTGAACACCGAAAAACGTATTAGAGTTGATTAGTCTAGCAGAAGGTTATAGTGTAGTTCTTCCAAGGAGACATCGAGATGCTTGGTACAGTGATCGAGTAGAGACATAGTGTTAATTTAAAATTACTTGTATACTCTGTCGTTTAAAATTAAGACATTTGTAAACTACGTTTCTAAAAGAAAGTCTGCGGTTTCTGAGCTTTTCGTTCTTCTCGTCTAGGGTTATTGTAGGATGTTTGGGGTTTATTCCAAGTCACGCTTCTTAGGCGGATATCAACTGAGCTGGGTTCACAAACATGTCGGTTGCAGCTTGTCAGCGATCTCTTTTCAGTCTTGAGCATCCCCAGCGATCATAAAAAAACAATATGCTCGTTCAATAGGAAGTATTCGCTGGCGGCCATTGCTGTGTGCACGATTGCTGAACGCGTTCTGACTGCGAGCTTCTCAGATCTTCTGCAACGTGCCCTTCGAAACGAGCTCCCATTAATAGGTTGCCAACACCGGTAGTGTTGGCAACCTATTAATGGGAGCTCGTTCTGAGCATGCGCTCTAAACATCGCCCTCAGATATGGCATCCAGTGAATACCCCCTATAGGACCCTGCACTTAAGCATGTTGCGCAGATGGTTTATTTTGAGTCATTAAACTTACCTGACACGTTACAGAGCATTGTACGCTCGCCTGGTTTCACCACGAGAACACATCACTTTTGGAGGCAAACTCTGAGCACGGTTGTACGTTACGCAAATAAGGATCAATTTTGAGAACGACGGGTTCCGGTTACTCAAAGTTCAGGCCTTGTTACGTATGTTTCTGGAGCTTTCTGCTCATAATTTTATTGTTCCTTGCTCTTTCCAGTCTGCTAGCAACCGACTTCACATTTTTTGCTGTTTTTTAGGTGTCAGCAACCTTTTCGCTGCCAACATCGGCAGACGTTACCTAAAACTATGAGGTGAACTTGAGTCGTTTATCAGGTTTGAGTATTCGTGGTTAAAATGTCGGAAAAGGGCAAAATGATGGCCCGTGTTTAGGAATGTACAAGAAGTTCTAGTTTGATCGTGAATATGTCAGTTGAATACACAAAAAACTTACCGAATGCAAAAAACAAACCCCGAAAAACCTCGTCACCTCTCAGAGAAATCTAGTAAGGTCATCAAAAACTAGGTATGCTACGTTTTTTCTAACTGCTATCTTGTTCAATATGGATTTTCGGTGCAAGGCCTACGATACATTGCCTAGGATTCATAGTCTAGGGCACACCTAGAAGCCTCGGAGATCATCGTAAGTTCGTGCTTGTTTAAATAGAAGCTAGGGGAACGCAACAGTCGAGGAGGGCAGTGTTTCCTCCAAGGAGATGATGCTCTTCCATCATTTACACATGTCCCAAGGTGTATTTGTGAATCTTGTAACCAGGAACGTTTCACATATAATACTCTATGGTCACCAGCGTTCAGCATCATGGCAATCAATTAATCACAGACGATCAGTCTATCTGATTCCAAGGGGAAAGCAAACGTGGCATCAACAATGGCTGAGATCGTACTAAACTATTTTGGTAACATTATTTCGGCTCCTACCCTGACACCCTTCGTTCCCGATGCCATTCCCTCTTCAAAGTGAAACGCACTTTCGCAGTGTGAACAGTGCAAACTTGAACACATTTGAGATCGGGTAGCCTTACGATCTGACTCCGCACCTTGAGCAATAGAAGGCGCTCTCTCCCGCCAGTTCGTCGATTCTTTCGTCAAACAGACATCCCTAACAGAAAACGGGCTCTGTCGTACACTGTAAGTCACAGCGATCATCGACACATATCACCTAAAGCAACCGCTCGGCACTTCGAAAGTCACCACTGTAAACAGGCATAACGAAACCACACACTGCATGCTGTAAACCCGCAGACACGGTGTCCCAACAGTCAGCGACTTTCCCATTGAACGCTTACTTCCTCTTCCTGCCGTGCACCACGTAACCATTGCTGGAGATGCCGGGGAGATCTAACGGTTGCTGACCCTCAGCGTTTCCACCTTCGTGCCAACGTAGCCGACGAACATTCGGTAGAAACACGTACTCGAAGAGGAATCCGCACACGTACCAGAGAGGCGCGTACTCGAGGGTGACGAGCCCGCAGAAGTTGTAAGTGAAATCGGCGTAGTCCCAGGGACATCCGTTCAGCTTCCTCAGAAACCATCCCGTGCTGAACTCCCACACGTAGATCCAGAAGGTCTGAGCGAGGGCCCTAAGGTGCAAGGGCAGGCCTATGGGCTCTAAGCCGTCGTGAATTTTCTCCATGACCAGGCAGGAGAAGGAGTAGATGAAGAGGCACCATACACTCGTGCATCCGTGTAGCTTCAGGCTTCCAGAGACGACCAGTTCCCAGGCGGCAGTGAACATGACCTCGAGGAAGAAGCCGTGGAGGCCGTACAGGTAGACGCGGCAAGGTACGGATAGTGTTCGCCATCTTGCAGCACTGGTGGGAGTCCCGGAGCGAGAAGACGAGTTGATGACGTGGTTTCTGGGCTTTGTTGCGTTCGCTTGCATTGTGATGAGGGTAACCGCTTGGTGAAGCACCGTTTACCTGCAGCAACAAAGAAGGAGCGTCGGAACTTGGTGGACAGGAAACTTGGTGGACAGGGTTTTCAATAGAATGAATTACGCAACACAAGGGGGCTTAACCAATACTGCCTAGTAGACAAGGCCTGCGCATGACGTCATCGTTAGTGGACCCCCGGCGCGCCCCCAAGCGGCAAACACGCCGAAGCTGAAGGAGAGCCGTCGGCGCAGGCCTTTTCTAGGTGATGTTGGTTTAACAGAGGAGATACGTGGTGCAGAGACCGGAAGAGAAGACTTGTCAAATGGTTTGGGAGAATATATTTACGTAGCAAGAGCGTACCCAGATTTAATGACAATGAAAAGATTCTCAATAGATTTCCTCATGTAATGGGAAGTGCTCGATTGGCCCTTCTCCAAAGTCAAAGTCCCTGGCGCCGGCTACACGAAGTTTACAAAATCCATCGTTACCGCGTCGTCAAGTCCTAGCATCATGTGCGGCAATAAGTGTACGAAATTGGGAACATTCTCGCTCTCGTGAATGTAGCGGCACTGCCTAGAACTTTTCTATGTATGTAGCATAGGAACCTTCAGAAAGCGGGTTTAGAGGTCACGGTATATCGGCACCGGATGACTACAATCAGTCGTATATAGCTGCACAAGAAGCTGCCCTCACTACTGTGGCAACAACGCGGTAAGAGCATCGGCGCAGGTATCTCACGGTTGCTCCACTTACTTCTCAGGATAGTCTATCAGGATAGTCTATTATGTACCGCTCAAAGCTATAGCTATGAGCGGTACATTTTAGTGATCACCAATACCCCTTCGAAGTAAAATGCAAGTCAAAATACAATTGCACCCTTTGAAGAGAAATTTGTAAACAAGCGGGTGATGGTCGAAGATGATAGACGAATACCCCGAGATTATAAAACGAGGGACGGCACGGCACAGAAGTCTCAACAATTTCAAAAGCACACCATATGTCGTGTTCGTGCTACGTATCTCCGCTGTATTGTCCAAAAGCTTCGATCAAGTGCCTTTAAAAAATCACAATGTCTTAACGAAAGTGGATTATCTTCACGTGCTCACGAGCGGTGAAGCGTCAATTGTGTAAGCCGAGGACCCGAATCTATTGGATTTCGAGTAATCGGACGGCAAGCGTAACCATCGCATGTTACTATAGCGGAGGCAGAAGCTTGCACAATACTTCGCGACAGAACAATTTCCCATCGATGGACCCCGCTACGTTGGTTCGTGTAATCTGCGGAGATTAGATTCCAACTTCTTGTCACAGATGTCTTTTATTTTCACTTGTCGGTAGAGCAGCGTCTGCAATTCCGGTAGTATGCTGAGGCAACGGCGGCGATTCGTCGCTGCAACATGACGCAATACGCATTCCTTAAGCTCGCCCCCGAGATTCTCTGCCCCTTAAATGACATCCGTTCGCATTGCGACACCAAAACTAATCCGTGTGCGGTCCAGTGAAGCCGTTTTCTTTTTTCTTCTGTACGTCTTGTACCGATTCGTGGAAGGAACTTCGGAATGTCTGCAACGGCGAAGAAGTACAAAGTTTCTTTTCTTATAGTGTTTGTCGCAAGGACGTTTGAAGTGCATGGAACAACTCGGAAGGGTCTATAGGGTTCTAGCTGGTGACCTTTTTTTTGTCATTTCTAGGATTGTGCGTTCCTGTCGGCGTCACAGTAATGACTCTTCCGCTCTTGACTGACTCGAAAGCGCTGTGCACAACCGCGTGACGACTTGGCATCACGCGGCGGGATGTTGGCTGGTCTGTTGAACGACTGCCAAACCGTCATAGAAGACACTCGCACCAAGTAAAACATCTCTAAGCCTCTCTGGGTTTTTTATGACTTCAAAGCAACGAATCTTCCACGTCAACAGTGTGATTTTGGTTTTGTATTCGTATTGGTGTTTGGATTAACGCTATTTATTCAACACTGGAGGGTTAGGTTACCAGTGAAGGCCGGAGGCCGATAACCGCAGGTTTGTGATGCCTTGCAAACGGCTAATGGATTCAGACATACATACGTCGATTTATGCAATACGAGGAAAAAAGAAAGAAGGTAGATGGAGGTGGGTGGTTGCAGTTCAAAAATGATGAATGAAATGCATTCTGTCCTTGCAGAATTCTTTCCCAGTTGTGTCTCCTTTGTCGGTTCGTTTGGCAGCAAGCGTCAAAACGGGACAACTCGGAGTAAGTAAATGTGACAGAATTTGCTTATGCTTAAGGTTATGTAAATGCTGAGAAATTAAGGTAATGCTACGATTAACTTAATGCGATATCATTTATGAGCGAACAGTTTGCACTCCCTCGTCCATGGCTTGATTTGTAACCAACGAAGCAGGCGGAGGCATTTGTTGTATACCGAGAAGAAGAAATTCGATGGTGCCAGATGCATGCTGCAGGAGGTACGGGCACAGCTAGGAATATGGTCCGGAGCAATGGCGGCTGATGTGAAGTCAATGGAAGTTATGTATACCGTATTCAATTATGCATAGAGGGGGTAATGCGTCCAACAAATGTGATATGAAATTGTAGTTTCTGAACGTCGTACAGTTGGATGAGAACATCACGTGAATTGGTTATATATATATATATATATATATATATATATATATATATATATATATATATATATATATATATATAGATAAAGAAAATATAGCGTAGGATGCCGAAGACTATAAAGTAATAAAGTCGCACTTCGATACGTTGTTGGAGTTTTAAAGCATTTAGTGAGTCGACGTTTCGGCCTGAGAAGGCCTGTGTCAGGCCGAAACGTAGACTCACTAAATGCTTTAAAACTCTAACAACGTTTCGAAGTGCGACTTTATATATATATATATATATATATATAAAAAGGGCAGAAAAACGTACTTGGGACGGTGGTTCGGAGTTGTATGAAATATTAATCGTAAAGTCAGTCGACGTTTAGGCCTGAGACAGACGAGAAAGGTCTGTCTCAGGCCGAAACGTCGACTGACTTTACGAATAGTATGTTATAAAACTCCAAACAACCGTCTTAAGCAGGTTTTTCTGCCGTTTATACTTTTCGGCATCCTGCGCTACGTTTTTCTTTTTTTCTTTCTTTCTTTTTCTTTATACATATATATATATATACATAAGGTTTCCACAGCGGCTCCTTGGCAGCTTAATAAAGGAACCTTTACGCAGTACAAGACGGCGCAAAATACTATCGCATTTCAACGACAATCTGAACGAAGACTTCGGCAAAAAGTTTTTTTTTTCAGACTTTCCGGTGTACGATAAAGACAAAACTAACGCGCCCCGATTCGATTTCCCTAGGGTTGTGGTCTTCCGTCCTTTTTGTTTTTCATCTTCCAAAACGCTGTAAGGTAGTGTACGTGTGTTCCCCGGTTTATTTTATCTCGAAGCGCTAGGAAATAAAATCAGGAATTCCCAGGTCACCTCAAGAGCCGTCTCGGAGGTCGTCCTGTCGCTAACTCGAAATTAAAATTGCACCCAATTCCCCCTGAGTCTTTCATTTCGTTAAAAAAAAAAAAAAAAAAGTCTTAACACACGTCTTTTTCTTTTTTTTTTCTTTGTACGTGTACGGTGTCCAGGGAATCCACCAAGAAGATATACACCTAGTCACGTGTGCGATCCCGCTGAGATTGAAATCGCGGAGGTATAATCGATAGCGACGACTTATCAGCGCTCTTTCCTATAGGCCTCTTCACCCTCCGTCGCATGGACGCTGCCATCTTGGAATCACGTGCCGCGGCCGCCATAACGTGACTTCAAACATTGCTGCTTTCTATCCACTTCGCGCCCCGGCGAAGGCGTTGTATTCGTGTTTTTCGTCGCGTTTTGACGTGCGCTTTTTTGCCTTGCTTTGTGAAGTGTCGTCTGATACTTATTTTTACTCCCTAACTGAAAGTCATAAATAGGTGAACAACTTCTACACTTGATTTCAATAGTATGTTTCGACTATTTGCACCATCGGCGTACCGGATACGTGTAAGGAAAGGAAACAGCGATAGCACTGGAGCACATTGAGTGTGTAGATGACTCTAAGGAACACGAGGTTTGAGAGGCCAGTTATTTATGACAGGGCAAATTTGCTCAAGTGGTAGTGGCCGAGCGATAACGTCGCAATAAGAAGCGCAACTTATATTTATGATCACGCGTTTGTGATCTTAAAGAAGAGGGGAAATTGAGTCAGCGCAATGAATCACTTGTTCAAAATTTACTCGGTCTTACTCCAGGGTAAGGGTTTTGTACCCTTGGCGTTGCAAGATCTACCCGCGTCTACCGCTTTTCAACCTGTGTTGTCACGTGACACGACCCGCCGGAGTAACTCGGATCCATTTGGGAAAGATTTGGAACACAGCCTGCGTGTTTTTTGAAAGCGTCCTGCTCTGCCTTCATAACAAATGCAAAACAGTTACTTTTGATTATATGGGAAACATTCGCTCGCATTCGCATTTGTGAATTAAAAGAAACTATACACTGTGCTAGGTCTCATGTCTGCACATATTCGATTTTCTTAATACATCCGATTGAACTAATTTATTTAGACAGAAAGGCTTGACACCACTGGTAAAAAACAACAACAACAACAACAACACCAACGTGTGAAAGACGGCTTCTCAGTGCTTGGCAAAAGCGCCCGGCCGAAAAGAAGCCGTCTGCATGGAAATCACTCGCGTGCAGCGTTGTCGATGCCGGGTTACTCTCGACACCGCTGGAAGTAAGAATCGTACGTAAAGTTCCGGAAGAACGCCCACCCAAAATTAAGAGATAAATGGTGAAAAACATGAGGTGGGCTATCTTGGGGTATGCCGCACCAAAGCTTTAGAAAAATTAATGACAAAAATCGGGACACCCTCTACAAACCACGTGACGCGGGAACTGAAACTCCGGATCGCGGACACCGCAAATTCGCCTTTCACGATGCGATAAACATACGGGAATTCGCTACGAACACCTGTGTCACGGGAAAGGATACCGCAGGTTGCAAGACGCAGTAGATACGCGTTTTACCGTGCGAAGGACCCGCGGAAATTTGACGAGAACTCGCATCGCACGGGAAAGCGATCACAGGAACCGATATCGCGCGCGCAGATTGCGTACAAAAACGCGGGAATCCGCTACAAACTCTCATGTCACGGGATCGGATACCGCAGATCACGGACGCAGCAGATTCGGATTTTTCAATGTAATATACAGGCGGGAACAACTCTCGTGTTACGGAAGCCGATATCGCGCGTGCAGATCACGAACAAAAACGCGGGAATGCGCTATGAAATTGCTTATCAGACGTACTGGTGCAGCGAATCGCGTAATGGATGCGTTTCCCGTCGGACATCGCGTGACGCCCAACGGGAATCGGGGGGTGGTCGATGTTTCGAAATTTTTGTTACAATTATTGAGACAGAAAAGGGATGGGCGTTCTCTCGGGGGCGGGCGTTCTCTCGGAACTTTACGTATCTGTTAAAACAAATAAAGATCTGTCTACACAAATCCATGTGTCTGGTTTTTGACCCGAGCCAAGCTTGCAGGAGGTCAATTCTCTCGAGCCATTTAATTGTATTTAGCAATTTATACGGAAGATGGACGTCAAACTTCAATTGGTGGGTTAGTCCCATGTCTCATGTCCTCAATAGGTTGTAAGAAAATATTCGTATAACGAATAGTTTCCTCAGGTCGAGATTGTGAATAGCACTAATTAGTACTTTAACAGGCTGATAGTTGCAAAAAATGTCTAACTCGGCCTAGGAAGCACCATCCAAACATCTCTCGAGCACTTAATTTCTTTAAAGAAACCGATGGAGACAATATCGCTTCTTTTTTGCATTCCATGCGTTATTACAGGGAAGTTTCCCGGTCGAACATTTTCACAAAACGTTGGTGTCCTCGAAACCTGAACAGTGAGCACGAAACTTGCGAGTTCATCTGTTCTGTGCAATTGAGCACATTGTTAGTCAGGCCATGTAGCTGCTTTTGCACTGTGCCTCCATGCATTAGTCTCTTCATTAGTTTATTTTTATGGAAACTAGTTTACCAGCGGGTACGTCCAGTACGGCCGTAGACGTCCGTAATCCTCCCCCAGCATCATTTCAGTCGTTCCGCCGCCGAACCTGGCCGAACGAGGAGCATCATCAGATTCGTTAAAACGTCCTCAATTTAGGCTCGTAATTACGTCGTTCTTCTCAAGGTGGCCCAATGACCGCTGCATCATTGGTTCTGTACCACGAGGGAATCATTTATATAGCAAAACTAAATGAAGACGACGTAACACACCAACACAGCCGCCAGCCCCTCTCAAACCGAAACGAACCAAATCGAAGCCACCTTATCGCGCCGCGTGTTGTCCACGCCCCCTGTCCACCGGTCAGGTAACTACTGAGATGAAAAGGTCTACGGTCGAGACCGGTTAGAATGAAGTCAACGGAAATCGGAACTCACTTCGCTATATCTGTTATTTCGTTATAACCGACTACGGTTAACGAAGTGCAAAAGGGAATATATGCACAAACTCAACTCTATGACGTCACGCCACTGCGTACACCTGGTGGAGCAAACGCGGGCTTGTTTGTAAACATCCTGTTGTTTTATACTACGTTTGCTATATACATCTGAAGATAGACAAGAACTACGTACTAAGGTAAGACATTTCAGTTTTTTCCCCGTTTCTCCCATAGAATCCCACGCAATGGCTGGTGTCAAGCGGTGGCTGCCGGTGTTACCGCTCGATCCCAGCAAGACAAGGTCTAATCCGCGATCCAGCCTACCGCAATAGAGATCAGTGAGTGACTCTCATGCATCTTGCTATCGTTCCTGAACCAATGAGATTGTGGCATTAGACGGCGAGAGCGAGAAGACACCCATCCCGAAGGAAAGAGCGTGAACACAATTGGCCTTCACTGCGTTCTCGTAAGCTGTCGGGGGACTACACTCTAAAAAAAGCCCGTGCGTCCGCTTTCCCGCACAACACTCCGAGAGCCAATCACGGCAACTTACGCAGGCAGCTCAGCGAATGACGATGCCGAAACATATGTTTAGACCAAACAAACGCAGTCTGAGTTGTGACATTAAGCAATACAAAACGTCACGCTTGCATTGGTTAATGTCACAACTCAGTCTGCGTTTTTTGGTCTAAACATATGTTTCGGCATCGACATTCGCTGAGCTGCCTCCGTAAGTTGCGATGATTGGCTCTGCCAGTGTTGTGCGGGAAAGTACACGCATGTTTTTTTTTAGAGTGTATGGAGTATATAAATTATTAATTGCCTTTAGAAATTAGCCTTTTTCGACCTGAACGAAAACTGTTTTTCGACGAATATATGTTGAGAGAAAAGGTTTGCCGCTTTTGCTTGGTATAAACATTATATAGCTGACACGACCGACATTAGGTTCTCGTTATGCCCACAAACATTTGATAACGTTAACAAATTCTCCAGCACTAAAACGAAAAAAAAAACATGGCACAGGAAATAAAGAAACACATTTTAAACGTTAACTTTATAATCTACAACGCAGTAACAAATTAAAAATAAATATGGCTGGACGTCGATTAAAAATTTGAACCCGTATAGTCGCCGCCCTTTAATCGATTAATAAATCGATTACTCGGTTTCGTTGATTCTCCAGGCATAGTAATAGTCCTTTTTAAGGTCCCCCTTTTGATTGTGTTTCTGTTTTTGCTAAATATCTGATAAACGGAGAAACTACCAATTTCGTTTTTAAATCAATCTTGATGTATAGTCAAGGACAGTGAAAAGCCACCCACGCTCACCAACTAATACTATAGCCGCAAAGGCGAAGAAGTTCGTTGCTACTCTCCGTCAATAGCCAACTCTTTGGACTGTTCGCAATAGTCTCTGGTGCGTTAAACGGACGCTCGCGCGGCGTTAAATTGTCTGGGACACGTATAACTTTTCCCACCTGTTTGGAGTTACAAATCTCGCCCCCCTACTTTAATTTCGGTCAAAATTTCACTTAAAGTTTGCCTTCGCACAGGTGTTCTCGTCTACGTCTGTGTCACGAAAGGCTGCATCTTTTTACGTTTTTTTTTCTTTGTTTAAATTTAACAGATTAACAACCGGCTAAAAAAGGAAGGTGTATTGGGATTCAAGCATTAATCGGTTAAACGGTGAAATAATGGATCTAGTGCGGAGCCATAAAAATGAACGCTTTAAATTAACAAGCAACTAGAACAGGCCCTAGAACAAGGCCTCGCGATCTCACTGTAAGTACTTCTGTAGATCACGTGCCAGGGATCCGTAGTTTCGGATGTATCAGAAAAACTCCGAAAAACACCCGGCGGTAAAATTCTTGTCAATTCGGATTTATTCAAAAAGCTGGGAATTTTTTTTTTCTCTTTATTTGTTTTGCGGATATTTTCCGCATGGGGGGCAGAGATAAAGGCACAAATGCCTGACGGAGCCTCCACCCCCCAACAGTTCAGCCGTGGCAAAAAAGATAAGCGTGTAACATATGCTACAACATTGCAACTAAGCAGAAAATACACATGCACTCTGGAAGCCGCAATCACAGGATCGCACAAGCCAGGCAAAGCGCACCGTCAACGACAACATAACAAGATCACTATTGCAAAACACAACAACAACAACAACCACAACAACAACAACAACAACAACAACAACATTGTTTTACTAATGTAAAAAGGGTCGACCCTCTTGAGGAGATACCACTTGAGTTTCCTTTGAAATCTTGTACTATTGCCGAAAGAGAGTTTAGCGTTTATCTCGTCGAAATTCTTTCAGAACAGCGGGTCATTGTATTTCTGGACCACGACAAGAGGCTTTGATCCAGTTTTCAGTTTGGAGCTTACTATTCGTGCTTTTCAGAAGGAGAAAAAGTCTCGTGCTTTTATAAGAAAGTAAGGTATGGACCTGCAGATTTTATTGAACGGGGCAGAGCAGCTGAGGATTACCAGCGACTACGTCCGGGTGTTCAGTTATTTCAAAGGATCGATGTTCATGGAAGCAACGCTTCTTTGCAACATGTATCGTGGGACAGTTAATATCGACAATGGTAGGGCCCCGATGCCAAATGCAGTTGCGTACACATCATATGACGCAGGTTGGTTCCATATAAATTTAATGTATGTTTCTGTCCGGATATTTTATACTTTTATTTTTAATTCTGAAAATCTGAAAACAGGGATACTAAACTCCAAATTTCGGTAAATTGGAAATCTGAAAAGAAAAACAAAAGAAACTCCGATAAATTCCAAATTATCAGTGTAAAATAACTCCGAAAACCACCCTCCCTCTTTGATGAAAAATAAACTCCGTAAACACAGAATCCTACTTATAGGGAATGGTCCTCATTCAAGTAACAAGCGCCGTCTAAAAAGTTGTCTGCGAACTAAAACAAAAAAAAGGGGAGGGGGGCATTTGAATTTTTGTCAAAAAGACGAAATACGAGCAAGAGTATGTGCTGAATATACTGGTCGTGCGGGACGGCGGCGCCCTTTGGAAATGATGCCCGTGGCAAGCAGGTCACGGCGAGACGCATAAACGGTCCGCCTTTTGGGTGTATGTAGAGCGGTCCAAAAGCGTTTCATGCTCGCAATTTTAGTGCGGTTGATGCGAGTACGCGCTTGCACGCGCAACAAGATACCAACCACGCCAAAACGGTTTCTACTCCCATTGAGGAAGTTCCCCCTAATTTGCCGCAGCGTTTCGAAAGGGTTATTTTAGAGGTCTCGCTGCGAAAATTTCGCTAAGCAGTCTGCCCAACAGCGAAGAAGTCAAAACATTTAAAGTAAAAAAAAGGAGAGAGATGAAAAAGAAAAACTTCATTACGAACGCTTGTCAACGCTTGCGAAATTCAAATATTACTTGCGTCACATAAATTAAACAAACCTCTCTCACTATCGAGCGCTCGTAAAGATTCATGTCGAAACTTTAATGGATGTGGGCGCCAGTGTGCACCGACCGAGTGTCCGCGCAGTGCAATTTGGCGCATCGATCGTTTTGATTGAGGCTACGACCCCGAGACTAGAAATAATAATAAAAAAAAAAATGCGAGCGACGTGAGTCCGTGGTCATGTCGTAACTGTTTTTATTCTCCGTTCATATACGTCGTTAACGATCGTCTGCAATGATTACTCGCGAAGTGCACTGTACGAGACTTGGGTTGCCATGCGTGCAACACGGACAGATAAGGGCAGGTCTCTATACAATTACTGCACAGCCATTAGACTTTATCAATTCGTTCCCATTGCTCAGTGTCATTTGATGTATTTCGGAGCGCTGACGTAATGGGGGGGGGGGGGGGGGCGCATCCACCAGATGTCTGGAGGGCATACTTGATCTTACAAGTTTGTGTTAGCAGTAGCAACAAAGAAAACGCCGTAGATAGGTACTCTCTCTCATAAACATCGGGGGGGGGGGGGGGGGGGGGGAGGGGGGGGGGCGGACAAAGGCATGGGCATGAGCGCGTAGCTTTGAAAAGAAAGTGACTATGCTCGAGTTTTTTTTATATAGGGCTTTCAGCATGCGGCTATATGCGCGGGCGCAGATAGAACCACTAAACGAACTGCGCTTAAAGTATCGGCACTCCGTTCCCCGACATTGTTGTGGGCGCCGCCATTTTGGTGCTTGTGGAGAGCGGACGCAACTGCCTATCGTCATGATTCAAAAGTGCGACCTTCTCGGCGTTAGGATCGGTGTTAGGAAGCTTATGTAATATTGTTTTGCTTTGTCGCCAACACTTTAGACATTTGTGGAGGATGGAAAAGCGTCTCCTGTGATTTCAGACGAAGCTTCAGGTAACTGGCAACCATGACTTTAAGCCACAATGTGGCCAAGCTTCGTTACTCTGAAGCGTAGCTTATTTAGTGGCACTATAGGCGCACCCATCACTGACCTTCACTTTTTGTTTCCTTCCAGTTCATTCGCTTCGTTTCATTGTTGTTGTCGCGCGGTAGCTCCTTGACCTCTCAGACACCGTAGCGTTATCGTCTCCAGCAGGGTACTTTGTGTGAATTCGCCATTACCGATTTCAGTGGCCGGGGCGTCTGGATGAGACAACGGATGGCCAGTTATGGTGGTCGTACTCTGGCGCCCAGGAAAAGGGCCCATGAGCAAAAGCATTCTGCTAAGCCAACTCCAAAGGCCAGAGAACGTCCCCATCGTCTCCCATGAAACATCTTAGTTGGAAGCCTCCAAATCACCCATAATCTCTTTTCTAAATCCAGTGTCGTCTGGTGGTTCAAAAAGCAGCATCAATTTCGACAAACTAATGGTGGTCCTGAAACTGTTTTTGATCGCGTACCATCACTTTCGTACCTCAGTGACGGACGAAAAACGATTGTTCGATCTCCTCATAATGAACCCTATTCGTTATTCAGTCTCGAAACTTTGACCACTATCATCCTATCAGGGTATCATCTGTGACCAACTAATGGCTGACTTCCCGAGGCTGATATGAAGGAATAAGTTGAAAAGACTACGAAGCGAAGGCAATATGAGGCGCGTAGGTACGTTGGTACAACCCGACGCACGAATTAGATACAGCTGCTTCGTAAGCGTTTATTTTGTAGTTTATATATTAACCCAGTCTGTGAATATGTTAACCCAGTCCGTGGCAAAGTCGAACGATGGCACTCAAGCTTCCTGACAACTTACTTGGAAAGGTAACAACGAACAGGAATTTTAACGTGTAACGTTCTCCGGCTACGTGTTCGTTATTTCGTGAAACCCAGATAAAAGCGTGGCCGCGGGGCTCGACCCTGATTGGTTGATCGGTGGGAAAGGAGGAGTGAGGTGCTCGACGCTGATTGGTTAACGGGGAGGTAATGTGACCAGAGAGGTGGGCGAGGAGGAGCTCGACCACCTGCGCGCACTGAAGCAGAGGAGCTCGAAAGTGCGGAAGAAGGCTCTGGAAGATCGCTATAGGTTTATCAGCCCGTTAAGCGGTAGAATCGCTTCATTCCGAAGGAAGAAACTACGAAGTGTGCACATGGTTCGTGTTAAACTATGTAATGAACAGCACCGTGAACGTAGGCGTTTGGCGTTTGGAAGCTCAGAGTATCGCTGAAGGTTTGTCATGCTAGAACGTTTCTCGCACTGCAACACAATTGCCTAGCAATTTGCCATCAATTTATGAGTCGTGACAATAACGAACTGCATCCCTCTCTGAACTAAGCACCAAAATGGCGGCGCCCAGATAAAATCTAAAAAATATTACACTCTGAAAAAAATAAAGCTAGTAGTATTTGCTAAGTAAAAGTCAGTAACTGCTTGCCGCATATGTTACTAGGTACCTAGTAACCGTAGGTAGAAAAAGTCAAGCCAGTAACGGTTACTAACCAACCTAGTATCCTTCACTACCTCTAGCTAGTGACTGGCACTACCTCTCAGATGGCGCTAGTCAACGTGAAATTCAAAATTAGCAAAAAAATTATTATCGCTGGGATATGTTTTTTTCTCACGCTGCTTACATGCGCACTTGCACACGCAGTATACATTTTGCACAGACAAGAAATTAGAACGCAGACGACACACACGCACAACACCCACGCGGCGACACGCTAAAGCAATCGCTGCGCGCAAAGGCTACTTATGCGTCTTTTATACTGAAAGTTTGAAAGAAGTCGGTTGGTCGGTGACCAGTCCACCTCGTCTGCGAAGGATGTTGCAAATATGGTGCTGCTTTCGCACCAGTATTGTTCTCAAGTATTGTTACTAAGTATTTCGGGGAATGCATCTCTCACTAAGAAGTAACACGGTACACAAAATAATTAATTGCGACAGTCTATACAACCGCATCCCTGTACGTTCCCGGCAGCAATGTTCTCGCTTACCCGCATAGCCGCTACCGTTGGTACCTGGCGCGCGTTCGAGGGAGTAAACATCTAGTAAGAAGGTAGTAATATTCAGAAAAAAAAAGTAGCTGCTGCAGTTACATAGCTTTTTACTAGATTTTTTAGTGCATGCCGATAGTGTAGAATATCATAAGGCCTTTAGCCCTCTGCAGTTACGATAGCGCGCTAGCCGGACTGCGGTCTATACCACGTGTGAACTAGCCATTTGATCTGGGTTAAAATTTTATAAAATTGTCATGCATTAGGATTTGTCCCTCCTTATGAAGTTTCGGACTCGCCGTGTCTGAGTTTTAATTTTGGTAAATATCCCAGAATGGAGGTTACTTCCCAGTTTCTGCACCGTAGCAAGATAAAAAAAAAAGTGATTAATGTCTTTTTTTTTTTCAAAAACAAATTTTGAAGTTAGAATTTAATTATTTTTACTCCTAACCGTAAGATACATAATCGAAATCATGCTACCTTCTGATCGAGATTTATTTACTGGAATTCCATGACAACTTTATTAATCTAAAGATAGGATAAAAACCGCTACACTCAATAGTGACAACCAAAAAAATACAGGTGAAGGTTTGAGTACAGGGGGGATCGGTGGCCGAGTGGGCTAACGCACACCAGCTCGGAGCACGTGGAGGGAAAGCTCGCGCTACAGAACCCAGGATCCTGCCAAACTCTGCCCGTTTCGGTCTGGATGAGCATCGTACCGGCGTGCGGTCGTGTATCAGCATACTGCGTAATACACGTGAAAGACTCCAGACTAGCGGCACTGGCGAAATTTCTCGTTGACAGCTGGGAGACTCGTCGCCCGTTGAGGCAGACCAAGTTCTACTAAGCTGTATAAACATACACACAACCCAATATTTTTTTTACAGGTCACACATTTGTTTCAGAAGCTTCAGCTTTGTGTCGAGCCATTCGCCAAGCTACGCACCGTACAGACGGACACGCTGGCTACAAACAAGTCCGCGTTTGCCAACATCAAGTGTAAACACCACGCCCCTTCTCCCCTAAAAAAAATGGCGCCGTGTCGATTACAGCGTTATCGCATAGGCGGAACGTGAAAACCGAGTGCCGGCGTATAGCCTTTGACAGGACAGAACTACCTTCCATGGTGCTTTCGGAGCACCATAGAAACGAGTCGCGCAGACCTTTAGTTCCAGAGTGAATAATATACCATAGAGGCTGACTATTCACCCTTCTTCGGTCGGCCAGGCCTCCTTGTTATTGCGCAGGCGTCGCTTGAAACAGCTCGAAACTGTCGAGAAAAACGCTCCCTCGTCGACGATGTTTTGCTTTCGCGCAGGCATCTACGCACACACCCACACAGTCCCGTTTCCTGGATCGGAATCAACTGCGACCGCAGACGCGCAGTGGAGTGTACTGCGCGCCTGACTGATCGCGCTCTTTTCCTTCTTCTTTGTTTTTCTCTTTCTTCTTTACGCTTTCTCCTTCCTGTCTCTGTCATTTCGAACAGAACCTCACCGCACGGAAACAATGGCACGGCGTAAGTTCTACTATGCTTCCACATCACGCTCTGGCGTCTACCGCGGCGCGTTTCCAGAACGCACGACTCGCCACCAGATGGCGACAGTGGAGTAGAGGCTACGCGCCGCGGGATCCAATCAGAGCTGTCGCCCTCTCGGAAGATATCCGCCCCCCCTTTTATTCTCTTCCAACATAACAACGCTTAGTAGTAGTAGTAGCTGCGTGAATCCACTCACGATGTACGCTTGTGGGGCGGAAAAAGAACGGGTGCTGTCTTCTAATGGCATTGGGAGAACGGGGCCAGCCCGCGAGACGCGGGGAGGATCTGCGATTGGTCCATTCGCTGCGTACGGAGGGCGCCTCGCTATCGAGCTGACGAAAGGAAGAACGGGTTTGTAGATGTCGCCGACGAAGCTTCTGTCGGGTATAAATTTGCTCTGCGTTCATGCGGAACAGATGGCGGGGGTCGGTCGAAATAAAAACGCTACTCCGCTCGATTAGATGACGTCTCGGTTCGCGTCAAGGTTACCAGCTGTTTATGTTTTTCTTTTAGAACAAACATTGTGCACGTTCAGCGTTGAGGAGAATTTAGAAACAGGAAAAGGGAAGGTAGGAGTACGATGGTAGAAGAGAGAGTGAACAGGGCCGCCTCGTTATGGAACAAGAGTGTCGATCGAAGGCTTGCTCGCATTTCTGGCAAACGCAGGTGAGATGGGCAACACGGCTATACTTCGTTTCGGCTGTGGTCCACACGTAACCGACGCTATAGGAGCTAATGGGGCCGATTGAGCAGCGTCAAAGAGAAAGTCTCTAGGCCTTCTCTGTTTACGATTAGTTCAAGGGGATAGAACCTGTACAAAAAGATGGCGAACAATATGATTATGAGATTTTGAAGCTCTCTGACTGGTCACATCAGCTCGTAGCGTCGGCTGCGTTCGGACTTAAGGTTAGACGAAGTATAGGGGCTCGAAGAACCGCCGTCGTTCAAATAACCGGGGGCCCCCAAACCGAAGTGCCCCTGCCGGGAGATGCGCGAAGCCCGAGCGAAATTTCGGCACCCCTTTGTGGCCTCGTCCAGACGCTGTCACCCTTGTCCACAGTGAGTAGAATGGAGGATGCTATGCACTCTAAGAAATCTGGAACAGCCAATCACGAGACTGGTAATATGTTTGAGAGACGTAGAAAAAAAAACTGTCTGCGCCGTGACAGTGAGCGTGTCGTTTGACCAGGCAGCCAATCAGAGCGCCGCGGCGTGATAAGGTAGCGCCGGAGTACACACTCCTCCTGCACACTCTAAAAAAAAGGGCATCACCTTACACCCTTTTGTCCCCTATAATGCACCCCAACATTCAGTTTGACATAGAGCGCACTATAGTCGAACAGACGGCCCCAAATTGTACAAAGGACCAGATAATGGTGCGATATAACTTATTAAGCACCTAAAGTTCGTATCAAAGACGACAGAAAGAAAACACAAACGTTTTGCTGAAAGTAAAAAATAAAAACAAAACAAAAAAACTGATTTTTTCTCTTGTAGTCAGTAACACGAACATTAGCTATTTTAATAGGTTGTACCATATACGGCTATCAACCCTCTCGTGAAAGTTGGTACCGTCGCGCGCTTCCTTCGTCTGTTAAGTTGAAGTTATGGGGATATTTATACAGCGTGTAGTTGGTCAGCCATTTCAGAGTTGCGACGAGTCACTTGCTGTCGATGAGCAATTTAGCCAGCGGTGTACACCGCTAGCCTGGGGACTTTAACGTGCACAACGCAGTACTGATACACGACCGCACGCCGGTACGATGCTCATCCAGATCGAAACGGGCAGGCGTGGGGATTGATCCTGGGTTTCTCTTAAGCTGGTTTAAAGGGTACGCAGCGTTTGCGTTTTTTTTTTTTTAATTTTTTTATTTCGGGTTATGCAGACTCGGAGTTGTAGGGTCGCGCGCATTGTCCTGTCTCCCAAAACTCATCGATCTCGAAGTTGCTTGTTCGACCCGGTATTTATTTTTACAGTCGAGACAGCCTCTTGAAGCGATCGAGGGTAAAGATTTTTGTTTGTTTGTTTTTGAGAGAATTTGACGTTGACGAAGTATTATTTTTTTGTTTTGTTATCTACTCAATTTTAACATGGCGTTTTTTTTTCTTCGTTTTGTTGCGTGACAGCAACAACAACAACCAAAAAAAAAAAGTGCGCTCCAACTACATTCATTGACATCTAAAGAAGCACATGACGTGTCTCTTCGCGATACATTCATTGCGCGTATTCATCGGCTCATAGAGAGTGTTAGTAGATCGTTCCGACGAGTCCCCTAACGGTAACCGGTCCTCCGTCGACGCCTTTGCGCCTGAATCGTATCGTCATTGGGTACCGTTAAAAAGTTTTAGGGAATCGTTTTTTGCACACCCGATAGTGTACGATGGCGCGTACTGTACGATAACTGCGCGTATGGGAATCTTCTGTGGCAGCGCATGCGCACTTCGCACCGGAGGAGGGCCCATCGTATACCCTATGGAATGTGCAAAAACGGTTCCCTACTAAAGCTCTCGGTTTGTTGTCTGAGGTATCGGAACCATGTATTAAAGCTCTCTATCGCCGGAATATGATTGATATCGAAACGATAAACATATATATGCTCATGCACTACTCACCACACCCTGCGTTTCTTATGTTGTCGGCGACTGTAGCTGGGCGTCCGCAAGGCGGCAACAAAACTTAAGAAATACGGGGTGATAGCGTTCACGCTCTTTTTGTTTCGTGATTGGTTCTTCGCAGCTCTTATCAACTAATGCTACGATCTGATTGGCTGCAGTGCAGCGGCAACTAGACTATCTCGTCACGTCCTGCTGTTTTTAGGCTGTCAGTGTGTCTATATATAGCGTTGTGTAGAATGAGCGACGGCTCGGGTTCTGACTAATACGAGCGTTTGGCAGCAGTGCGCGAACACGTCATCCCAAAGTAATGAGATATTTCAGTACGCACGTTTGTCGGCCTTGTGTCTCTTTGCATGAAATATTTTAAAACGACGCAAAAGTCTGAAATCACGTTGAATGCGTTCGCGGGGAAGGGGTTACCGCAACCTTCCTTCCGTCCTGTATTCACTCAATACAAGGTGCTCCGACACTAGTACCGACAGTACATAGATCGGCGCTCGTTGTGGGACGAACTTGTGAGACACGTGCCAAGAGCGACGGCTCTACGAACGAAAAGGGCTTCTTTATGGCCTAGTCACGGTGCTGCGCCAGATCCATTTGCTTCTCAGGACTGCACGCCTCTTCGTGCATTGTCTCGTTTGACGATTCGTGAACGAGAAACGCTCCAAGACACGTTACACCTATAGTCTGTTGCAGGTTTACAATGACCAGACATGCCCCTCCCAAACAAGGCCCTTTTCTTTTTACACTCTATGGCAAAGCGAACGAAGGCGAGCAGGCGAGATGGAGAGGAGGAAACTGCCAATGGTAGCGCGCAGAGATATTTCTGGGAGGGGCTTGTCCCGCTGTTCTAAACCTGCAACAGACTACATAGGGCTCCTCACTGTACTTCTGAACGTATAGTAGAGCTGTTCACATGAAAAGCTCTCTATGTAGTCACGAGCGGGACGATAATGGCAGGCAAATCACGTGCTTTTTGCCTTCTGTCGTGCTTTGACTGTGCGTGCCTACTCGAGGCTCAAGAGACGCCCAAGTGTTAGGGCAAAGCACGCGCTGGGGGCGGAACAACTGAAGGGCATCCCTGCCGTTCCCACTCCGTCAGAGTCCTAGCCTCCTCTATACTCACAAAGCCTGGCAGTCCGACGACGAACCCATAGAGTGCCCGGTGGCAGATTTGGAGCCCGAAGATCTGGTAGCACAGAGCATCGAAGAGCAATTTTTCGGGGAATCTGGACGCCAGCGCACAGATTTTTGCAGCGCGCGAGGACCCGAAACACACTTGTTCGCTCGGGAAAGGTGTGTTTCGGCGCCTCGCCGCAGCGGGGCGCCAGTTCCGTGGCTCTCCTCTCATCCATTGTCTGCCGCTCCGCCTTTTCTATTTCGGCGGCCGCTTTTCGTGGCCATCTGCCCGGATTTGTCCGTATATAGGAGGCTATGTCAGTGTTTACAAAAAAAAGGGAGGTAAGGGCGTCGTTAGCGTGAACTGTGGGGTCTAAGTCCAGAAACTAATGACGGCGGTAATGAGGGTGGGAAAATCAACGCGATGGAAACTCGGTGCTTTTACGCACTCAATTACAGAAGACAGAGTTGGCCGCATGCCGGTGGCAAAACAATGCGCCGAAGCGCGAATCCGTTCATTTATAACAACATGTTAGAGCTGCATCATTTACAATGTGAGACAAAGCGCGCTGCTCACTTGAAACTAAAAATAGCGACAACTATCCCCGTCCTCTCTTTTCCCGCGTGTCACTCTCACTGGGTTGCCCAGATTTTAGAGTATTCCCGACGGCTCACTCGCGGTCACCAGGCTCAAGGGCCATGCTCGCAATGCGAGATGCGTGGAAGATTCGAAATCGTCGATATTCAGCAAGCGATCGACTCCTGCTTTCCTGCAGCCTCTCCAGTGTCTGTCCTTCTTTCCCCCCGACAACGCACACATAGGATAACCAATCCGCGCAGGTCGAGCCCGCCATTAAGTTGCAACCTCCTTCCATGGTTTGAGTTTCACTAGAGCAACAAAATGGCGGAGCATATATACAGGAACTCTAGTGTCAAATTCCCTTGGTAGATTTGCAGCGATCCGAAAGCGCCCCCCGTGCATGCTCGTGCCTTTAGTGCGGTAGATGAGAGCGCGCGCTTCCAAGTTAAAGAAGTGCTTTAAAACCACTTCAAATCAACCGGGGTAATAGGCCCCTTTGAAAATTCAGTTCAACCTGGTGACTTAAAAACAAAACAAAAGTTTCATTTTCGACGAATAAATGGTGGTAATAAAACCGTATTTCAACGGGTGCCGCCACTTTTGCAAATCAGTGACAGATGAGAACGGGTTATTGGATCACTTTGAGATTCTTTCTTGATTTTCTTCAGTTTGGGATTGCGCGAACATGAGAACTGACAAGTAAAAACCGGTGATTCATAAGCGCCTTGATTAGACTTCAGCCGGCATTAGAGCCTTATTTGTGCCAAGAGATTAATTGGACAGCACTTTGAAATAAACTCTTACGCAGCCGTCAGCGGGGTCGGGGTGGCTGTCGATCAGCTCGTTTTATCCAGTTATCAACGATCCTTAAAGGGGTATACTCCACCGATTTTTTCAGCTACCTTAATTAACTATATTTTCTGACACTCCGCCCTTTACTCTCTCCGGTATGCTATTTAGAATCGCGAAATTCATAATAGGTATTGTGAAATCGGCAAATGAAAATGATGCAAAAACCAACATTAAGTATACGCGCACTTTTCAGTGCCGTGACGTCAGTGGCAGGCAGGCTTGCCAGTCGAGCAAGCAGCCAAAAAATAGAATATGCCAATCATTTGTTCCGTGCTGGAGCGCGGGTACTGCAGCGAGCTTCCCAAGCATTCATTTGACACCATGAAACTGCTTCGAATCAGTTTAAAACAAAATCTACAGCCCAAAGAGTGAACCCCTGCCTTCCACTGACGTCACCTTTCATTGTTGCCAGTAGAGACGTCGAGCTTGAAAAACACGGTGAGGACCAAAACTGTAAATTCAATAACTTTGCAAAAAAACAATATTTTGACCTAATATTTGGGATACTATTTTCACGATGTTTGTCGGTTAGTTTAGCAAAATTTCAAGCAAATCGGAGACAATGAAAAATCCAGTGGAGTACCCCTTTAACCAACGTTGTCCTTCACTGAGAGAACCTGTTAAAAAGATACAAGACTTCCCCGTGCGGGTCACAAAAAGCACTCGCCTTTATCCCGAAGAGTGAAAGCGAAGCTGGAAATCGATCCCGGCCCGGCGTGAAATTTCTCCAGCACACGCGAAGATCTTTGTTTTGGAGCTCGCACTTTCTAAATTGTCACCAGACCGAGCTTCTTCCGTCTGATCTAACGCCTCAAGGGCACGAACGTACACCGCCAGCGGGAGCACCAGTCAAAAGCGACTCACTCGCTCTTTTAACCTTTACAAATTACCGCCGCTTTGAGGCGACGTTGCCGTGATGCTGCGGCAGCGCGACATCACATATGCGATCCCAGTGCAGGCAGGAATTCCGAGCCCAGTGGTGCGTGTTTACTGCTCGCTTCGAAGGTATGCATTATGCTGCGTGCGGTCACGGGCCAGCACAGCCATATATATATATATGTATAGGTCTATCGAGACCCCATTGTGTACCGCAAGGGTTCAACCCGTTATGCGTTTGTTATGCGGCATTCAGATTACGAAACAAGACTTCGACCGTGATAGAGCACACCTATTATAATACACCATTCCAATGTTTACAAATCACAACTCCGAGGCGTTCGATTTCCACAGTCCAGAGAACTCGCACGAATTCGTTTGCTTTGGAAAGGGAACAAATCACGCGCCATACACGCACGAACGTTGAAAAGGGCATCGGCCAGAAGACCATTCCTGGATTGGTCTATCTGCGCTGAAAACTGGGGGAGAGGAGGAGACCAGAACACGCGAGAGCGTCAGAACGCTGAGTTCTGGTTCGAATGATTAGTGGGTAGGCCTAAAGCTAACTCACTGCCTTTGTCCCCACACTGCACTCGTCGAACGTATTTCGAATGCGAAGGACAAAGGCCGGACGCCAGCGCTCCGCGTTCTAACGCTTTCGACGAGTGCAGTGGAGACAAAGGTGGCAAGAATCAGTTTAAGCACCAAGATGAAGAGGCTAGGTGGCGCAAGTCACCGCCCTTTATAAAGGCTACGTCTATTGGCGTCTATCCATCCATTCATACATGGCCGAATTGTCTTTACTCTGAAGTGTTGCCTATTTAGTGACTTTATGAATTACGAAGAACGCACTGCTATGATGTGCCTAGAAAGCGTGCACAAAACGAATTATCGGGTAAAATATTTTTTTCTCTACATGTTCATTCACATTTTTCTATGAGCCCTTTTTTAGTTTACAAACTTGGACCGCTGCTTGCGTCCCAAGCAATTTCCGGTCTCTCCGTCTTTGGAAACCCGTGGCGCTAGCTTATGTCACCAGAGTTGGAGAGCAGAAATGCTACACGGACAACAAAGTTGGAGATTTGGCGAGGGCCCTCGACTGTATAATGGAACGTCTTGGAGGAGACAAGTCGCCTTAGAGGATCATTCGAAAATGTTGAACAGAATTCGCGCTTCTTCGTTCTTTTGGCGTTCACCAGGAGAATCGGTGCCTAAACGTTTCGTCGACATTAACTCGTTAAATATTTTTATGTAAAACGTCAAAGTCTGGAGCACAGCCTGGTGGTGTTTGCCATGAAAAGGGTCTACATCGTGATCTAACCAACGCCTCTCATTTTCGTATGACAGTTCGGTTTGTACAAGACGAACTGTTTTGCTCCACCTTAAACAATCGTAGCGTATTACACAGCTATGACGTTGAAGCAAATATTCGTAAAATTTTGAAGCTTTAGATAGCGATATTGCTTAGGTAACGTCTATGCATACTGTAAATGCCTTTATTATTCCCCTACACATCTGCGTACTACAACTGCTGTGATTGCCTGAAGCTGAGCAGGTTGGTTATTCATACTTGTAGGATATGCCAGCTGTCTTGCATATTTTTTCCTTCGTTCAGCTGGCATATCCTACAAGTAAAACTACAACTGCTGTTTGGTTGGAGTCCGTGTTTTTTATGTACATTCCCCAATGCGACGACGACAATAGTAGAAGTAGATGCGGCCATATATAGCACACTATACTATGGGACTTTATATGGACTAAACTCATATTTATATTTGCCGAATCTTGGTTGAAGTGGCCACCACATTTATAAAGAAAGTTATGTGTATGTGAGAACTGTGAAGAAATAAAAATTTATTGAATTAATTATTTAATTGATGTTTTTATGATGCCCGAGGCCGTCTATATTAGAGCCAAAAAATCCCTACTTTTCATGTGGCTGGGGGCCGACGCTATTTGGCAGTTTTAGTAGATAATTTCTTTACTTCGATAACAATGAAAAGAGCTATCGAAACAATCAAGAATGCACCCTTTGTAGATAACATCTCAACGGATTTGGTCTTTAAACATAGAAGCATTCGCAGATGTCCAAGACTTTCTAGAATCATGAATTAAGGAATAAGCTTATTTGCACAACGCTGGCTCCTTGGCCCAGTTGCAAATAGGATCTGTCCAGGAAGTTATGTTCTTCTCGGTATGTTGCTCTCAGAAGCGAACTGCCATCGTGTGAGAAGAGTCTCTTTCTTTCAGCATCTTAGGCAAAATCCAATGTACTTAAGACGTCACCTTCGGTGGCAGGTGCTGCGCACGCTTGCGCCGGAGCCCTGTATAGACATTTTCCACAGGAGCGCCGCCATCTTGAATTGTCGTCACTTCCAATACGGGCGACCACAAAATAGTAACACGTTTCAACCTGTAACTAGTAAAAAAATAGAGGGGAGCCAAAACGAGAATGTGTGACGGTTAGGCTTATATCCTAAATGTCTGCTATTAATTTGGTGACGGCAAAGTAATGTTTTCGCCCATACTGGAAGTGATGACAATTCAAGATGGCGGCGCCCTTGTGGAAAAGGTCTATACTCTCAAATCGAGTGTCTCACGCGTCGGTCTATACACTCACCGTTACACGAAATGCAACGAAAACGGCTCCGCGGTGTCAGTGTGTTCTGTACAGGGGGGAAATCATAACCAAGGTGATATAAATCGTTGCTTAAATCATAATTTAAATCGTGATTTTAATCACACCTGCTTGCTACGATGATATAAATCAAACTTTTTTCCGCAAAAATTTATTCGCGGTAGCTTTCATTTATTGTTTATTTATCATTTCACGCTTTTTGTGGTTATTTGTTTTGTATTTAAATTGAAGAATCATCAAACGAGAAGTATGTATATCTGCTGAACACAAGCAAATTGTGGTTCTTTTCGGAGCAAATGAAATTGCTGAGCCTTTTTTTTTACCTCCTATTGTGTTGGTCAGATGTAATGTCCTATTGCAGGCAGATCATAACGCAAAAAAAAAAAAAAGTAAATAAGTATTTCATTCTTAGTATGACGAGGCTACAATCATACAAAGTGGTTATTTAGTCTACTTTAAATTTACGATCGTTATTCCTTCCGTATTGTTTTCAGTGGTCGGACGAATTGACAATCAATCTGCCACGTCTAAAATTACATCTACTAATACAGAATCATTATTTCTTAGAGAAAGTAATTTAAATCAAATAAATCAACATTAAGTCAATAAAATCTTATGAAAATCAAATAAATAAGTTTTACCTAAATAAAAAAAAAATCACGAGTTTCGTTTACCCTAGTTCTGGATTTGGCGGAACACGCAATTGTCTCCTCCAGAATCATAAAATAAATCATAAATCTCATCAAACGTCACAGTACATATATTTAAAGTTATCTCACTTGTCTAAAACCAAAGCTTATATATATATATATATATATATATATATATATATATATATATATATATATATATATATACGTCGACCAACTTTACCAATAATATGTTTTAAAAACTCCAACAACCGTCTCAGGTGCGTTTTCTTCCGTATATACTTTTCGTCATCCTGCGCTTCGTTTTTTTTCTCTCTCTCTCTCTATATGTATATATATATATATTTATATACATGTATATATACATGTATATATATTCTTCTCGCTCCGTTCACGATCCGATACATATATGGGGTATCGTTACGGAAATGCGTTATTCCCGCGTTCGTATTGAGTTGCGTAGTGCGTCTACGCAAGCGCCGAGCCGACAGCAGCGCCACCGCCGCGGCGTGACGTCAGAGGTGCGCGTTGGTGTATGCGGGGAGCAAGTTCGCCGTCTGCTTCTTGCACGGGGTATGCGACGAATTTCAGAACGCCAAACGCTTAAACTGGCTTATTGAAAAAAAAAAAAAAAAGTGGCGGGTAGACTTTGAGGCATCTAGCCATTGAGGTCTCTACCAACTATCCTTTCATTCAAAACCAATCAGAACTCTGCGTTCCTCTGACGTCACCACAACTCCTGCGCAAGGAGCAGACGACTTGCTCTCCGCGCTTGGCGCAGACGCAGACGACTGCCACCTTACAAGGCAGTTAGGGCATATGCGAGACATCTTTTCTTTTATTTTTTACAACGGATTGAGGCACTCGTTTCCGGCGTTGAGGAAAGCCGTAAACCATGATACCGCCTCTCTTTCGTAAGCGGTGTAATGAGAGCCACTTAGACAAGGACATCGATGCTTCCTTCATGCATAACGATGTCTAACCGGGATCCGAAGAGTTGCCCGGATGTCGGTGCATCCGGTGTCAAGCAAGTCCCCGAGGAAACGTTCATTTTTCCTCTCGTGTTGGTCGTTTCAGCCCAGGCATTTCCGTGGAGGGTAAATCGCTAGCAAAGATATGCCGGGCTACGCAAACCGAGCAGGTATATATATATGTATATACCCATCGCCAGAACGGGATGGTTGATAAGCAGCAGATCGACAAAATTGCGTAATTGGCGCGCATTCTAACAAAATAAAAATAATAAGGACACGATCAATTCGCACGTGACACGAAGTGCTGCAAGCGATCTTTCCGCGTTGAGAGGGCGGCGACTCGGTTACTGCAATGCAAGGTGGCGGCGGCAACCAGTCAGGAACACGACGTTCATAGCTCGCCCTCTGACGAGGCGACGACGATGATAACCGACGGCAGGGTTTGCCTTTGTTCTAGTTTGCTGATGGTTCTGGCCAATTTTGTACACGCTACTAAAAAAAAAAAAAAAAAAGAAAGAAAGCGTTATTCATTACATTTACAATTACTCTTGGTGAAAAAAAGTATTTGAATATATCACTCGGTTACTTGAGATGAAAAGTAATTGATACTTGAAGAGTAACCGTTATCTTTTTCTAGATTACTTCCCATTTTCAAGATACAGATTTTTATACGTTGTGAACAAAAACAGCACATAAGACAAGGACAAAAGAGGAACCTACACGACACGACAAGCGCTGTTTTTGTTCAGGCGGCTATACCAACTAGCTCAGCTTCCAACTCTATTAAATATTTTTCTTCCCGTTTGAAAACGGGCTTTTATACTGTCCATTATTGGATTGGAATCGTAGTTTTACAGGCTAATTATCTTCTCAATTCACCAATTTCAGTAGACTGTACTCCTGTCAGAGGCATACGGTTAGGATTCCTTGGGAGTAAACTTGTAGATACGAAGGGTTATTATCCTTAAATTGGGGAGGGAAGAACGGCGAGGGTTACGAGTAATTTTAGTACCTCTAAAAGTCATCTGATTACTCTTGCGATTACTTTGTAATAAAGGTCATGAAATTACTCCAAAAAGTAATTGATTAAAGTAATTTGATACTTGAAATGATTACCGTACAAGTCCGGTTCCGGTTTACAGGGGGTCCAGTCAGTATGCATGCCTTGCCCGTGACGTCGTCGCTTGCGCTCTTTTTTTTTTCCTGTTCTTGCCGAGAAAGACAAATTTAAAGGTATACGAAATGAATGCTGCAGAACGTATACGTCCTCAGCAGGAAGGCCGCCACCACAATGGCTATCGATGTCCCGTCAAGGTGAGCCATTTTGTTTGGAATTCTATTTCGTGTGATATGTTTAACACGACTATTAGCGCGGTGTTGATGCTTTTCTTTTTTGTTACTTGCAGATGGTACAGTGGACGGGCCTCGAGGCCTCCCAACAAGCTGCGATCCAAATCAATTGAAATAAAAAAAAAACAAAAAAAACGATAGTTTGTGCATTTGTTGAGATCGGGGGGAAACACACCCGCGGGGGTTCGCAAAGAGCAGACGAACTTGCAGGCCGTGTAGTCTCTGTCAGCTTTGGAAACGCAGGGTGTGGCTAAATACGGTCTACACTTCTCGCTTCGTGATTGGTTGCTGAGTGTTCTTACCGGCTAAATGCCGCAACCTCATTGGCTGTGGGACGATAATGAGATCCTCGGGACTTACCACACCTTAAGCAATTGTTTGTGACTATTGTTGTAGACTGCATGCTTGATGATCGGTCTCCTGTCCCCATCATCGCGTAACGATATATTGATATAAAAACAAATTTTACTGTGGTCTTTTTTTTTTTGCTTGAAAATGCCAGTGGTTTGTAGATCTTTCGTAGAGCGTTTACCTTTCCCCCCACTACGCTGTTAACCGAGAAGACGTTGCTCAAGCGCACCGCTAGCCTTGTCGGCGGAGTGGCCGGACGACAGAATTACGGGACGGAAGAATTGCGGGACGACGAAAACAATCTAGGATGACTCTCTAAAACCCGACGAAGCTTAGAGAATCACTCTTTCAGGGATTACTGCGTCTGAAATGCATGCACGGGAGAGTGAAATTTCATACGATTCCCCCATTCAAAAGCGCGCTTACTGAAAAAAAGAAAAGGAACACGCGTGCTTACACGAAGGGATATGGCCCCTTAAAGGGGTACTCCGCCGATTTCTTTATGGTCCCCGATTTGCTTGAAATTTTGCTAAACTTGCCAAACAACATCGCCAAAATAGTATCCCAAATATTAGGTCAAAATAATTTTTTTTCACGAAGTTATTGAATTTACAATTTCGGTCCTCACAGTGTTTTTCAAACTGAAAGTCTCTACTGGCAACAACGAAAAAGTGACGTCAGTGGAAGTGCCGGGGTTCACTCTTTGCACTGTAGAATTTGTTCCCAACTGATTCGAAGCAGTTTCATGGTGTCAAATGAATGCTTTGGAAGCTCGCTCCAGTCCCCGCGCTCCAGCACGGAACAAATGATTGGCATATTTTATGTTTTAGACTGCTCGCCCGACTGGCAAGCTTGCCTTCCACTGACGTCACGGCACTGAAAAGGGCGGGTATATTTGAATGTTGGTTTTTGCATCATTTTCATTTGCCGATTTCGCAATAACTGTTATGAATTTCACGATACTAAATAGCATACCAGAAAGGGTAAAGGCCGGGGAGTCAGAAAATATAGTTAGTTGAGGTAGCTCAAAAATCGCCGGAGTACCCCTTTAATGCCACTGTGCTGATGTCTGATATACTCTTGAAGTCTGCTGGGCGTTCACCTGTCCCGACTCAGATTTTTCGGAGAAACTATTAATGAAACGGAACCGTTGGAATCTCTTCTTCCAATGAGGATATTCATCTGCATGGACTTGTGAAGTCGAATTGCCCTGGTGGTTGCCACGGGATTGAGTTGGCACTTTCATCTGCATCTTTCAGTTCCGTGGTCCCCTGGCCTGTGGTATCGCCGGACGCATTGGGAACCTGCCTTGCTGCAGAAGTGGACAAGCAACTATCTTCTAGCTGCGTTTTCTGGATCGCCCAGCTCGCCTGCCACTACGCTCAATCAGCTGCGACGTCATCATCACGAGCCGCGGGCGTGGCTTTGAAACTACCGGAATCTTACATATACCACTATCAGCGACCGGCTTCAGCATAGGCGGCAGCGGCGGCAGGAGGGAATACGTCGTTTAACGTGTCGACCCTGCATCTTTCAGTTCCGTGGTCCCCTGGCCTGTGGTATCGCCGGACGCATTGGGAACCTGCCTTGCTGCAGAAGTGGACAAGCAACTATCTTCTAGCTGCGTTTTCTGGATCGCCCAGCTCGCCTGCCACTACGCTCAATCAGCTGCGACGTCATCATCACGAGCCGCGGGCGTGGCTTTGAAACTACCGGAATCTTACATATACCACTATCAGCGACCGGCTTCAGCATAGGCGGCAGCGGCGGCAGGAGGGAATACGTCGTTTAACGTGTCGACCCTGCATCTTTCAGTTCCGTGGTCCCCTGGCCTGTGGTATCGCCGGACGCATTGGGAACCTGCCTTGCTGCAGAAGTGGACAAGCAACTATCTTCTAGCTGCGTTTTCTGGATCGCCCAGCTCGCCTGCCACTACGCTCAATCAGCTGCGACGTCATCATCACGAGCCGCGGGCGTGGCTTTGAAACTACCGGAATCTTACATATACCACTATCAGCGACCGGCTTCAGCATAGGCGGCAGCGGCGGCAGGAGGGAATACGTCGTTTAACGTGTCGACCCTGCATCTTTCAGTTCCGTGGTCCCCTGGCCTGTGGTATCGCCGGACGCATTGGGAACCTGCCTTGCTGCAGAAGTGGACAAGCAACTATCTTCTAGCTGCGTTTTCTGGATCGCCCAGCTCGCCTGCCACTACGCTCAATCAGCTGCGACGTCATCATCACGAGCCGCGGGCGTGGCTTTGAAACTACCGGAATCTTACATATACCACTATCAGCGACCGGCTTCAGCATAGGCGGCAGCGGCGGCAGGAGGGAATACGTCGTTTAACGTGTCGACCCTGCATCTTTCAGTTCCGTGGTCCCCTGGCCTGTGGTATCGCCGGACGCATTGGGAACCTGCCTTGCTGCAGAAGTGGACAAGCAACTATCTTCTAGCTGCGTTTTCTGGATCGCCCAGCTCGCCTGCCACTACGCTCAATCAGCTGCGACGTCATCATCACGAGCCGCGGGCGTGGCTTTGAAACTACCGGAATCTTACATATACCACTATCAGCGACCGGCTTCAGCATAGGCGGCAGCGGCGGCAGGAGGGAATACGTCGTTTAACGTGTCGACCCTGCATCTTTCAGTTCCGTGGTCCCCTGGCCTGTGGTATCGCCGGACGCATTGGGAACCTGCCTTGCTGCAGAAGTGGACAAGCAACTATCTTCTAGCTGCGTTTTCTGGATCGCCCAGCTCGCCTGCCACTACGCTCAATCAGCTGCGACGTCATCATCACGAGCCGCGGGCGTGGCTTTGAAACTACCGGAATCTTACATATACCACTATCAGCGACCGGCTTCAGCATAGGCGGCAGCGGCGGCAGGAGGGAATACGTCGTTTAACGTGTCGACCCTGCATCTTTCAGTTCCGTGGTCCCCTGGCCTGTGGTATCGCCGGACGCATTGGGAACCTGCCTTGCTGCAGAAGTGGACAAGCAACTATCTTCTAGCTGCGTTTTCTGGATCGCCCAGCTCGCCTGCCACTACGCTCAATCAGCTGCGACGTCATCATCACGAGCCGCGGGCGTGGCTTTGAAACTACCGGAATCTTACATATACCACTATCAGCGACCGGCTTCAGCATAGGCGGCAGCGGCGGCAGGAGGGAATACGTCGTTTAACGTGTCGACCCTGCATCTTTCAGGTTGGTAAACTACTTTATACTATACTTCGACAGGTTTTTTTTCCGTTGCCACTGCTGCCACTGCTGCCTGTTATTGCTATTGCTGTTTATTTTTATTGCCGGATTGATTGAAGAATTTTCTAAACGCCCAAAATGACTGATGTTTGTACGAAGTGTAATGAATCTTTACCCGATGACGGAAGCTCCTTGACATGCGTAGTTTGTGATTATCCTTACCACTGGGGTATATGCTCCGGAATAACGGATGCAACTAAGAACACCAAGACGTTCCGTAGAACTTGGCGCTGCCAAACATGTGTCACTGTACAATCGAGAGGTGGCCAAAGCACCCAGCCGAAGAAGGACACGGAGGTGGACGTGCTAGGGCTACTCGCAGTTATGAACAAAAAACTGGACAGCCTCTTAACACTCAAGGAAACCGTAGATGGCATCGAGCGTTCAGTACAACTAATGTCCGACAACTACGATGAGGTCCTGAAGCGTATCAACCAGCAGGACAGGGATGTCAAGGACCTTAGGAAAAGAGTGGAAGTAATAGAAGGGAACATAAATGGCCCCATGATTGGGCAGCTTCAGCGGGATGTCAATGAACTAGAGTGGCGCAGTAGAAAGCAGAACCTGGAGGTTCACGGTATCCCTGTGACTGAGAACGAAGTACTTCTAACTAAACTGAATGAGGTTGCGAACGTGCTCAACGTACCACTGCTAAATACAAACGATGTGATTTCAGTACACCGGCTCCCAGCCAGAGCAGATAAGGTGCCTGGAATCATAGTTCACTTTGCAAGCGAAGCAACGCGAAATCGGTGGTTTGAAAATAGGTTGAAACTCAAGAGCAGTCAAGGAAACACCTATCTGCAGGAAAACATAACAAAGCACAACAGGGCTCTCCTTTGGGCTGCAAAGCAATGGGCCAAAGATAACAGGTTTCAGTACGTTTGGCACAGGAATGGACGGATCCTCATACGAAAGAAGGATGGAGAGAGGGCAACTGTTGTCGAAAGCGAGAATGACTTGCTGAGGATGGCATGAACTATCGTTTTACGCTGATTGTATTTATCGCTTCGAATGGCATGTCTGGTACTTCCACAAAACTTACAGAGTCATCTCGGTTCAGAATGCATGCACGCCACAAACTGTTTTCACTTAAATGCCCAATCTGCAAAAAATAAAGCTATCGAATTGGAAATGTTTTTTGATCAGTTTGATCTTTTATTTGATGCAGTTATGCTTACTGAAACATGGTATACGAATGAATCAGATGTACTTTGTTTACCTATGTACCGTTCTTTCTTTTTAAATCGCACAACCAAACGGGGAGGAGGGGTGGCTATCTTAATGAAAGAGGATATAATCTGTGACTTGCTGGATGACTACTGCCGCATTACTAGTGATTATGAAATATTATGCTTGCGTGATAGGCAAAATATTTTCGCAGTACTTTATCGCCCTCCCGACGGAAATGTTGAATTGTTTCTTAAGTTCTTTGATGCTTTTTTGGTGTTTATCAATGAAGGTAAATTTAATCTCGTTTGTGGGGGCGACTTTAACATTGATATGGGTGCGGATACAAAGGTTAAAAGGGACATGGATTCGGTTTTAAATACGAATGGTTGTAAGAATCTTCTTACCCGACCGACCAGAATTACCTGGCACAGTGCAACTACAGTAGATTTATTTATAGTCAATCACCTAGTTAGCGACATAAAAAGTGGAGTCATTGTTTGTGATCTGAGCGATCATCTCCCAATATTTTTGAGCGTAAAGAATATCTCTAAAAACAGGAACAAAACGCAATCCACATTATTTCAAAGTATTACACAGGATCGGTTGGACGCATTTCGACAAGACGTCATTAACACGGACTGGACCGGAGTACTTGCTAAGGACAATGCTGACGGGGCCTATAACGCTTTTTTGGATCTTTTTTCCACTCTATATAAGACCCATTTTCCGTTAAGTACTTCCGAAAGACCAGGCGTATTCGAAAACCATGGATAACGTCGGATTTGCTTTGCAAAATTCGCACGAAAAATACATTGTACGATAAGTTTGTGAAGACTAGAAAACAGGATGCCTTGAAAGCATTTAAATCATATCGCAACAACTTAACAAAAGAGATCCGACGCGCAAGAGCTCGCTATTATTATGACGTTTTTGAGTCTGCAAATGGACGCGTAGATATTATGTGGGAAAGGTTAAATTCAATTCTAGGCCGCAATCAACTATCGAAAAATACCGAGCAAATAGAGCATGATGGTGTAAAACTGACAGGCAGTCTGCTATCTGAGGCTTTCAATGACCATTTTGTAAGTATAACGAGCACCAAGGACAATTTTAATTCTACTTTTTGTGATGCTAGAAACGAGGCCTCACTATTTTTAGAACCTGTTACTGAATCTGAGGTAATTTCTCTCACTTTGCAATTAAAAAATAGCGGGAGTTGCGATGCTGACGGCATCCAGATAAAACCAGTGAAGTATGTTGTTGATTTGATAGCTCCATTTCTAAGTCATATTTTTAACCTGGCTCTGGTAACTTCTGTATTTCCAAAACGCATGCAAATAGCTAAAGTTTCGGTCTTGTATAAAAAAGGAGATAGAAACGAAATGGGAAACTATAGACCCATATCCATTCTACCGGTATTTTCAAAAGCACTTGAAAAAGTTCTTCATGTCCGTTTGACAAATTTCACGAATAAATACAGACTGATTACGGATTCGCAGTTCGGTTTTAGGAAAAATCGTTCAACGGAGGCTGCATTACTTGTGCAGAAAGAATTTATTCTGCAAAGTTTTGAAGAAAGAAAAATAGTTTTGGCAGTGTTTGTAGATTTTAGTAAAGCCTTTGATTGCCTTGACCACGAAATTTTACTAAAAAAACTTTACATTTATGGCATTCGGGGACACGCCTTACAGATTTTTAGGTCTTATTTAGAGCACCGAGCGCAATATGTTTGTCTGAATGGAAATTCTTCCTCTATGAAACCTATAATTTGCGGTGTTCCTCAGGGCAGTATATTAGGTCCCCTTCTTTTTAACCTCTATGTTAATGACGTCGTCAACATTAACCCAAATGTCAAATTTGTAAATTACGCCGACGACACAACGCTTCTGTTTTCGGCCGAGGATAGCGACGTGCTAGTGGACATGGCAAATCTGACGCTCTCAAGATTAGAAATTTGGAGCCGGGAAAATTCTCTAAAAATTAACATAAACAAAACTAAAGCTGTTCTCTTTCGCACAAGAAATAAATCGATTGGAATAATGAGGGACATTACTCTTAGCACAACCCCAATTGAGATTGTGAGCAATTTTAAGGTTTTGGGAGTGATCTTTTCTGAGAGTATGTCCTGGGATAATCACATAAATTACATAATTCCCAAACTGTCACGAATAACTGGATTGTTATATCGCCATCGATCAATTTTGCCAACGAATGTTAAATTACTAATCTACAATTCTCTGTTTTATTCGTATTTAAATTATGGCCATCTTGTTTGGGGCTCAACTACATTATCGA
The DNA here is from genome assembly GCF_016920785.2 of Ixodes scapularis. Classification (NCBI taxonomy): domain Eukaryota; kingdom Metazoa; phylum Arthropoda; class Arachnida; order Ixodida; family Ixodidae; genus Ixodes; species Ixodes scapularis. The sequence goes on along the minus strand of NW_024609879.1, from coordinate 126,715,557 downwards.
ACCTTGAGAAGATATTTTTATTACAAAAAAAAATGCTGAGGTCCATTGGCGGCGTCTCGTTCGACTCCCATACAGCTGGTTTGTTTAGGGCTTTCCGCGTTATTAATATATACAATTTATACAATTATAGACTTAGTAAAATGTTTAAAACGGAAAACAATAGAAATACACATTTCCTTAAAAATTTGGCTAATCTTTATCTAAAAGAACCGGTTTACCCCACACGTCATGCACACCTTTGGGAGATGGTGGCTCGGAGAACAAATTACGGCTCCCAGATGGTTCGATATACGTTGCCTAAATTGCTGAACCAGTTAGAAGAGAGTGAACTGGAATTGAATAGAATATCACCAAAACAACTTAGAGAATATTTTTATAAGCTTAGATAGGTAAATTAGCAATGACTTCATCTTTCATGTAATATATATATATTTTTTTAAATATATATATATCTTTTTTTCCTTGTTTGCTTAGTACGCATTTTGTGCTTTTATAGTGTCCTCTTGTTTCACCTTGAACCATGTTTTGGTATGAAATATGTTTTTTTGTATGTGTTTTTTTTTCCCTGTGCCTCTGCTATTTCGCCTATGTAGGAGGTCGAGGACCTTGTCAAGCTGTACTTTACAGCTTTTTTTCTCGACCTCCGCCATCAGTGTTGATGGGAAATAAACTTACTTACTCGCCCTCGCTCACCGTTCCTGTTTCAGCTCGGGTCCTTGAACATCTGGCATCATGGGCTGTTCGTCGTTATTGAACGAGTAACTCTTCGTCAATTTATCACTACGACAGCACCTTCCTTGCTTGATTTTACTTGTAATTTTTAAATCCTTCGAGTAGTATTACATTAATTTTTTTTTCAATTTTTAGATACTGTACTCTCAAATAACTAAGTGCAAGCTTCAAAGCTGAATCTCTATGCAGTATTAGTTTCAAATTTCCGCCCTGTTGTATTTACTGGTTTTCGTACATGCAGCGCAGTGACACCTTGAGCATCTCCAAAGATTGTCCAAACATTGCACCTCAATAACCAATGGACAGTTGGACCGGCTGAATGACACGAAAGCCCCATCCAAATTTTAACTTCAGCCTGTCAATGCCACACATCGTTAAAATTCATAAAACGAACAGTCTGTCTGTTGTATAAAAAGAAAAAAAGGCTGCACGTGAAATTCTTGGTTTTCTATTTTATTTCTAGGTATCCTGCATGCTGTCCCATGTGCCATAGCCTGTACCACTGCTTACTCTTCCACTGAAAAGTGGCATGAATAGACATACTGCAACCACTGTCTATCTATGAAGCGAGCACTTCTGAAGTAGGACTGACCACAGAAAGAATAACACAAAATCGAGACGAAAGACGACGAACATATTCCTTTCACATTTTCATTCTACAGCAGGACGTATACCAAAACGGCCGGTGTTTTAAAATTCCCATACTTTTCCAGGTTATCCTTAAAAACTTTTTAAACAACTCCTAAGGGGAGGGACGTGTCTTCACACGGAAGTCCAGTTTTTGTGGCAAACACCAATATAAATGACGGCAACATGGCGGTGGCCAAGCACCGGATCACATCACCTTGTCACTACATTCTCTTCTATACTTTTTTTTGCGTAAATAAATGTTTTGGTTTAAATAAACTAGTAGGCAAACGTATTAGTGCGAGCACAAGGAGGAAAGGAGAGAAGTTTCTTCTAATTGCGTGCGCTTGAAGAGGATGTGATTTGGGTTCTGCCAGGACTCAAGAAGCTGTGCGCTGTTACGCAGGGTGTGTCGCATGTAGACTTGTAGGGTACTAATTACGAGCAATCAAATTACTTGTGATCATTTAGTTTTTGAAGTAATTTTGTCCTCATTTGGTTACCTTTATAACAAAGTAATCAAAAGTGCAATTTGATTATTTTAGAAGTATTAAATTACTTGTAGGAGTTACTATTTTACACTCCCCTTTCTAAAGGCGGCCTTCGTTTGCAAAAGCTTCCTAGCAAGTGATCTTTGAACCAAGTCACCGACAAGAGGAAGGAAGGTTTATCAAAATCGGAGGATTAAGAAAATAAGTAGCTAAGATTTCGGTGACTTCAACTCAATAATGAACAGTCCAAAATATCCGTTTTGAAACCGACATAAAAATTATTCGTTTTGAAAATATGAAGTATTCGGAAAAGTAACGGTTACATTTTTCAAGTAACGTACAATCACTTTGCTTCTCAAGTAACCAGGTAATGTTGTTGAATACTCTTTAGCCAAGAGTAATTGTAATTATAATCAATTAATTTTTTTTTTCAGTGTCGTGTACAGGATTGGGACTCGGTTGCAATATGTGTCCCACCACACACGCCTCTTTTACAGTCAGTTCCAGGTTTACAGGAAAAGCAAATCCCAATTTCCCTGACCGATGATGCTTGGGTGGAAAATCCCTGACGTTTCCCTGATTTTTCTACGCTTGTCAAATTCCCTCACAATTTCCTATTTTCCAGGTTAGTATAGAACGACTGTGAAGGAGTTTAAGAATTGAAAGGCCTAAAATATCCACTTTGTTGATCCTTGCTTCCAGTAGTTTTATTTGCGCACTGTATTATTCCTTGTAACTTTTTAGCAGTAAACTTAGATCTAGCCATAGTCGGTGACAGGTTAAGAATTCAGGGGAAACTCCTCCACCCCTTTCCGCTTTAACAGAGCGAACCGACTATTACTTTAAAGTATTTATTGTCCCTTTCACCTAGTGTTACGCAGACCAAAACTGGGTAATTCCTAGCTGACACTCCAAATGTGCTTTATCAGTAACTGTTTTTTTTTTGGTTGCTGTTGTGCTTAACAACACGTTCGTGAACATGTGGTCACTACAAATGACTTGATTTGGCAGAACCGAGTCATCTTTTTTGTTATGTCGGAAAAAGTCGTTTGTTAATTTCTTCGCTCAGCAAGTTATGCCCCGAAGCATCTTCAAATTGATTTTTTCATCTCTGCTTTCTTTTCTCATCTCCGTTCCTTAGGCTGATTAATGGTCCTCGGGAGCATAAACCACAATAAAAAAAAAACGATTATAAAAATACAACTATCCCCCCTCCCCCCTCCCGCCCCAACACACACACACACACACGCGCACACGCACACACAATCACACACACACACACACACGCACACGCACACGCGCGCGCACACACACACACAAACACACACGCGCGCGCGCTTCTGCTACATACTTTGCATTGCAGACGACACAAAAAGACGCTCTGTTTTCTCAGGCGGCGTTTTCGGGATATTCGTGCACCCAAGTAGTTTCAAAACTACGGAGAAAATAACCGTTATTGCCCTAAATCCGACGAAAAACACCGAAACGATTTTTTTTTCTTCTTCATATTTTCCCAAGAACAAAACTCGACGTACGGAAGTCACCATCCGGCGGACCCGCACCATTCAAAGAACCCCAAATGAACGAGAGCACGAACGTCACATCCGGTTTCCGCTGTCGCAAAATCAAGACCCAACCGCAAGATGATCCCCCAGTCACTTGAAGGGACGAGAAACCACTAGAATTTGAGTAAGATGCGGTGGTCGGTGGACGACCCAAGACATACTACACGAAACACTGCTGCCACACGGAAACCTCAGGATATGTGAGAAGTGCCCACCTACCGCGCTTTTAGGAAGAAACCGAAAGTCCTCGATGAACAGGGATGCGGAGAGCCCAAGGGTGTCCGCCATTTTCCGCCGTCATCCTCCTCGCCCGTCCCTCCATTCAACACGCTTCGGGATTCCCTCTACCTTCCACAAGCCTCGTTTTTTTGTTTTATTGTTTTTTTCTTTCTAACGAACCGCCGCACGATGTCTTCCGCGAGCGGAGGCAACACTGAACGACCGTTCGATAAAATTCGTCCCGCGTAAGTGCCTAGATTTCAGAGTATTTCCAACTGCTGCTCGACAAGGGTCACGTGGCTTATGGTCCGGCCGCGTTTGGAATACAAGCGGCGAAAGTATCGATCGTCTGCAAGTATCTGTGCCTCTCTGTCCGCCTTTTTCTCCACAATGCGACACCGCAATGAATACATACCTGTTACCGATGTGCTGTAGGAGCCATCCCACTTGGAATCACAAACGCTCTTCGTGGTTTGAGTTGCTCCCTTTTTTCAAATCTAGGCTCTCTAACCCCGCGGAGCGACCGCCTCCTCTTTCTTTTTTTATCGTCTGCTAATGTTTACATTTAGTCCCGCATATAACCAGAAAAAAAAAGAAAAGAAAGAACGAGTGTTTGTATCGTTTAGATCAGATTCGTTTGCGTCGGAATCGCGACTAACCTTAACGTTCTTTAGAATAGAAAAAAACATAACTCAGCTATTTTAGATTTAACTCGTCAACCTGGAGAGCCGTTTCCTAGGCGACCAATCAGGAGTGAGCCCTGCATTTGCTGCGGTCCTCGAGCGCAATTTCCCTTTCCGGTTCCCTCTCTTTCCCCTTCTCTCTCGCCCTAGCGCCGCTTCCTTTCGCTCTTCTGACTGCGCTTTCTCTCCCACGAGCTTCTGTGCGGAGAGGGGAACGGAATGCGGTCATTGATCCACTAGGTGTCCAGGTGGATTCGTAGCGTGCCGTATTTGTTAGCTTTGGCGGCACGGAAGCCGTCCTGTTGGCAGGTAGAAAACGGATTTGTCTAGACGAGTGGCTTGATTGCGTTTTCCCGCCGTCGATTTGTGCGGGCGTGCGAGGCAGCGGGAACGCGTTGTTTTGAAAAGGGAAAAGCAAAAGGGCATAGCAGTACTGGGCGTAGGTGGATCTCCTCGCCGTCCAAAGTTCATATCTTCCCCCCATAAGGAGTCTGAAACTTTTAATATGTTGTCTGATACTCTGAGTGACGATTCTATAGGAGTGTGTAATCCTTACAACTTGAGGGGGAAAAAGGTGAATCGTTGTGCCGAGAAACTGAAGGATAGGAGAAGACTTGAGCACCGCGAGAGCGTAAAAACTCCGAGCTCTGATTGGTGCTATTAGTGGGTAGGTATAAAACTAGCTGCTTTTGTCGTCCACTGCATTCGCTGATCCACTGCATTCGCTGAACGCGCTAGAACGCCGGCGTCCGGCGTTTGGCTTTAGGATTCGAACGCGTACGTCGAGCGCAGGGGAAACAAAGGCAGCTGTCTTTATGCCTACCCACTAATCGCACCAACCAGAGGTCGGAGTTCTCACGCTCCCGCGGCGCTTAAGTCTTCTGCTATCCTTCAGTTTCTCGGCGATTTTTTTTTTCTTCTAAAAATAACAGAATGAAGTACGAAGACGATATGTCCATGCTTTTTTTTCTTTTTGCTATAAGACAATGCGCTGTTTACAAACAACCCCTAGTTTGCCCACACTAGGTGTGGGCGAGGGGCATAGCTAAGAATTATTTTCCTAAAAAGAGGGGGAGGGGGCTTTGTCCTATCTTCACCTCTGGTAGTCGATGTGCTGTGCAATTAGTCGTTTAATATGTCTTCCTTTTCTACACAAAAATAAATAAAAAAAATACAATAGTTTCGGGAATAAAGGGGGGGGGGAATAAACCCCCCCCCCCCCCCCCCCCGCCCCTCCTCCGCCACTGGTGTGGACATTGCGAGTGCGGAGAAACCAGATTCAAGCATGATGAAGCGTGTGGGCATACGCCATGTCGTCAGCAGCACCGCCGTAGTAAAGTGACGTCAGAAAGTTGAGTTGGGCTTCCTGGGCGTTCCAAGTTGGGCTTCCTGGGCGGTGCCATTTTCACGAGTGTAGCGCCGACTACCTTCATCCGGGCATTGGAACAATCTGAACCCGTCCGAATGACCGGCCGCCATTACTGAACTGTTACCCTGCTCACCGAGTCACACCGATCGCAGCTGCTTCTGCCGGCACGGCTGCCGTATTCGGCGCCCTCTGCTCATCGTCTATATAGGAAAGCACTATCCTAATAGGTATGTCAGGCATGGGGAAAAGTGCATCCTGCTTTACTGGCATCTTTTTGCGGCTAATTTTTAGCGCGGTTCTGGGGCAGCCGTCGATCCCAAACCAAACTCGGCGTTTCAATCGCTAGTGAAATTGCGGATCGCTAGTGAAATTGAGGATTGAACGAAGCAAGGATGGCACGAATTACGGCATGTGAATTTGCGACGCCAACAGCAACACAACACGTTGTCCAACAGTCGGGCAGCTTGTTGCTCGCCCCCCGTGTTGTCCGACATACCTGTCACATCGCGGCAACAGCAGGGCAACGTGGACGACAACCAAAATGTTGCTTCGGTATGAGAGCTTTCGGCAACAAAAACAGCAGCAACTTCTGTTGGACAACGTGTGTTGCCCTGATCGCTGGCTGAGCGAATTTCGGGCCGTTAAAACGACAACACAGATAGCTTCGATGGCAGAGCTAGTTCCCTATCAATAACGCTTACTCAAATAAAGGCTTGGAAAAGTTATTTAACAATAATTAGGCTGGAGTGCAGCTAAAATAATTTGATGAATGCTTTTACTGCATGATTACAGAGAGCGATTGTCGAAATGGTCACAGCTTTACGGTCGTGAACGTTCAGGCTGGTGTTGAAGTTTTGAATTTGAATTTGAACTTAGAACCGCCGAGAGACCAGATCATGTTACTGCTAGTGGAATAAAATGGCATGCCTGATCACCCGTTAATAAAGTATAATAAAAATATTTCAGGAAAGCAAAGATGAAAAAATCGAAGCATTAAAAGGACCACTCTGCTCATGATTGTTGGTGCTTGGAACTTGGAAACAGCTACTACCAGACACCTGATTTGTTTCAAAAATACCTAGGACGTTTTTGGGGAATGAAGCGATCAGCAGGCGGTGGGCAAATAGACAGCGTGTGAAAATATTTATTCCACCAATTGTCATGAAGGCCGTTCGTGTCGGTGTTGCAGCTTCAAAGCATTGTCAGTTCAGATCACCACCACGCTTCAAGAGACGGTTTGTGGTACTGCCGGTGCTAACTCAACTTTACAGTAGAAACAGGAATTGCATGAAAGAAAGAACCGGATAGAAACACCTCATATGGTGGCGTAAATCCCGAACATGTATCAGTGACCTCACTTTCCTTGCTTAGGGCGATCTCCTTTGTCAAGAAATGAAGAACATTTTGATAAAATAAAGGGTGGAAACTACTCCCCTCGTCAAATTTATAAACACAGTTACTGGTTTATGTCGTTCCATGGTAATTTCCGGCCCTTCAAACGCACTAGAACTTTGTAGAGTCACATTTCCATCGACGCCGCGCCGCACACAAACGAAGGTAAACAATCAAGATGGCGGAGTGTTTCCCGTGTTGTCCCCGCCGTCAGCGCGGTGTGACAGGGTGGTCGGACGACACGGTTGCCGGGCGGCAGCAACATGTTGCCCGACTGTTGTTGTTGCCGCGATGTGACAGCGTCACCGGCAACATTATTTCTTCTTGCTGCCGGATAGAGTTGTCCAACTGTTGCCTCAGTGTGACAGGTCCTTTATAGAATGCTCTTTAAACCCACTTAACAATTCAGCTATCACAACCTCCCTGTCTTGGGTCCGCCCAAGACGGAACAAAACCAAAAAATCATCAACGTGTCTGAATACACTTATCACGCCATTCCCGGGCCATCAGCAATTCTTCTGTCACACCTGGACAGAAAAACTTCACTGAATATGGGCGCGACGCTGGTCCCAATACACACTCCTTGCTTTTATTCTAACAATGACCCCTTGTACTCCACCATCGTGGAACCTAAATAAAAACATAGCAATTTAAAAAAAAAAGCTCAACGTTTACCTTCAGGCATTTCGAAAGGTAACCTATCCACTGACATGAATGCACTCCCTTACAGCTTACAAGAGATCTTGGTGAGGAACATTATCAAACAGGTACTCTACATCAAAAGACACCGCATCACAGGTCTTAGGGTGGAAAACCCTGAGCCATGTGATGCGGTGTCTGTATACAGGTAATATTTTGTATGATGTACGAGCAGTGTGTTCCCGGCTTATAGCCACTATATAACATTGCTCACACAGGGTTGTAAAGTACCTAGGTACGAGTAACTGTTAATCGGTATCTAGGTACTTTTGTTGTACCTGAGGTACAAACCTAGGTACTTTCATTTCTCAGTATCTGTATCTGTGTCTTAGGTACATTTTCCATTAACTTGTAACTAAGTGAAGTTACTTTTTACAGGTACTTTTCTATTCACTTCGTCAAAATCATAGAAATACAATATAACATGTAACTAAAAATAAATTATAATTACAGTCGTAAAGCAAGTTAACATCACGTAGTTTTTCCATGCAATAAATCGAACTCAAATTTTGCGCTTTACAAAACTGAAAATGTTTGTGAAGAAAAAAAAACTAGGAGGACGATTAATCTTCGCCTTTAAGAGTTGAACGCGAGAGCGTTATCGGGCCCCGTTCGCATGGCCTCCTCAATCGCTTCTCATGCTGCTCTTGAGTCACACAACGACCTAATTCTTATGATACAACACTCCCGGTGCGATTGAGGAGCTTTTGCCAGCGCTTTGGTGCCAATTTACCCCGCAAGGTATATTTATGTGTTTACTCGGCACGCGCAGACAACACTCGATGCCATAATGCCTTTACCCTGACACAGACAGACATCGAGGCACTCCAATGACGGCAGGATCGCAGTGCCATTCCCAAGCCCTCCGTTGCCTATACTCCGTTCCACCTTCAGTCTGAGCGCAGTGGACGCCACAGGCCACCCCAGCCGATCCAGCACCGGGAGAAAATCGCGTGACCTGCCGGTTGGGCAGAGGGACACAGGGAGCTCAAGGTCACATGACACTCTCTCCACGCTGCATTGGCTGTGATGAATCCTAGTGTCCGCCGCGTTCGGACTGAAGGTGAAACGGAGTATAGTCGGTAGCATGTCTGGCTCGCAACCGAAGGGAAGTGCGTGCGATCCTGCGTAAATTCTTAAAATTTTTCTTTAAGGCAAATGAATTAATTTATAAAGTGGGATCATTTGGAACATGCGGCGACCATTAATTCATGTGTCTTCAACCACCTTCATTCCACGCGTGACGTCACGTTTCACATGAGCGTTGTGGGTTGTTTGAAATTCCCGCGCGAAGTCAAGTGGCTGTGACGTCACAACCTTATCGACCACTCAGGAATTTCCCGTCACGCCACCGACGCCACCGACATCCGACGGATTTTCTGTGATACGAGCTCCTAAACGCGTTCACGTTAAAATATTATCTTCCTTCCTTAAAGCATAGACATCAATAAAGCACGTTTATCAAACTTGTTTTTGTGTACATCCCAGCATACAAAGGATTTACTTCCAATAATAATGTGACAAATTTGAGAAAAATACTTGACGTGAAAATAAAAAGTATCTTTGAAGTAATAAGGTGAGCTGGCGGGCTAGTTGGTCGTTCATCATTAGTAAAATAGCGCAAAACAACAAGGAAGAAAGGGCGAGATTTTACTAATGATCTTTGAAGTAACTGTACCTGTACCTAGGTACATTTTTAAGCGAGTAGCTAGATACGCACCTAGGTACATTTTCGTATGAGTAACTGTAACTGTATCTTAGGTACATTTTTGAAGTAACTTTTACAACCCTGCTCACACATCATACAAAAGACAGTCGGCAAACACGAGGAGTCACCACAATATCCGCAGGGTTCGAATGCCGCGTGCCAAGTTTTCTCCTCGAACTCACTGCCACGCGGCATTCAAAGTACAAATCTCGCGATGCCTCGCGTTCGAATCTGTTTGCAGACCGTCTTTTGTATGATGTATACGAACAGTATGACCCTGAGCTTAAAACCACAGACACACAGCTCACACATGATACAAAAGACGCGGAGTTTCTCCGGAGACATGACGATAGATTTAGCAGCGGACACGCCTAAAACATGTTCCAAGCCATAGCCTCCTTTATACTGAAAATGCCTGCCCAATGGTTTCTTTGTCGTCGTCGTGCTTACTTCACAGATTTGCTACTAGGGGCGCCAAAACCTCATACAGAAATGCAGACGACGCTTGTCCGCTGCCTGAGGCTACAGTTCACTGTAGCTAGCGTAAGCTACGTTATCCGTTAAGCTACGTGATAATGTAAGTTTCCTATGTTAAGTTACGCTGTAACGGGACCTTGCGTGATCAAACAGGTCACTTGATCACGTAATTTGTTTTTTTTTGTGACACGAGTAACTGCTTTCGGTCGTCGTTCGGCCGGCAGATAGAGCGCTTAGCAATTGCCGGCATAGCTCGATAGCACGAGGCTGTCTGCGGCTCGTGGCACGCACACCGCGACGCCACACGTACACGCGCGGTCATTTCATTCCTTTTATTAATCGTGGGCACATCAGCACCTTGTACTTAGTCCTGACACCTTGTGCTGCATTCTAACTCGCATGACACCTTACTGTTGTGTGCCTACACTGTTAGAAAAACTCCTGTCAAAATATGGGACACATACATGCTAACCTTGTTGCCACAACATGTACTGTATTACCGGACTACAGAACATGTTCCATACTTCTTTAGTACGGGACATGTTGTTGCTGTATGGGCAGCCACAACAAATTCCATACACCATCATCACGGAACAAGTACTGTATGCTACAGGAAATGTACCATCGTGGCACACAGCAGCACATGTTCTGTTGCAAGCCATGCCAGAACATGTACCATTTTTACGAAGTACCTCACATATTCCAATGCGTCCAAAACGACACAGGTTACATTTCTTGTACGTACGGAAAAAGTTCAGTCTTGTTTGTGATAGTACTCGCCCCATTTTATGCTACTGCCGCTATTCATGAGTACATCCGGGCTTTGTATGTCACATGCCAAGCTCCTCCTTGAAAAAGTTGATATGCGACATGCAAAACAGGGATGTCCTGGCAGTTTGCAGGCGCAACTTGATGCACGTCTTTGCAACATAAAATTACCTGCAATGCGCAAATGTTCCCCAAACTTGTATGTATGGAAAATTTGAACTGTCGTATCTAATGCGAGCACTATCCTGAAAACAGAACAATTAATCTGTGACATATATACTCAATAGAACAGCCAGGAGTGCCATGAGAAAGTGTTCACGTGCTACGTCAAGTTTAGAGAGCATTGTACATGTAGTGACGGGGATAAAGGCAGATAAACATTTGTAAAAAAATCGTTATCAAACTAAGTTCACGCTTGGTCCTTTTGGTTCCACCCCATAGCAACGGACCCATTGCAAAGAAGACTGAACAGTTTGCTGCTTCAAAAATATTTACATTTATTTTTCTTTTAAATGACTAGAGCAGATACACAATTAAAAAAAAAAAAAAACACAGTTCATGTCGCAAATATTTTGGGGGGGCAGCTCAGCCATAAAAAGAATATCAAAGTGAGCAGTCTCCTAAAAAAATGTGACCAAAAATTATGCTGACATGCTACATCTCGAAAAGAACCATCTTGACCTATACAACAAATTGTAATATTAACAATAGAAAAGAAAGATTAATCTAAACAAGCACCGAAGTTTCTTTCCACTTCATTTGGAACTTCGAGAACTCTTGGAGAGCTCCCTGCGCCTTCAGATGCACCCGAGCAACTTTTCTTGACGACTGCCGGGACCCCTCCTGCGGGTTCATTGCCACAAGTCGCCTGAAAAAAAAGATAACATAAATAATGGGTGGGATTTCTTAGTGGAGGATGTATAACAGAAGCTAAGGAGTTCCTGGCTCCTTCTTTAAGTTCTCTATCGGTTAGTAATCCAATCTGGACAAATTCTAAACCTCGTCTATAGTAGACTTTCAAGCCGAGACACGCCCTTAATTTGGACAGTCCGTGCACACACCATGAGCCTCCAAGTCTGATCCTTGCATCAAGACGAATTGTGATTGTACACACACACAGAAAAAAAACAAAAACGATTCAGCTTACTGGCATCAGTTCTCAGTAATAACTGGACACATTTCGGATCTTGTGTCAGCACACAACGCTAAAACATTCTACAACCCGAGACGGAGGCTACAAAGAAGGACGAACACATCCGTCTCAATTGAAACGTATGTCTTCGACGCCTCCATCTCGGTTTGTAGAATGTCATATTAACCAGCTCGCCTGTCTAGTAAAGTTGTACCCAACGATACTTCGGTTAAAAAAAGGAATTCACAGTACCAGTAAATGCAATATTACAAAAAAACTTGCCTGAAGTGCTTAAGCAGAATATTCTGGTTATTATTAGAGGGAGGTTATCATTTGAGCCCGTTCTCGTTTCGCCCTTCTCACTTGGCCCTTCTCAAACCAACCATTCTCAAAAAGATCTTCTCTCTTGGACCTGGCGCATTCGGTCCTTTCCCGTTTCGTCCTTCGCATTTCAACCCTCCTCATTTGAGTCCGTTCTCGTTTCGCCCTTTTCACCTGGCCCTTTTCAAAACAGCCATTCTCAAAACTATCTCGCTTTGACCCGTCGCACTTGACTTGTTCTATACGAAAATCGTTTTTTTTTTTTTGGGGGGGGGGGGGGGGGTTATATTAATAAGTACATTGATATATTTTGTGCGTGCGTGTGTGTGTGTGCCAAGCTACAGGCATACTCTCTCTGCCAAGAATTTTAGCAGTGCGTCGAGATCGTCGTGAAAAGCTACTAGCTGACAATAAAACAGACCAAGTATTTATCGCAGCCAGATCATATTCCGAAATGTCACGTTTTTTGGGGTCTCTCGACCTGGGACAATGCCACCACTTCTATATTGCAGTGTTTCTCAAATGGGGGTCGCGAAGGCATCTATAGGGGTCCACGAAGCCATGTCTTATCAGTCAAGCACGACAATATTAGTTGTCTTTCTTCACGTCGTTAAGAAACGTTCCAATTTTCGGGTGAGTACTCTCGTGCGTGTGTCAATGAGATAAGTCTACTTCACACTAGCAATTAGTTATATCCATTTATTAAATCATTATCATGATAGCCTATACCTTTCTATTCCCCTCACTTCGAGCGGGGTCCTCCATCATCTCCGCCTTTCTACAAGGGGTCCGCGAAACATCAGTGGTTGAGAACCACTGCTAATATGTATGCTATTTCTGTTCAAACAAAGTTTCCAAATTAAATGTTCATCGCTTTTTTTCGTTTGCTTAGAGGAAGGGAAGGACGCGTCATTGTACGATTCTCAGTGCGCACCTCTACACATAACATATACCTAATGGTATGTTGGGGGCCCAAGCAAGGTAAGGCTCATCAACAAAGCCGCGAAGGCATAACAACGTTAGAAGCATGCCGAAGTAATGCCATTCGGTCGTAGGGCGAACGGGCAAAATGAGAATGGGCCCAGTTGCGAAAAACACGATTCGGACCTCATGAGAAGGTTCAAACGAGAAGGACCAAATGAGAATAGGACGAAATGTGCAAGGTTCAAATGCGAATGGGACGTTTTGAGATACACGCAATATTAGAATGCTCAACATTCATGTATTTTGGTTCATATTACTCATTCTAACTGATAAGCATAGCCCGGTCACAGGTATATTCATGCGCCCCTGCAGAACAAGGGCCAATGTATTTGAAGCCGATCGATACTAAGGCGGATTAAAATATAAGTTGCATGCTCCGTAGGATGCACACGTTCTAGTATTGGCTCTATATGACAATGTATCTGAATACCAGATTCATACTGATTCTTTCGTTATATTGCAACATAATAATATGACTTACAGAGAAACGGTCCTCCCAAGCAGGTCACGCAGTTACTGCAGCACATCCGATTAATGTGAGCAACGAATATTTTCAAGCGAATTGTGAATAAGGGTGTCTAGAAAGCAGCACGTTAACATCAGGCCTTTGCCTTTCTTAGTTCAAAGTTTCAACAAAAACATGGTACAACATGTTCCAGGTTGCTGTTGAACGTGCCAAACAAACACAAATGCTAACGCTAATATGCTGCTCTACAAAACACATTTCTTTCCGAATTGCTGCCGAAAGTTAGACACTTTGTTTAATGTAATTGACAATGCCTCAGCGAAAGTGTAACCAAGCTGAATGAAACCCTTAATATATACATGGGAATACTGCAATACGTTTGAGGAATCGTTATGCGTCTGCAACACCGAGCGTTTTTTTTTTTTTTTTTTTCTTACAGTTTTGTTTAAAAAGAAAATCCATGAAAGCTACATTTATCCGATTCGTGCGAGTGAGTTATACGCCCAGGGGGCATTTGGGGGTGGTTAATCTTCGCGATAAGTTGGCTAATTAATTAAAATTCGTTAATTAACTTTTTAATTACTGAAAATAGTCATATGGTTCCAATTAGAAATTTTGCTGAGCGTCGTCCAAAACCACTAAATCAGTAATTTTTAGAAAGACTTTGAGCGCGTGAAAAGATGAACAGTGCGCTGAAGTTACTACTCGTGGATAAAAAACAGGATAAAAAACATCGCGGCAAGGTACGAAGTCAGAGTGTCACTATCTGCCCCTTTCAGGCTCAAAGGATTACGCAGGAAGGTCAACAATGAAGTGGACGAGACTAACAGCAAGGCACTGTGTCAAGTGAAACAGAGGAGCAAATTTGTTGAATATGTCGAAGGTGTGGTATACAAAATACCACTGTGTGTGGAAGATCCTACGTCGGGCAGACTGGGAGATGCCTTAACGAGAGACTAAGGGAACACAACCATGCATGCGGACAACTGCAAGCACCTGGCAACCTTGCAGCGCATTGTTCAAAATGCAACTGCAAAGCTCTCCTTGACACTACTTCCATCTTGGCCAGATCAAAGGACAGAACAAAGCGTGAAATAATCGAGGCTTTTCACATGGCCTCGGGTAGACACGGAGCGTGCGTCAGTGAGCCATCACTAGCTTTGCGACAAGAAGAAATAGATCTACTCAATAAGATACCAAACTTGTCGGAGCAAACACCAGGCCCCACGTAAACGCTACAAAAACACACCATCCAGTTCGTATATCAAAGAGGCAGCTACAGCAAACACCATCAAGTTCAGAAGCCAACAAATTCAAGACATCAACCATTCGTTTTCTTAGCCGCAATTTTGGAAATACGGGTCGGGGGAGAAAAAAGAGAAAGAAATTAAACAGTTGTTAGTCTGCGCCAATTCATGCATGTTTTTGTCTGTCCTTCTGCATTAACTTCATTTCTCCAGTTTTTTTCCGCGTAACTACGCAGCGCAGCATACCATCAATACTAAGTAGAGTCGGGCAGTATGCCGCCCCGAATCAGGAAGTATAAAAGGGCTAGCTTTATGCAGCTGGGAAGACGAGACGCTACACGCTGGGCATCCCGAACTTGGAATATACGACACCCTTAAGGCCCATACGCACTTTCGCGTTTGAGCGCGGTGCGTTCCGTAGCGGCAAGCGGACGCGTTGCGTTGCGAAGACCGCTTGCGCAAAGCTTGTACGCACAGTTGCGTTGACACGCAGTCAACCGCAGTCAAGAGCCAATAAGAACGCGCTATCGTCGCTAGTGGCTCACCAATAGTAAGCGAAATCCAAGGCAACATGGCGGCGCACAGCGACAGCGTCGGTGTTCGATCTTGGGACAATCTCGCCGGCTTCCCCGACGTTTTGTCAAGCTTGAACCATCGCAGCCTTGGAAAATACAGTCCCCACCGCTCCCCAAAACTATGGTGTACTAGAAGTTCTAGTACACCACACCAAAACAAAAAAGCAAGCACTGCGACCGCCGAACCGGATACGTCTCGCCGAGTCGGCCGGGTGGGGCGAGCGAACACGTCACCCCCTCTCCTCTTTCGGCTTCTGATTGGTCGAACGCACCCGAACGCAGCGCAACGCTTCGGAAAGTTGAGTGAGTCTCTACTCGCTTGCGTCGCGCTACCGAGCGTTGCGGGAAGGCGCGCGTCGCTCTGCAAGCGACCGCGCCTGGCCGCAAGGACTCTGCAACGCACTCAAACGCGTTCAAACGCGAATGTGCGTATGGCCCTTTAGAGATAGTAGGGGGTTTTCGTAGATCGTTCTCGCTGTCCCGCAAGGCCCTCCGCAACCCGCTACGATAGCGGGAACTCCACAGTGAAGGCTATCGGCGCGCAGGCGCAGTAGCAACTTCTTCGTTGCGGAACGCTTAGCGGAGGGGGCAGCGCGGTCTACGAAAACTCCCTAGTAAAATAACACTGCGTTAGAAACAACTTAACGTATACGTACCTTGGAAAACAAAGCCGTCTACGCACCGCTGAACGCCTCTGACGACGCGATAACAACGTCGAACTCGCCTTCCGAACGGGCAGCAGCACTCCGCAGTTCGCGGGTCCACGCCGGCCGGCAGCGGCTTGCGCATGCGCGGGTGAGAGATGTCTTCCTGCGCGCGGCGTAACACGGCTCACGGGCACTGTACTTCCGCGGTCTGATAGAGTTCCATAAAAATTGCTGGATATCCGGCACTTTTGGGCGCGTTCAATTCGCTTATACCAGTTGAACCGACTATAAACTGTAGTCTTGTAAGGCTTTTTTTATTTATACAGATAAGCTCATACTTATTGCCTAAATAGCGCATTTCAAGGCATATGGTACAGTTCCCGTTTTTGAAAGCAAACAGCACATTGTATGCATTTCCAGAAAACGGGACATGTTCTATTCGGTTTTTCCACGTAGATTGATGGAATTTTCTAACAGTGTATGTGCAACTCGGACTCGCGAGTTGCACTTCCTATTGGTCATTAAGCAGGCTTTTATGGCTTTTTGTAATTCCCTCCTTGGGCACCAGGACAGGGGAGGACTATACTATCCATCAGAGAAGCTAGTGAGGGTGTTGTGTGCGCTGGAAGAACTTCGTAGAGATTTTACAGAAAAAACGACATATGCTGAAAAAGCCGTTGCATGCAGCTGGTGATACTGGGGTGGATACACTTATACACCATGGCGCTCTGAAATACGTAAAGGTAGAGAAACATGTCAACCATTACAAAGATTTCCTGCAACTAGGTATTAGGTATTTCAGGCCAATTTTTACAAACTACTCGGCATCCCTGACTAACAAGCACGACCCAAAGAAGATCTTCGCCAGCAAGCCACTATCTACGAAGTCGTTAAAACTCTAGAACTGCATACGTGAAAAACAGTGCGGACTACAAGAGACCGGTCAAAAACATCAAAGGGCTGTGCGCTTAAAAAACAAATTGAAAATGTATATCAAGATCCCCGGTCAGAGTGCTGCCGACGGGTGCGCAGGTTTTCGGTCAGTGGGGACGCGTTCGCGGTCCTGAGAAAAACCACTTGACTGCCGCATGTAGTCCGCGAGCCGTGTGTTTTGCGACTCTGCTCCAGTAGCAATAAAAACGCTAAGTGGTCACTGTATCAACGTTTTGGAAGTCCGCCAGCCTGTCTGTCTCCTTTTCAATTGGCATTGACTATTTCTGTAGTCGATATGACAAGCACCAGAGGTCTGGTAACATTTCAGCATAGAAACAAAACCAAGACGTGAAAGCTAAAAGAAAGGCATCAGACTTCTTTTATATATGAAATTTATACTGACGGTGCCCTGCGCCTGCTATGTAGCATGGGTTACGAATGTATTCAATTCACAAATGGCATCACAGTGGGTGGACTGGCAGCGGGAAGCGAAGAGTCGTCTGCATTTTCGTATGGGGTTTTGGCGCCTCTAGTAGCAAATATGTGAAGCAGGCGCAAGGACGACGAAGCATGGGGAAGCCAGCCACTGGGCAGGCATTATCAGTATAAAGGAGGCTATGTCCAAGCATGTCTGCTTCATGTGCATGTGTATGCTCCCAGCATGTCTACAGACAGTTTTCTTATATAACAAATATGACACGACCGTCCCCCTACAAGAAAGAAACACTCCTCAGACCGCGGACTCTCTTCTTTTGTACGAGACATTCAGTGTGACCGGCGACTTTGAAGTTTTCGAAGCAGACAACGGAACCGAATTAACGAAACGTGATCCGCATGGTGAAATCCGTTCAATTCGCAGTGGCACTCGGCGCGCGTCGTCATTGAAGGCAGCAACCACGATAGCCAAGAAGAGGCAGTATACTTCATCGGGTACAAGTGAGCGCTTTTTTTTGTTTGTTTGTTTTGTTTTTGAGGGACCCTAATAAAAAAAGCTCTGCTAACGAGGCCCTGTTTTACAGCGCCGGCGATTTACGAGTTTTTTGGGCTGCAGCTTCTTTTTTCGCGCCTACGTGACATAAATGCCGGAGTGGTGCTCTTCTCGCTTCTCAGCGTGGAAACAGATTTTGTTTCTCTGGCTGTTACGAACGTTTTCAATTATTTTTAATGTTTTTCTTTATCTTTTTTGGTCTCGTCAGTCTCTGATATGAATAGTTGAGAAGTGTAGTGCACGTTATCGTCTTTACGTTGTCTGCATTTTTTTGTTTTTGTTTTGATTGCGTTTTATTACGGATTAGAATGGCTTCCTTCGTCCAAAATATTTTCAATATTTGACTTTTTTTGTTGGCTAAGTGTTTTTTTTTTTCTATTATAGTTCATTTTGTTTTTCATAAAAGCAAAAAAAAAAAAAAAAAGTGCAGTAACATCAAGTCTGGTGGAATTTAGAATTAGTTAAATTTTTTGCGCTTGATGTTTGGTTATATGTCTGCTTGATTCAATTTTCAAGAAAAAAATTTCGCGGGCGTTCGCGTCTGCTCTCTTGATTTTCTCTTTTTTTTTTTTCGGCTTTAATAATTTAATTATTTATGCCAGCGGTTATACTGTATTTATGCACCTTCTGGAAATGGCTGCGGCATGATCACATGGTCCAGACGTGCACGCAAAAATGATTGCTGTACATTCGTTTTATATTCTCAACCGCATACCGTTTAAAAAGCGCTTCGCGGTTTTCCTTACTTACCACGTAACTAGATTCGGAATGCACAAACGAGAGAAGTATAGTGATGCCGAGATCGAAATCTTAACCATATTTTTGAATAAACCTCGCTGCTTTTGCAAGAGCATAAAAAAACACAACAAAACTGGCAATTATATTGCAACGCTCTTTAGTTTCGGTTTCGGTTTTGCTCCTTTCCCTCCTGCATGCTGCGGAGCTCGCGATACCGAAAGAAGCAGACGCGCACCTATTCGAAACCGAGAAGAGAATGTTTGCCAGACGATACGCGTCGTCGGATTTGAAATAGTTTTATCTTCCTCCTCTTTTTGACGCCGAAGGCTTTCCAATTATATTACGTTCGGCATTATTATTATTATTTCGTTTTACCCGCAGTTGCGCGTACGTTAATGCCACCAACAGAAATATGTGCCGCGAGAAAACCGTTCGTTTGCTTTTAGGTTTTCACGGCGGATATCTCGAATGCGCATCTGGCTCGCCGAATTTGGCTTCGAAACCGCGGCTAGAGAGAGACTGCAGCATCGAGGAGGAGCCCAGAAGCGAGAATTCGTAATGAGTATGCAAATTATCGGCTTCCCTATACGTACGTTGCGTCTACATGTGTGGCTGGAGCTTTTCCCCCTCTACGTAATATGCACTCCACTTTTCAATACAACTGAGCAGACGTATTTGATATATCCTTTTTTGGTAGTTTCTCAGTTTGTCTTTCCGCGTTCATATCTCTCTTATTTAATTTCTCGTTCTTTTTGATGTCTGTTTTTTTTCTTTCCATCTTTCCTGCCTCCTTTTCCCTTTATTTTTGTGTTCTCTCATCACCCTTGTGACATGCAATCTTCTACACGTCACACGAAAGAAAAAAAAGTAATCGATTGCAATAACAATTACGTTTGGTTAAACATTATTCAGTTAAATTACTCGATTAAATTGGATGAAAAATTATTCGCCGTTAGCTGAAAAAAAAATAACCGTTACTTTTCCGATTACTTCAGGTTTTCAAAACGGCCGAGTTTTATGACGATTGGAAAGCGAAGTACAATCTACTCGACTTGTTAATCTACCAATTCGGGTAAACCATCCTTCAGTTCGACACTTAGTTTGAAGTTTCAGTGATCGGAAACTTGTACAGAGGAAGGGTGCGACTAGGAGGGGGACGGAAAAACAGCAACGGTTATAACTTATAGCTAATCTTAGTACTTTTAAAAGTGATCCCTCTCAAGATTACTTCCTAATAAATATAATCAAACGATTGCGAAATTACTCAAAAAGTAATTGATTACGAGTAAATTAATTACCTGAAGTGAGTGCCGTAAAAGTCTGGTTCTGCGGTAAGTTTTCTTCAGAACTGGAACGCCGTGCGACTCCAGTCGTCGCGACGAAGTTGAACACGCTGCGCGTAAATTTTTAAAAGGAACGTTTGTACAATCTTCACAGTCATCTATTGGAACGATTTCGATATTTTTGGTTTCAGCGCGGCTTGGTAGCTCGATTAGGTAGAGAAGAGGAGCAATTGAACACGGTATTTTGCTGGTATTGTCAACATATCTTTTGCGGTAATGTGTTTCTGTCTTTGACGTCATTTACTGAAAACGGTAATATCAGGGTGGTACAGGAACCTACGTGTCAATTTTATTCGTTTTATTTTTTAAAAATCAGAATACATTAACTTATGTTTTCGGCATGCCTCCTCTATACTCACGAAGCCTGGTAGTTCGACGACAGAGTCATGCAGCGCCCGGTCGCTGGTTTAGAGCGCGAGGATCTCGTAGCACAGACCATTTCTCGGGGAGCCTGTAGTCGACGCACAGCTTTTGCAGCGGCGAGGACCCGAAACATGGTTTTTCAAACCCGACGAGAAACGAAGCGGTAGCGCGAAGAACGCGAGGAGCACGAGCGGGCAATTCATTGCTCGGGACAAGTGTGTTTCGGCGTCTCGCCGCAGCGGGGCGCCCGGGGCTTTAGCCTCTCCTCTCATCCGTTGTCTGCCGCTCTACCTTTTCACTTTCGGCGGCCGCGTCTCGTGACGATCTGCCAGGCTTTGTCTATGGTAGTGCGCTTTAAAGCGAAGCAGTACCAGTTGCTTAACGTTCGGTGCCGACGATGGCCCAACAACCATGTGCGTCGCGCGAAGGGCTTTTGGCGTGCAGTTTGGAGTTTTCGATCCAACGAATATCACCGCTTATCGCCACCAGGTGGTGCGTCGCGCAGCGCTACGCGGCGCCAAGTTTCATCACTCATGTGTCGTCTCCTTTCGCCTCACTCGCGCAACACGGATGATCGGTCGGTATCACCTGCAGAATGTCGACGATTGGCCGGATCTCACCCGCGCAACACTGATCATTACTCGGTATCACACGACGCAACACCGACGATTGGTAGGTCTCGCCGGTACACCGACGAAGATCGGTCGCAGCAAAATGAGAGATGCAAAACTTACTATAACCTCCGGCCGAAATGTTACCCATAGTAAGGGACTGCTTAAGACAAATACATGAATGGCCGAGGAGTGGTAATAGGATGCTCAGAACAATTCACGCTTGGCGTTTCTTAAAATGTTAGTGACTAAAGTCAATGACTCTTTCCGAAGGTCGGAAGAGTTTAGGTCCGAACACGATTACAAGCACAGCCATTTTCTGAAGAATTCCATCGACAATCTTTGAGTTGCTCATTACCGCTGCCGTATCACTTCGGAGCGAGCGATTCCCCCTGCTTGAATTATTCCGTGCGTTTTAAGGGACCGTGGAAACCTTCGAACATTATGGTGATTGACAGGGAACAAGTGCAGGGTGTCTCCTTCAGACACCCGAGCTTTAGCAAACTCTCCTTGCCTTTCGTCGTGCTTTGGTTTCGTGTGCTTGCTCGAAGCTGAGGAAACGTCTAATCATATTCATTCATTCATTCATTCATTTATTGTTTTTATTTTCAAATTGTTATTTTAAATGTACAAAAGTTGTTCAGACCCATGACCTTTATGGCTAGTCCGGGGTCCAATCGTAAAAATACACTTCAAAAAGCGGAAATATAACAGACAGCACACGAAACATAGAAAGATAACATTTTACAAATAATTAACTCAACTGCTTTCGTAGTGAACAAAATATGTTTTAAAGAAAGGCATAAAGATATTGTTAGCTTAATTTCTATGGGTATTTCATTCCATATTAAAGCACCATTAAATTCGTTCAGCCCTTGTCCTTACGTATTATGACATGGCGGTAAATTAAACAAGTGATCCGCTGCAGCCCTTGTTTATCTAGTTGGAGATATAAATAGGCTTAAAGGAAGTGGTTCCTCAGTTTCTCAGTACGAACTATTTTCACTATTTTAAGTTTGTAAACAGAACTCATTGGCAACACGCTTAGGGACTGAAAAAGAGGTCCACTATACCGTGTCTCATCCTACGATGGACTACAGGCCAAAGCCACAGGCCGCCAGGCCCAATCACGTTCCACGCTATACTACGACACGCTTAACATTTATAAGGGTGGACGAATAATGCTGGAATCCCAAAAGCGCCGCATTATTCCTATAGCTTCGACGCTGCAAAGAGCCTATATGTCGTGGCTTTCTTCGCAATGTAAAATTGTTGAGTCACTCAGTGCTCTTCGATTCAAACCACTGTCCACCCGTCCGCTCATCAGTGATTCGAGACGCGGGCACCGATACGTGCATCGAAGCGAACTACCGCACAATTTCCAAGTGGCTTGTGATTGGATCTGGCGGTCCGTAGCTTTTGCCTTTAGTCCATCGTAGGGTGAGACGAAGTATAGGGTCAGTTGTTCTTGAGAATGTGAGAAATCGTAATGCCCGTTTCTGTAAACGATTGACCGGATCTAAGCACGTACTATAAGTGTTACCTCATGAATCTATAGAATGGTTCAGAGGACGGTGCACTAATGCAAAATAAAGTATGCGCAGAATAACCAAATCAAAACATTCGCGCACCTTCAGTAAAGTATGACATCCGAGTGCAATTTTTGAGCAAATATGTTCAACTTGGTTTTTCCAAAGCATGTCAGAATCAAACAGAACACCCAGCTATTTAAGAGGCGGAACTCGATTTAACTCCATATTATCTAAACGTATAAACAACTCATCGTAATTTAAAACCTTTTTTTTTTTTTTTAGAGTGGAGCACTGTATACTGAGATTTTGTTAAATTAAGTATGAGCTGATTACCCGTGAACCATATCAAAACTCTATCTTACGCGGTAGCTGATCTATCAAATACTTCACAAAATACAACGCCGAAGCGTCACCGTACATTAATACTTCTGAACATTAAAAAAAAAAAAAAAAAGATGGAACGTCATTTACATAAAGAGAAAAAAGATTTGGCCAAAGCACCGAGTCCTGCGGTAAACCGGTTGACACCGTTTGGGGTGTAGATATAAAATATTTTATTACTATGCGCTGTCTCCGATCGGAAAGATAGCTTGTTAGCAGCTGTAAAATACCTCCTCAAAAGCCCTAATTAGAAAGTTTATTAAGCGAAATATTGTGATTAACTGTGTCAAATGCTTTTTTTTTATATCTAAGTATACAACAACGGTGAACTTATTGTCGGGAAGAGCTCTATAAATAAGTCGAGTTAAAACAAAAACGGCTGAAGACGTCGATCTATTAGATCTGAACCCGTGCTGATTGGGGCAAAAATTAGAGTACTTTAGTAAGAAGACCTTTATACATTTGCAGAGTGTTTCCTTTCAAAAGTTCTGTTGATTATACTTAAAGCTGAGATTGGTCTATAACTGGACGGTGCAGAAGAGTTTCCATCTTTATAAATACGCATTATTTTAGCTACCTATTAGCTACGAGTGTCCCGCATTAATCGAAGGTAGACACTCGCGCTGGGAGCGGGTGGACCGAACGATCTCCCTGCCGTTCTTATCGTAACAGTGACTAAAGTTTAGGACCTTTCATGCAAATACATCGTGTGTTTTGCCATAAGCGCTGCAAAGGTAACTCAGCCCTCGCCCCCCAAGTACCAGAAAGAAATGACGTCACCACGCTACTCAGTACGAACCAAGGTTACTAGTTTAGCTCAGTTACGAAACTGCCCCTAGGCGCTGCTTGTTCGAGCAGTAACCTCCCCCCCCCAAAGGCTCACCCCCCGTCGTACGACGCATCACCGTATTTGGGTGACGGCTGATCGGGTAGCTGCAGTGTATTTAATGGAATTCATACGTTTCGAAGGAGAGCCTCTAGGTGGCGTTTCATCGTATTCTGTAGAAGAAACAGTTTTCAAACGAAAATCTAGTTGGCGCTTCAAACGATGGGAGGCTAAAAAACCCTTAGGCGTTTTACTTGGCGCAAAACCATTCTCGCAGAGGAAAAAAAAATACACACACAAACACAGAAAAACAGGATTATGGGGCATTTACTGTGGGCGATTGGATTAGCCGGGGATAGGAAACGCACAAAGATGACAAGCGCCGTGACGGATGCACTTCTGGCGCCGCTGGATTGGCTACATCGGATAGCGTAGCGTCAGCTGCGGTCAAAGCCAGGGCGCACTCTTCAAGTTCGATTGGATGAGGCGCGGTAGATTGGAGCATGCGTACAGAAAGACGACGGACGCCACGGGACGGTGAACGATCGGCGCTGCTGTGATTGACAGACGATACCTCGGCTCGTATAGACCTTTGCATCGCATATCACTCGGGCGAATAAGGCGGAGTTACTGAACTGTAGACGCGTGCGCAGCGTCCGATATAGCGCACAGCAGATGAACGGCGCATGCTCAGAAAGCGTCCCACGGCCCAGCAGACAAAGATCGCGGCGCGGAGAATACGATATTTGTGAATGTCTGTACCGAAGCCTGTGCTCGGACTTGAGGCGAAACGAAGATATACGATCTCCGTTTCTTGTACACTGTCTTCATCGAAACTCGGGTTATCAGTATACTCATCGGTAGTTTTCATTAAAGCAGTCTTTTACCGCTCTTCAATCTTAAAATAGAACGAGTAAACAAACAAAAAAACCCAATCTGCGTTTCGGCAGAACGCGGTCGTAATTCAAACCGCTTCAGATTTTTTTTTTCTTTTTCTCTGGAGAATTATTTCCTAAGTACGTTTCATGATTTCATTCCGTTGGATCCGCTTCGTCGATACCTGAGTGATGCGGCGGGCTATGTTTTATGTCTCCGGATAGCGGGCCATAAAGCGTATCGAATCGTCGAATAGAGTGCGCCAGCCACTTCATTGCGCGAGCAGGAAGAAATAAAGAAACCTCCGAGACATCGGGCCCCACTAAAGATTATTTCCAGACCCCTCATGCATGCCGCGGCGGCGGCGCATAACCGTATCATAATGTAAAGCGCGGCCGTAAAAAAAATAAGGTATCAGCGTTCGTTTAGTATTACGCGGTCATGTCTTGTGTAACGACTACACACCGCGATCACCTGTAAGTTGTCAGTGCGGTGGAAGCTGCGCGCTTGCTGGACCAATCAGCTGACTCCCTTTGATCACCTGACTAGGCTCCCTGCGCCCGGGGTATCAGCGGGAGTGTGATTACGTGACGAAAGGCAGATGTATGACTGGTCCAACGGGCACGTAGCTTCCACAGCGCCGTCAGCATCACGGGGTGAACGGAGCCGAGTTCTGTAAGGACGATAGTTTCCTACTACTTTCTCCGGGAATAATTCAGGCATGCTTTATGGATTTTCAGTCTTAGTTCAGCGCAGCAAAAGAGAGAAAGAAAGAGAGAGAAAGGGGGGAGAGAGAGGGGGAGTTTAAATTATAGGGTTGTATGGGAAATGAATGATCGCTTCGGGAGGGTTTCCGAGCTGCATAATACGGTTTCATAGACGCGGACTTTACGACTTGTACTTTGTACGAGCGCGTCAGATGTGTATATTGTATAGAACACGGGGCACTTCGCTCTTCATTTTATGGCCTCTGGAGAGTGAATAATCCAAATACGCAGATTAATAGAGCGTGCTGTCTGTCCAGAGAAGGAAGTCTATACCTGAGGCACAGCAGTTTGCGTTAAAGGAGTGTGTGGCTGCAAGCAAGACTCAGTCGGAAAAGGGTTGAAGGTACTTGGATAACTGCATTCTGCATGGCCTCCTTCTTTATCTCAAGTCACCTGTTGGGTAGATATTTCTCATGGAGGATCAAGTTATGGCATACCATAAATACAAACGATACGTCGCTATGTTGCAAAGGTGGGCTTCAAGTCTGGTATTAATAACAAATTCTTTGCTGCGCTCAAAAAAAAAAAAAAGGAGAAAAAGGACTTTAAACATATGGCATCATAGTCTTTGGTGAGATGCAAGTCCGCAAAAGCAAGTGCGTCAATACAGAGGCAATAATCTATGTCGGACTGACATCAAACGCAGACACAGATGAGCTTGCTGATCACGCTCTGGTGTTTATGTTTTGTCCTTTCGGAGAAAGCTACGCACAACCCATCGGAGTGTTCGCTTCTAAAAATGCAACGAAAGGGACTGTTCTTGCTGCTTCGAGCAATTGTAATGATGGAAGAAGCTGGTGCCAAGATTCGCGGCTTTGTGTGTGATGGGGCTTCAACAAACACGAGAATGTAGAGCATCCTGGGTATCAGTGGAAGGCTTGAAGACTCCTGCAACTCCTTCACACACCCAAACGACCCTACAAGAAGGGTTTTTGCACTTTCCGATGCGCCGCACCTCTTGAAGTGCACCAGAAATCGGCTAAAGCAGCAGAGATACTTGAAGAAGAACGGACGATGGATAAGGTGGGAGGATTATGCTGCAGTGTGTAAGGAAGACCTCACCAATGCCGGAGACTTAAAGGCATGTATGTGGCAGTGTGTAAGGTAACGCATGCTCACATCTGCCCCAACAATTGTGAAAAAATGCTTGTGAAACGTGCCACACAAGTGTTCAGCCGCTCGATCGCGTCGGGAATTTTGTTCTACAGAGAACAAGGTGTACACAGGCTGACAAATAGCAAAGGAACCCAGGCATTCACCTTGGTCTTGAATGACTTTTTTGATGCATTAAATCGCCAGTTTCCAGCTGAAGACATTACCAAGCGCAGCCCAGATTTTGCAATCCTGAGTCGTGGTGTGCAATGGTCAGATGTCTGGGAGAAGGAGCTACAAAGTGGAGCAATAATAGAGGGCATGTTTTTCACGAAAAGCACTGCCGAATGATTTCGTGTCACTTTGAACTCCACCAAAGAACCTTCTAAACTACTTCTGAAAAACTGAAATTTCCAATGCGTCGTGACGAGCACAACGAATCAGAATCCCCTCAAAGTTTTTTTTTTTTTTTTCAGAAAAATAAGATTGGCAGGAAGAGAGAACGACCATCCGTCATTACCAACGTTCTTGCAGTTGTATCAGACCTTGCGGATTTACTATATCCTGAAGCCTCCAAAGTTCGACAACTGTAGAGTAGTTGAAGGGGAGAGGTGACTACTTGACGTTTCAGATCTCAGAGCCCTGATCAAAACGGACGATAAAAGCCTGATGATGTCTCCTCATCTCGTTGACCAAGTGTAGAACAAGCTTGACAGTCTAATTTCTGTGGAAGACTGGGAATGCGAAGATGTCTGGACAGAAAAGGCTGAAGGAACCAAGGCTGTGGACTGAATTCTATATTATGTAACTGGTCTTTTGAGTGTGAAAATAAAAAAAAAAAAAGCTACATGCTGCTCTGCATACCGATCGGCTTTCAGCATCGACAAGAACACTTCTGCTGAAGCAGCACTGACAAACGTGAAGAACAGAGGAGGCCTTATACACTCCAACAGGAAGCTTTTCCAGCTACTGAAGAAAGCGGAACAGTTCTTCGTGGAATAGAAAAGCCACCAGACTGTCTACTGGGACACAATCGACAGTGTTCTTGACAGATGCGCAATAACGTTTCCATGAGCTGAAACCAAAGAAGAAACAATTGCCCAGTTGCTCCACTATTACATCAGCATGCGAATGCGACAACACTGTAAGCATATTACCTTGAGTATGTACAAACAAGCCCAAGAAAAGAAGAAATCAGCAAAGTAGTGCTCGTCTTTGTTTAAGAGCGTGGGTGAGAAACAAAGGATGTAGGAAATGGCGTTCTTTGGTAGTATGCAGTGAATTCAACTTTTGCGTACATTTCAAAACAAAACTATTTGTCAGGTATGTTTTTTATTGGTAAGACGGGGTGACACCATATTATGAGTGTATAGATGAAAAGTGATTTTTGCCCTATAAACGCTACTACTGTCTGACTTTCAGTCTCTGTGTCATCATTTCAGTCAGTATGTCATCATACTGTGTCATCATTTCAGTCAGCATGTCATCATAAATAAAAATGTTGTTTGCGCGACTGCTGAGCGCGTGCTGACGGCAAGCTTCCACATTTCGTTGGCAATGTGCATTTCGCACCATCAAGATTGCCGGTCCTGGCAGTCTATTAACGTGAGCTCGTTCTGGGCATGCGCAGTAAAGGGAGGACTCAACTATGGCGCCCAGTGAATACCCTATAGGAGAAACACTAACAATCACGTCATTGGCAGGCTTTGTCTTCTGTAGCCACTGACGGACAAGAACGTGCTTGAGTCCTACCATCCCAAAGAAACCCTCTGCCGTTCTTACCACATCGGTGACCGTAGGTA
Organism: Ixodes scapularis; assembly: GCF_016920785.2. NCBI lineage: Eukaryota > Metazoa > Arthropoda > Arachnida > Ixodida > Ixodidae > Ixodes > Ixodes scapularis. Next base: position 126,687,203 of record NW_024609879.1, on the reverse strand, counting down.
TAGTATTGCCCCGGCACGGCGCTTGACGATCTGGCGAATGAGTACGAGCGTTTTCTTTTTTATTATTATTTTTTGCCCCCCGGCACTTGCTTGAGTGATTAAAATCGATGAAAGGCAAAGAACTCGGTGGCAAATGCTCCTCAAATGTATTCATATCACTTTGCCGTCCAATCGCTTCCCCTCATTTCAATGACCTTACTGAAGAACTGTCATTTTCAATATGGCGGCGAGCGCGGTTGGCGACTCCGAGAGACGCGGCGGATTCTCGCAGTGAATGTACAGTTTTTCACCTACCCGAGAGCTTACGTCTCAAAGTTGTGCCGGTATCTGCTCTTGTCTGCGGTCGCTTTTCGTGCGACGAAGGGGACATCCAATGGTCGCGTCGACGGCGAAGAGTTCAGTGTGCCCGCTTCGTCGAGCTGATATGGTCCCCTGCGGTTCCTCATGAGGCCGAACGGAGCACAGCTTCCCCAGTGTTCTGTATTCGTTATTTCAAAACGGACAAAAAGCTCGTTCCTCGTTTCTTCTCAGTCTTGGAATAAGGTTCCGTTACGAGTTCCAGTGGTTCAAGAGGAACGCATTCCCGTTATAATTCTAGGATTAGAACGGGTCGTTACACTATACGGTACGTTCGCGTACTTCGGTTAAATATTCTGCTGACACTCCGTGGATAAAACGAAGCGAGCAAGTAAAAATATCCACGTTGAAACTACGTGTCGTGTCGCAAGCATCTCAAATGTTTCGGTTCTTTGATTTCGGCTGTCTCTCGGACACTCTCATATCCCCTGAAGTAGGAGTCTGAAAAAAAAAGGGGACGATAAAAACACAGAATGCGTACTGAATTCGGGTGACATTGCAGATGTATTGTACAGAAAGAAAAAGGAACATCGTTCTTCCTGCTGTTCCTTCAAAAAAGTAACGAGTTCTCGTTTCCAGTTCAGCCGACGCAAAGTGAAACGGATGCGTTCCTTCGTCCCTCCTAAAGGGAACGGCGTTCCTAAGAATGCCGTTCCGTTCAACAATGGCTCTGCCCTACTGAATATATATAATCGAAAATCGAAAACACGCAGATGAATAAACCGTACAAGCACACCCAACCGTACATTGGGAGACCCAGAGTTCAAATCCTGACTCCGCCGTTTATTTTGGCTTTCGGCGCTTTCATAAAACATTGATTCATTCGATCAAGTACGGTAAATTCATTAATTCATCTGCAAATATTTGATTAGTTCCTCTTCGGAGACCCTGTACGATATGAAAAGTGACCGTGACGTGTGTATATATATATATATGTATCAGGGTTGGGCAGAAATACTCAAGAATGTATTCGGAAATACAAATACTGGGCTACGTTAATATAGTAGCTAAAATACTGCTACAAAAATATATCTGTAAAAATGTATCGCGATACGTATTGGAAATACATTTTAAAAAGAGGCAAAAAGTATTTGGAAATACAAATACAGGAATACATTTTAGGAAGGGCAGAAATACAAATACAGAAATACTGATACTGCAATACATTTTTCTAATTTGTTTGAGACGCCAAATGGGATGAAGCTTGAAGTTTGAAGTGGAAGTTTTTGATCTCGAGATTACTTTCCCGTAGGCTTGGCACTATGCCTTGTAGGTAGTGGTTTCGGATGGTGAGGAATCTTCAATAGGCTAAAAAAAACGTTCCATCTAGGACTGACCGCAGTCCACTTTCTGACATCTTGTCTGTCTGACGAGGGATGCGAAAAGACTTCGACCTCTAAATAAATTCGATGTCACCCTGTTCCCATCAAAACGTCACAACGCCCCTGTCCAGTACGGATGCCCCTGTCAACATTGATCACATGACGTCACGGTGGAATGAACTGGAATCCTTGATCTGTAGGTGTGGCCTTAAACATGAAAATGTATCACGCTGTTGTAGGAAAGGACAATACGTACTTTCGTTGCAAGCTACCTCATTGTTGAAGATCATCCAGGCAGTGTCATTTGGAATTTTTGAGAATAGTGGACCACCTGAAGCATCCTGGAACACATGTCTTATCGTCTGTTACGGCTGAAAAAACGATACAGTAGTATCCCTGTTGGCTGTTGCGAAGGTCCTTTCTGCTGACCCTCCGCAACCGACGCATGGATGACAGTCCTCAAGTTTCGTCTTGCATACTCCAGACAGAGACCTCGTGGATTTCGACCTTATACTGCCGGCAGAGGTACGAGTTCTCCGAGAAACAGCGCGCTTGAGACGAGTCGCAGCTCTACGGAGTCTGGGTCGGCACCGCGAGGCCACGTCTGGCGTCCTTCCTGGGTTTCAGATCGCCAGAGCACCGGGTCACGTTCACGTCGGCTGATGTCGTACCCTTGAGCCGTGCAATATTCGGGCGCATCCGCAGACGCATTCAAATATGTGTTGAACTTCACTGCGTGAGTCATTCTACTATTTCAAGCCAACCACCGCCCAGCTCGTGCTGCAACGGACTGTAACTCAGCTTTTCCCGCTGGGTGAACTGTGTACGCTAAGGCAAGACAGACGGTGAGCCGCGGGCACTGGATTCCAGCAAACAATGACTCAAGAAATCCCTATCTAAGGACCTGCGGCAGAACATGCACTTACTCCACTCCTGGCACGCCACCTGTTTCGAGTTCGACTACGCAGCACTTCTCAGAAGAGAGAAGAGGAAGCATAGAAAAATAGTTTGGAGAACCGAAAGGAACCTTGGTCAGCATACTAACAATGCCCCAGTACCACTTTAACCCTCGTGCCCTCAAAAAAAAAAAAAAAAAAGCGTCCGAATTTTTTTTTTTTTTTTTTAGGGGGGAGGGGTATTTTTTAAGAAATGTAACGAAATGCATTTTATCCTGATTGTATCGCGATACATAGAAACATTCCAAATGTATTTCGACACAGGAATAGATACGAAATGTATTTCTGAAATACTACCGCGATACATTTGTATCGCGATACTGCCCAGCCCTGATATATATATATATATATATACACGTCGTGCGTGAATGACTGCATCTGAAAACTTAAAGTGGGCCAGTTGTTGCCGGCGGTAAAAATACCCATCCAAATCTAACCCTGAAATCCGGATCTGCTCACACACTTAAAAGTGGTTTCAGTTTCGAAAGTCCCCAAAAGCGCGTACTCGGCTCGAGCGTTTTATGCTGCCTTCCCCTTTCCCGTTACCTCTCCGATCCCCTGCATCCGTTCCCTTTTCCTTTTTTTTCTTTCTCCCCGAGCTTACATCGACGGCAAAAAGCGCATCACCAATGCGAAGCCGGCAGGGACCGATTCCTTTTTTTATTTTATTTGTTTTTATCATTCGACGCTCGGGGAATTTCTTACAACAGCAACCGCAGCCGACATTCCTCCCCGCAGCCGACAAAAAGGCCGAGATCTAAAAACCCGAGCGCAAGCGAATATATACCGAAGACCGCGGGGATCTTCCTTAACTTTTTGAACCGTCTTCTTTTTTTCCCTCTCTTTTTTTCTCCTTGTTGCAATACCGACAAGCTTTGTTGCTGCTCTGAGGGAAATTGGGAAAGTGACCGAGAAAATCTTGTGTGTCCTCCATTGTTTCGCTAGTGTCCTCAAAATACAATAAACAAAACGCAAGAAGGAGTCTAGGGAGCTAAGGAAAGAAGCTCTACTTTTCTTGGAAATATTTTTTTCTTTCTTTTCCTTCGTCTCGAGCGGTGGTTAGACGATCCAACTCGAGGAGATTAAATATCTGGCAACGGAATGTCAGGATCGAAAAGGGGAGTGGATGGGAGAGAAATACATTTTATTTATGTTCTAGCTTTTGTACGCGCTTTCTTTTGCATGCTCGTGTGCAAACTTATTAGGGGCATTTATCGTTTCAACGGGCATCTTGAATCCCATCGATTTCAACACCGTGGCTTGGTGGGATGCTGGAATGGGACGCGGGCAGAAAAGCGATCCTGCCTTGGGCCGTTGTTGCAGCAAGGTCTTGCGTCGTCTTATTGCGTTCTGAAACATTTTAACGACAGGCAGTGTGGTAATAATCACGTTTATGCGTTTCAATAAAACCCCGAGAGAGGCAGCCAGTTGGGGGCGCGTGCTTAACCCAGCTCGCTGGTGCTGTCTCTCTCTGTGTGGTCAATCCGAATTATCATGACATGGTGTGAGAAGTGGGATACGAGCGGCCACAGCAGTGAAAAGGGCAGGCGTGACGAGCGGCGGTCACAGCAGAAGAGGCGTCCGACCGGGAAGAAAGAAAACGGTCGGGTAGTCCGGGTGCGCCAAAGACAAAGATGGCGGCGGGCGAGCATCGGGAAACCAGTGGGGCTATGTTGCGCTTTTTGCACTCCCAGGAGACTAGGGAGAGGGAAGTGACGTCAACGACACAGCAAACGCAGATTGGGTGCTGATTTCGTTTTCTTCTGTCAACATCCAATCTGCATTTGCTGTGTCGTTGACGTCACTTCCCTCTTCCAAGTCTCCTGGGAGTGCAAGAAGCGCAACATAGCACCCCAGGGGTGCTATGTTGCGCTTTTTGGGGTGCGATGTCGCGCTTTTTGCACTCCCAGGAGACTTGGAAGAGGGAAGTGACGTCAACGACTAGAGCAAACGCAGATTGGATATTGACAGAAGAAAACAAAGTCAACATCCAATCTGCATTTGCTGCGTTGTTGACGTCACTCCCGTCTCCTAGTCTCCTGAGAGTGCAAAAAGCGCAACACAGCCCCCTTGGATAAAGCCCCTCCATGTATTTGCGCTTGTCTTGCAAGTAGCGTCAAATGCGCGAGTGCACAAGGCCCATGTCTCGAGCGGCCCTTGGAAGCAAATGGCGGCACAGCACTGAAATGAGCGGGCCTTGGAAGCGAATGGCGGCGGAGCACCCGCTCATGGCACGTGTCTCGCGCGCTTCCACAACAATGGTTGGCGGTACTTGTAAAAAACACATTTATCAAGGGGCTTTACCCTTGGACTCCCAGGAGACTAGGGAGAAGGAAGTGATGTCAACGGCACAGCAAACGCAGATTGGATGTTGACAGAAGAAAACGAAATCAACACCCAATCTGCGTTTCTTGTGTCGTTGACGTCACTTCCTTCTCACTAGTCTCCTGGGAGTCCAAAAAGCGCAACATAGCACCCCAGGCCAGCCTTCGGTTTCGCGCCACCGACGGCGTTCGATTTTAAACGCCCAGAGGAGTGGACAGCCTGGTCCAGTCGTTTCCTCAGGTACAGAAGGGTCTCGCGACTCATGGGTGAAGAAGGAGCAGCTCAAGTAGACGCTCTAATCTATTGCCTAGGGGGAGATGCCGAGGACATAGTCGCCTCAGCAACGCTGACGAAAGAAGACAAAGTGGACTTCGAAAAGGTGCTGGAAGTATTCCAAAATCATTGCATCGGAAAAAGAAACGTTATTTACGAGCGAGCGAGGTTTCATCAACGCAAGCAAGAACCTGGCGAGACCGTCGAGGCCTTCGTAACGGCCCTACACAGACTGGTGGCCCACTGCGGGTACGGAGCACTCAAAGAAGAATTGGTGCGCGACCGCCTGGTGGTCGGCTTACAGGACGGGAAGCTGTCAGAGACGTTACAAACTGATCCCGAACTCACCCTGGAGAAGGCGTTACAAAAGGCGAGACAAAAGGAAGCCGTACGAAGGCAGCAGGCTGTCGTGCGCCAGGAGAACCCAGCAGAAGAACTGTTTGTCGACGCCCTACGGAAAACGTCGAGTAAAGGCCGCTGCAGTTCCGGAGACCAAACAAACGAGACTGCGGGGTGGAAGAGCCCGCTACACGGTTGCGGGAAGTGCGGCGGACAAAGCTTTCATGAAAAGAGCAACCGCCCGGCATCCACGTCCAAATGTCACTCATGTGGCAAGAAAGGCCACTGGCAAAAGATGTGCTACAAGAAAACTCTACGAGAAGTCACCACAGAAAAGAATGAACCTTTACAGGAAAGATGGTCACTGGGCGCACTCAAGGAGGGTAGCTGTGCATCAGCATGGAGAAAAGAGCTCAGCGTCAATGGAAAGCCAATCACTTTCAAGATTGACACCGGGGCAGATGTAAATGCGGTGCCATTGAGGGCTGTTAGAGATGTGAGTGCAGTACGACCCACTGCAGTGAAACTCTACGGTGCCGGCGGACAGCCACCGGAGTTGTTGGGAAAGGTTCAAGCCACCCTAAGCTGTGGAAACAACAGCTTCCGAGATGAGATGTATGTTATCCAAGGGCTGGAAGAACCTCTGCTGGGTCGTCGGGCGAGTACGGGTCTAAAGATTCTACAGCTGCTGCAAGCGGTTACAGCAGACCCAGGTGCCAAGTACAAAGAAAAATTCCCAGGAATGTTCAAGGGTCTCGGGGAAATGAAAGGTGACTACCACATCAAACTCGAGGCAGGTGCAAGCCCAGTGTCAGTAAACACGTCACGGAGAGTGCCCTTGGCTTTGTTGGATAAGGTCAAGGCTCAGCTGACGGTGATGGAGAAAGACGGCATTATTAGGAAAGTCGTAGAGCCGACTCCCTGGTGCTCAGCTATGGTGGTGATCTCCAAATCAAGTGGGGAAGTCAGGATTTGTGTTTACCTGACAAACCTCAACAAGTACATCGAAAGGGAGAAGCTTGTGCTCCCGTCGGTAGAAGAAACACTGGGGCGTCTCGCTGGCGCAAAGGTTTTTTCGAAGTTGGATGCCAAAGCGGGTTTCTGGCAAGTGAAATTGGCTGAAGACCCACAGCTGCTCACAACTTTTATAACCCCTTTTGGCAGGTTCTGTTTCCAAAGGCTCCCCTTTGGCATCTCCTCGGCGCCTGAGCACTTCCAAAGACGTATGAGTCAAGTTCTTGAGGCGATACCTGGAGTGTTGTGTCACATGGATGACATTTTGATCACGGGAAGAGATCTCAAAGAACACGACGAGAGGCAGGAAGAGGTCCTTTCGAGACTGAATGCTGCGGGAATCACACTTAACGACAAGTGCGAGTTTGCAAAAACATCTTTGAAGTTCTTGGGACACATGCTGAGTGCGGAAGGGATCCAACCAGACCCCGAAAGAGTGAAGGCAATCATGGACTTCCGGGCACCGGACACCGTTACTGAAGTTCGTCAGTTTATCGGCATGACTAACCAGGTTGGACGGTTTATACCCAACTTGTCGGAAAAGCTAAAACCCATCCGAGATCTTCTCAGAAAGGACGCAGAATGGAACTGGGACGCCCAGCAACAAGGAGCATTCGACCAGGTGAAGCGAGACATCACGGAAGCTACAACGCTGCTGATAGTGTCGGCAGACGCCTCGGCGTATGGGCTAGGCGCAGTGCTGTTGCAGAAGGATCGACAAGGACTGGTGAGCCCGGTCGCTTTTGCATCCAAAGGACTGAGTGAGACGGAAGGAAGGTACGCGCAAATAGAAAAGGAGGCTTATGCGGTCACTTGGGCATGCGAACGCTTTGAAAAGTTCCTGATAGGAACCAAGTTTCATGTGCAAACGGACCACAAGACCCTAATTGCGTTATTGGGTGACCGAAAGTTGAACACCATTTCTGCAAGAATCCAGAGGTTCAAGCTCAGACTCATGCGTTTCAGCTACTCCATAGAACATGTACCCGGGAAGGATTTATGGACGGCAGATGCTTACTCGAAATCCCCAGTAGAGCCCCGTGAGAAGATGGAAGAGGAGTTAGAGGCGTACGTCCAGCTTGTGACAAGCTGCCTGCCAGCTACGAGTCACTATCTGGACGAAGTACGCACTGCTCAGAGTCAAGGCCCTGTATGTTGCAAGTTAAGAGAGTACTGTGCAAAGGGCTGGCCTCAGACGGACATCCCACCAGAGATCGCTCCTTACTTCAGGAATAAGGACAGCCTCACGGCACAGAGCGATCTCCTCGTGAAAGACGATCGGCTAGTAATCCCGAAGTTATTGAGAGAGAAAGTGCTGTGCCAATTACATGCCGGGCACCAAGGAGTATCCAAGTGCAGAGAACGAGCAAGAATGTCAGTGTGGTGGCCAGGACTCAGCACTCAGTTGCAAGAGGTGGTTACCAACTCCACAAGCTGCATCCAAGAGCGCATCCCAAAAGTGGAACCTATGGTAGAATCGGAGCTCCCCGACTATCCATGGCAACGTGTTGCAGCCGACCTCTTTGAAATGAACGGCAAGCACTACCTTGTAGTTGTAGATTACTACTCCAGATTTATAGAAGTGTGTCTGCTGAAGCAAACAACATCGGAAGCGATTGTGGCGGACCTAAAGTCTGTGTTTGCCCGCCATGAGATACCGGAGGTGTTCAGGTCAGACAACGGACCGCAGTTCGCGTCCAAGAGTTTTGACGAATTCAGAAGAAAGTACCAGATTCGCCGCATAGAAAAGCAGCCCACACTATCCCAAGAGTAACGAGGAAGCAAAACGCATGGTAAAAGTTGCCAAAGACATCCTGAAAAAGGCCGAAGACCCAGACCTGGCACTTTTGATCTACAGAACTACACCAGGCCCCTGCGGATTTAGTCCAACTCAACTACTCATGGGACGGCAACTACGTACAACTTTGCCTATGTTGCCATCCATGTTAACGCCGAAAATGCCAAACCACGCGGATTTCCGAAGAAAAGATAAGGAAGAGAAAAGAAGGCGGGCCCAAGGATACAATCAACGGCACGGAGTAAGCTGCCACAAGAGCCGTCCATCGGTGGCTCTGTTTGGGTCAGAGACCCTGGCACGCCGGGGCAGATTGTGAGGAAAACGAACAACCCGAGGTCCTTCGTGGTGGAGACACCGTCTAGACAACTCGTCCGCAAAACCTAATATTTAGTCCCAGCAGAAACACCGAGAAAGAGTGCTCAAACCGGGTACAATGAAGACGAAGAAACGATATGCGAACAAGTGATCAATCCAGGCGAGAATGTCCAGACCCCGTGCGTTAAGGACAAAGAACCGACATCGGAACAGGTACTCGACCCAGAGGGAGGTCCACCTATGGCTCTCGGTCTGGAAGAATCTACTCCGACATCGGAACAGGTACTCGACCCAGAGGGAGGTCCAGCTACGGCTCTCGTTCCGGAAGAATCTGTCATCCACTCCGGCACAAGGAAAGAGGAGCCCTACACTTTCACTAGAGCTGGGCGACGAATCATTCGGCCCCAAAGATTCAGAAACTAGTTTCAAGCCCATCGTAGAGAGAGGGGGATGTGGTAATAATCACGTTTATGCGTTTCAATAAAACCCCGAGAGGGGGCAGCCAGTTGGGGGCGCGTGCTTAACCCAGCTCGCTGGTGCTGTTCTGTCTCTCTCTGTGTGGTCAGTCCGAATTATCATGACAGGCAGCGGCATAACGATATGTACCGAGTGTGTTGCGGGCGCTCAAGTGCACCGCTAACCAGATATCGTGACATCGAGCGCTAGTGCGTTGACCTGAAGGTGGTTTCAGGCATCACAATCGAACGCACGCTCTTCAGGAGTAATTGCATACTGGAGTTGTCCAACAACGAATTGGAAAATTTCTAGGAAGCATTTGCATGTTACTAAGGGAAGCGATTTCAGAATATATGAGCACTTAACTTGCATGTGACATCAGCGCACCATTGCTGGTGGTCTTTCTTACGCGTTCTTACCGAAGAAAAGAAGACATTGTGATGGTGCAAAGGGCAGACTGTAGAAGGTATAGTCGCTCAGAAGCAGGGCCAGCACAAGGGCAGATGTTGTGACGTAAGTGCAAGTCGTGCATAAGTGCGTCATCAAACGTAACAGATGCATGCTCAGAAAAAGTAAGTTTTACCTAAAACGGTTTTAAGCTATTACTGCCACGCGCTTCTCCGAGCAAGCGAGCCCGTGGCCGAATGGTTATCGTGCTTGGCTCCCACGCAAAGTGCCAAGGTTCGACGCCGGGAAGCGGACGTGTTCTTTTGTTATTTCTGTAAATGTCGCGTTCTGGTATATTTTAGAACCCTGTTGGGCTCGTTCGAGGTCCGAATGTTCTACGCGCCGAACCTTCCACACCGATTGTTGCAGAGGCCCGCGCGTTCATAAGTCTCGCCCCAGCGCTCGATCTGGCAGTTACGCCTCCATCGACGCCTGCGGCGCTAGCCTCCTCCTATTTTGTTTTGGGCACAAGTTCGCCCCAATAAACATCTAGTTCCCTTCCGCCATTCGTCGCCTCATCAATTGTCATTCGTAACACTATCACACCTTTCAAGTTGCATCTGTAAGGCGTTGCACAAAGTATGCATTCGGTTATAATTTGGAAAAACACTGCAAGTGGTTATATTGGGGACAAGCAGAGAGAGAGAGAGAGAGAGAGAGAAAAAAGAGAGAGCGAGAAAATTGACTATGGAGGGCCATCATTTACCAGATAGGTCAAGATGACCTACATGGTCAATGATGAGGTAGGGAGTTAAATCACTTTGATACAGGGTAATTTGATGAATGTCTTCTGCCAGCATAAAGATCCTTAAAGCGCTACGCACTTGCAGGACAAACGTACGACGAGTCGTACGACCTATCAGAGAGATGGTTGAATCGCGACCTCTGACATTCCCGGAGCGTAGACGTGTGATAATTTCTTTCTTTCGGAAGGGTTCAAGGCTTCAAGCCCCTGTTATATCGGAGATTATAATTAAATTTGACCATGCTGAGCTCTGTGAGATACGGCCATCTTTTCGAGGTGTCGTACCCTCATGTGCAACTCTACGGACGTTTCGTCGTGCACGTGTTTCGTTTTTGTTCGACCGCGCACACTTTTCAATAAATTGTATACCGTTTCTTCTTTACAGTGAGCACGCAATCGTATATGTTTCTCAAATAATAAAGACATATTGTTCTCCAGCTTGAAGTATACCTATACAAAGGTAAAATCAAGAAAATTATTACAGACACTGCATCTTTTTGGATTAGAAGTACCACAGGGCAACATAATGGCCCAAGTAGCCTTTGACATCTGAGACCTCGCCAACAGTTATATAGCTTTATTATGGGGATCACGCACGGTGCAGAATTTAGGTGACAAATAGCAAAAGCTAAAAACTGGCAAAAGTTTCTCAAAATACCTTGAAAAAAAAAAAGAATATCAAAATGGCATTTTGTGCTAAAGCACTAACACCGTCATGCATCTGAAACTTGTCTAGAGTTTACTAAAGGTGGTTTGCATACCCGCATTCGTTACGCGGAAATCTACACCACACTCCGATCGTGCCAACCAGCGATGACCTTCGTCAGCGGGAACGGATCTCCGCAGACGCCTCTGAAGTCATCAAGAGACACGTCCCAGATGCCCACGCACGCAGCCTTATGCTTCCACAGCACCATTCGCAGCACTCGCTCGAGACTCGGCGCATCGAGGTAGCCGATCCATTGGTCGTCCTCGACTGCGTACGACCCGTAGGTCCCCTTCCCTCTCGTGGTCCATGTCCTGTTACAGATCTCGTAGAACGCCAAGAGACCAGGGGTCCCAGTGAACGGTCCGGGCTTACCAGGACCTAAAGCATTCGAGTTAATCTCGTAGTGATTGCCATCAGCAAGAGTATAAGACCTGCCGGCGATGGAGAAGACAAAGCAGAATTTGTGGAAGAGTGCTTCCTTTCCCGCGGAAACGAGTGAGTGCTTGGTCCTCAGGACGTCGTCTAGGGGATGTGGGAAGGCCGTCATCTTCGTCTTATTCATTACGGTTCTGCCGTCTTCCTGGAGCATCCAATAGGGTAAGACAAAAAACTGGTCCACGCTTTGGAATAAGGTTACCAGGTCGAAGTGAGCTATTTCTTGGTCGTCAGGGACGCCGATGTAGATTCGTCGCGTGGAACCTAGGGTTTGACGCAGCGTGGCTACAATTCTGTTCAGTTCGTCTTGGTAATGGGCTGCCTGTGACTGGTGGTACTGTTTCCAGTGCACCACTATTCCGTCGTAGCTGAAGCGGTTTAACCAAAATTGGACATTCTTGGCGAAGGTCTTTCTGTCCTCGGCATTCTTAGAGATCATCTTGAAAGCCCTCGAGTCCTTCATGTCTTCCCCGATGGCAGCAAGAACAGTAAGGTGAGGATGTGTCTTCTTGAGGGCAGCAAATTTGATAAGGCCCCCCTGCACAATATCAAACTCTGGCTCCTTGGCGATGAGTTCGAGGTCGTCGCTGATTCCGACTGAAGCGTACACGGCGTGCGTACAGAATGACACAGGGACATGGCCGGTCCGGAAGGACATCGGCGTTTGTCGTCGGAAGCTTGTGTGGTTGTAGTAGCAGACGACCTTGTAAGATGGCGGCTTAGACCCGAAGAAGAACAGAATTTCTTCGGTCGTCGTGGTCCGACGGGTGGTGGTCCTTAATGTTGTCGTGGTTGTGGACGGGGTTGTGGTCGATGTTGTGGTTGGGGTTGTCGTTGGAGTTGTGGTCGAAGTTGCGGTTGGAGTTGTAGTCATCGTTAATGTTGTCGAAGTTATTATTGTCGTAGAGGATGTTATAGGCGGTACGGTCACGTTCTCTGAATGTGCACTTGGCAGAGGTTTCCTGCATTTGCGAAAAGTGTTGAGCTGAATAATGTGCTCAAATAAATTCATGAATTGTTATTAGCACGCACAAGGCAAGGACGCACCTCAGCGTAAACATAATGGCATGTTTCGTGACCAAGAGGGAGCGGTGTTCATTGTTCGCTGGACGCATCTATCTTATAGATTATAAGATGAAAAAAAAAAAAAAAAAACACAACAAAAAACAACCCCAGAAGCTAGTCTGTTTTTTTCTCTTTATTCTGGTCGCACCTTCTCGTCTAAGTATAAATGCAATGACACCAGAATTAACACATACATCAATTGCCTACTTGCTAGACTGGCGCTATTAACACATAACGTTCCAGTCTAATTGTTTTTTGGTAAGAAAAAAAAAAAACTACACTGCCTAAACTATCATGCGAATCTGGCATAGAACATTGACAAGAAAGAAATGGGTAACATTTGCAGATCAGAATTTGGTTGGGGATATTATGGAAGGAAATAGTTTTTAGACTAACATACATTGAGGGAGAAAAATAACAGTTTTAATTTCAAGAACAATAAAACAAATTGAGGAATTTTCAGGACAGTAACTTCCGCTTGTTGCGTCTTTCTATAACAGCCATTTTAAAAAGCAAAAAAAAAAAAAAATCTTGCAAAGCTATACACAATTTGATGGGTGGTATTCACCATAGCCGAGTCTGTGGCTCTTGAGTGCCCGCTGACGGTGAGCTGTCACAGTGTCTTTGCAACATGCATTTCCCCCAAAAAGATTGTCGGGTTCAGCAGGATATAAGTGTGTGAGCCCTTTCCTGAGCGTACGCATAGGGTAAGTGCCCTCAAATCTAGAGTCCAATGAATATTACCACCCATGTTGCGCTTCCTGAAACGCGTCTTCTACTGGTGTCTTTACTATTCTACCCCGCCCATGACTCAAAAGTGGTGCTAAAGTTGCAACGAATTGCGCCACAGGAGCCGATATGCCATGCTGTTGAACTTCGCGACCCTGGCGGCTGGTTGTGAAAGTGCTGACGAAAAAAAAAAAAGCGAGCGGACGCAAGTGTAGCTGTCGTCGCAGCGTCCCAACTTGTGTCGTTCTTTTGATTCACATCTACTGTCGGCTGCAGAGACGACAGTCGAAAACGCGGCGGAGCAGGCGTCTGCCACCTACACCTCTGCTGCTCTGCCGCCGCCAGGATCGCGACAGGCACGATATTTCTTTGACGTCATCAAGTAAAAATCCAGGGGCCACTCTTGAAAACGCGGTAAACACACCAGTCGCAGACGCTCTCCAAGGAACTATGTCCATACTACGGCGCCTAGAACGCGCGTCCGACACGTTTGTGTAGCGTTCTACGCCGCCCGTGCGTCGAAAATGGCCCCGAAACGGCAACAATTGTCGTTAAACTAACGACAGTTCCGATTCTTGACACTTACCTCAGACTGCGTTTGCCGTAAGTTACGTTCTCGTCGTAATCCGGATGGAACGGCATCGCGCGGACGGTACTCCCAGTCCAGCTTGTGGCTCCATTTCCGCGTCCAGTTCGTGTAACGTAGCTGCTGCTATCCCTGTACGTTATGTCCTGGGTAGGAGTGGTTGAAATGGCGGCGTCTGGTCCATTGCCGCTGGCGGGAGTCCGTGCAGTGAGGGCCCAGACGAGGGCGCCCACGATGACTATGTTGCCGCAGAACATCAGAGCGTGGAACGAGTGGATCCTCGGACAGGCGTTGAGAGTGTCCTGATTTGTGGTCATGTTTAGTTTAGTGGCCTTCCGCGCGGTCGAGGAACGTTCTGGAACGATCATAGAAGGCAAACGGAAGAATAAATGGAGAAGTGTGTCTCACTCATAATTTTGCCCAATTCAACATTCACGAGACAACAAGGGCTTCTTTTTCAAATTCATAAAACAAAAAAAAATCATAATCGGATGAGCAAAGCGATAAGACCAAGAAGAGCGCACACACAACATGGACCTAATCACGGTTGATGTTTATAAGTTAAGAAAACTTAACGTACAGCTGCGACTCACGACCAGCTGGTACAGTATCCACAATATTTCAATGGAGGATAACGAATTCTGACCACCTACGGAAGGCGAGATGAAAAAAGACACAATCCCTTGTTTTTCCATAAGCGCCTTATCCAGTGCGGCACTGAAATCGTGGTGTATGTTTACCAGATCTCATTTTAACATCTAATCCGGCGCATAGAAAGGCCCTCCAGCATTTCGAATTATCTCACGAGCAAGCTACAAGTTCACAAAGGTCGATGCCGTCGAAGTTCTAATATCGTTGCGCTAAATCCACTCGCCATTGCATCAAGGCAAGATGCGGGTACAAGAGTGAATAAAAGTTCCCGAGAATAATCGTTCTGTCTTGTAGGTGGTGACTAAAGACAGTTATCAGCTAAGGAACGCAAGGAGTGGCGAGTCCTGCGCATCTAATTATGGCTCGGCAGCCAATGAGATCTTGGCATTATACGATTAGAACGCTGAAGAACAAAACACGCACAAATAAAAAACCGTGAACACGGTTTTTTATTTGTGCACACAGTTTCTCAAGCTGTCAGTGACTGAACTGACGACTACGATGTAAGACTGCATGTGTAGCATTGTTAGCCATATGAATCTTAGCAGTGCTGGGTGTGAATGGTGTACGCGTCTCGACAAATAAGACATAAAGTCGTAGCCCACGAAGGTGACTTTTTTTTTGGCGTTTGGGACGTGAATGATGTCTGGTACCCCTTCAGTGCTGTTATGCGTGAACAGAATGAACGTGTTCGAAGACGAGATGCGGAGACGTCACGGCGAACTGTCAACGACCTCGTCATGAGGACAGCGGCCTCCATGTCCTTTTGAGTGCAGTGACCTTTTGCTGCCGAGCTCATGGCGCTGACATGCTAATAGGTCCATAACGTCCGTAACGACTAATACGTTCACAACGTCCATAACGTTCATAACGGCGTTCATAACGTCGTTTAGTATTGTAGGAGGGTTATCCCTAGGAATATTACCAGCTCGATGGCCTTTAATTGCCGCAGCAAGCGCCATGCTCGTGACTTCTGACGTTAAGTCTATTGCTAAGAGGACGCCGTGTAATCGCGATTTTGGTTGGACGTCAAAAGACCAACTCTTTCTGTTTGCAGAAATGATAGCCGCGGTCAGAAATTTACCTTGTCTGGTAGATCTGGGACTAGGGATAGGTGCTACTCTCAGGCGCTATCATAAACAGTGGTCGGCTCGCAATATCTAAGCTAAACCATGGCAAAAGTCTGTTTGCTGTTCTGTTGTTCTATTGCCTTTTTTACTCTGTCATTTTTGCGTCAAAGTGCATTTTTTTTTGTATTGTCATTGTTATCGTTTGTTTGTAATCATTTAGTTTGAATCATTGTTTTTTAGGTTCTTGTCACGCATGCTAGCATTATAACTTCATTTTCACATCAGTTTTCTTTTATCTACATACTTTCGCTTTGCATTTGCTTTCTTTCCCTGTAATCCAAGATTCTTTTTCCTCGGAGCGTGTGTGTGTATCTGTGTGCGTGTGTGTGTGTGTGTGTGCTTCATTTTTTTGTTCTTTTTACTTTGTTTCTATTCTTTTGCTTTGATTGATACTTACCCTGAATGTACCCCTCCTCATGTAACGCCCTTAATTGGGTCTTTGAGGTACCATGAATAAATGAATAAAATTGGTCGGAAAAGAACCTTCCACGCTGACACCAACTTACGGATCCATACTGTCGGAACAGGTCCGGTAAACAAAATTCTCCGGCGGTGAGACATTGTTACAGTAACTCGCAGTTCTATTGGTCTGTGCTATCAGTCAACTTTCCGAGGGGAGGGAACCGGTCAGGATGGTGACGACCGATGATGGTGTTCGCCCGATGGAAGTCCCCCGGGAAGTCGAATAAGAAAAGAAAAAACACTAAATGTTGTTCGATCCCGCTGGCCACATGACGACGTTGGTTGGTTTACGATGGCCAGTGTGGCCACGTTAATTTCAAAACAAAACGAAAAGTCAACAGTAATTTACAATACAAAACTTCCAAAATTAAAACCCATGCTTTAGTCCCCAGTCTCAAGAGCCGAATTTCCCTGATCCCAAAAGCCGAATCTCCGAGAATCCTCTCGGCACCCCTTTCCTAGACTCGTAGAGGCCTCCTTTCCTTCCAGAGACGAACCAATCACTTCAAATTTGCCCATTGTCACGTAGTACACTCTTTCCCAATGATCAGAAAGCTGTCAACGTGACCCCCCTACGACACCTCAACGGTCAAACCCAAATTCTTTGGAGAGTCACTATGCTTTCCTCGCCGCCTGGCTGGCGCACCCAGTTAAGTTATTGCGTCGATTAAAAGAGGAGTTTCTACACTAAGCGGCGAAATACACCGCACACAGGCACATTCGCTTAAAAGCCACAAGTGCGGACAGAAGTACCTCTGCCCAATCCGTTTCTTAACGACCGGGGTCCGACTCGTCTTTGCCGAGCCCCGCGGCTGCTCGAAGCCCCCCGCGCGTGGGGGTGGAAGACGATTTCCCGTCCATGTTCCCCTCGAGCGTACAGCAAACGCCCAAAAATGCCGACACAAACGTAGGCAGCTAAAAAAAAAAACAAGAAAACAATGCCGACGCAACTATAGAAAGATAAAAATTTCTAAAACAAATCTTACGTATTACAAACAAGATTCTTCGTTACTTAACACTATCCCTGTCTTTTGCTCGTCTTTTATTATTTTCGAGTCAGTCTATCAGCCTATAGGTGGTATTCTCTGGTGGCCTTAGCTGAGCTCGCTGCTGCTGGGCACGTGCTAACGGCAGGCTTCCACAACGCTTCCAGCACACACAATGCACACCATCAAAATTCTCTTCTTTGGGAGATCATAAATAATAAACCCATCCCGAGCATGCGCTGTGAGCAGTCACCTCAGATATGGCGTCCATTGAATACCACCTATAGTGTGTCCCAGCGTGTACTCGTCTAGAAGGGGATCGGTGGCCGAGTACATGGGCTAGCGCACACCAGCTTGGAGCACATAGAGGAAAAGCTCGCGCTGCAGAACCCAGGCTAGAATTCGTACTGCATTGGCTAAATTGCTAATCTACAGTGGGTAACAATGTTGCCATGTCCTAACAGAGTAAACTCCTGCTGTATAAACAACTAACGACTAATCTGTTTTGTTTTTACTCGTCTAGACACCTTAACTGACATTTATTTCGGTTGCATTGACAGCAACTAAAGAAACAGCCCGACAAAATCGACGGGACGACCATGCTTCTTATGTCGCGTGGCGCAACCAATCCAATGTGTAGCTGCGAAAATTATTCACGAGTAAAGAAGAGGTCCACCCGGTATGTTTCCTTTCTCTGGTAAGTAGCTCGCGAGCGACGAAACCCATTCCATCAACACTGTTCTTTGGTTCAGACAGTTTGCATTCAGAAGCACAGTTACCGAGACAAGTGCTCTCCGTATACGGAGCGCAGCATGCTATCCAGGAAGTAGCTTTGCCAGGTTGTACGGTTGACTGTGGCATTACTGTTGCTTCCCTTGCTGCAAACAGAACTAGCACAGATGTCTGAACCACCTCTTTATGGTGGCCATGATTTTCTGGCTCAATAGTATTTCCTACTTTTTGCTTGAAACACGTAAAAATGCATCTTGAGGATTCAGCCAAAGATTTGATAGGTTCTAAACCGTCATTTAGGGCTTGTGTTGGCCTGCGGCATGGGCTGAGGACTACAAAGAATGGCAGCACATCAAGAAGACTATTGAGGTCCCTACCGATCGCCTCTTGGAAGATTAAAATGCCGTCCCAGGTGTCCGCCCCTTTACAATGAAGGGAAATTCTGCATGTGGACGCAGGTTAAACGAGATTTTAGTTCTACCTCGAACATTCGCGGATGACCTCAATTAACACACAGTTCATTTCCGCGGCGTTCCAAACGTTCTTAATCTAGGACATGAACCCTGGGATGCTGTCTTCAATCTTCTCACCACTTTCTATTCTGACGCAAGGCATAAATGTGATATTCTGGCCAGGCTCATAGTGAATTATCCCAAGCTCTTCTGTCTCACCTGGTTTTGAAGAAGGTGGGGAATATCGCCGTTCCACAGGCAATGCTGCCGAGTATTGACGCCGAGGCACGAGAACAGTCCGGCCACAAAATGTAGGAAGAGAAGGGAGCGCGTGTGAATCTTTGATCGGCGCTCAGGCTGCTCGAGCGCCCATGCAAAATAAAAAAAAAACTGGGTTGTGTGGTCTGCCCCGACGGGCGACGAGTCTCCCAGTTGTAGATGAGAAATTTAGCCAGTGCCGTACAACCGGAAGCCTGGGGTCTTTAACGTGCACCACGCAGTAGAGATACACAACCGCACGCCGGTACGATGGTCATTCAGATCGAAGCGGGCAGGGCCCGGGGTTGAACCCAGGCAGCGCGAGCTTTCACTCCACACGCTCCGAGCTGGTGTGCGCTAGCAGACAAGGCCACCGTTCCCCTAGCACCCATGCACCCGTAGCTCTATCTGCAAAGCCAGCAAAGTCGCAGAAAAATGTCCCCGAATAGGGTTTTCTTAAAGCTAAAGAAAGTAGGCAGTCGAGCTGGTTAAGTATTAGCGGCGAGATGTTTCTGCGGCACCCTCGTTCGGTTACCTTTCGTTACGTCATTACCTTGTGAGCAACAAGTTCGATGGTGTTTGTAATGGGCATGGTGGAAGCCTGAAATCCTAGCGCTCTCAAAGCAACACTGCCAACACCGTCAGAATTGAAGTTCTTACATTCCTTTTATATCCGTCGATGAGACATCCTTTACTGACGTCATAGTCAGCATTCGGCGAATTGTGGTGGGCCGACCACAGCGACGCTTTTGATCGCTCACGTCGGCAACAGACATAGTTACGTTGGAGCGAGGGGACAAAAAGGGACGGAGAAACGCGAAACTCGAAATGCAGCTAAAGATCTATTTTTCAGACCACATCCTTCAATAGACCCACAACCACACAAGGAGACACACATCTGTGGCAGATAAGAACCAAAGAACAAAAGAATAAAAGGTTCCGGCGACTGACAAAATGTCACGATAATTTGTAGGGAACACTGTAGTAGGGACACAAGAAAACCCTGAAAGAACCAACGCACTTTCTAAAGGCAAGCAAAAGGAGGTATTCACTGGACGCCATATTTGAGGGCGATGTTTAGAGCGCACGATAAGAATGAGCTCACCTTAATAGTCCGCTAAGACCGGCCATCTTGATGGTGCGGAATGTACGTGGCGAAAGAACTGTGGAAGCTTGGAAACAGTACGCACTCAGCCGTCGCGCACGCAGCAATGACTGCCTGTAAATACTCCCTATTAGCGATGTGCGCGACCAAAAGCGTCGCTGCAGTCAGCTTTCCACGATTGGTCAAACCATGGCCATATGAGCATTGTCAGATTGTAAACTTTGACGGTATCTGTTTCGGATTGCGATGGTTCCCAGCTTCCACAGTGCTTTTTAAACACACCACCAAACTCGTCGTCGCACCTGATGGTAAGTAGCCAGGATAACAACTGGTGACGTCACGGCGAAGCAAATCCCAGTCGTGACGTCACGAATGGAAACCATAAGAGGGCGCCACCGAAACATCTCGCTGCTAATACAGTGGCCGTGTTCCAAAATTTACTCGATCTTACTCCAGGGTAAAGGTTTTGTACCTTGGCGTTCCAAAACCTACCCGCGTCCAGCACTTTTCAATCTGTGTCGTCACGTGACACGAACCGCCGGAGTAACTCGGATCCATTTGGATGAAATTTGGAACACGGCCAGTGAGTCTGCTGTTTACCCTCACGCGAGTGTATGATAATCACAACGGCCTACCATAATCCAGACCTGCCCACAGAAGAGGGTGCCAGCGCTCACCTTATTGTGTACATGTCCGCGGCCGTATAGACGCTTTGCAGCAGCTGTGCATGGGCAGCGCCATAACTGACCTTCAGTTTTTGTTTCCCCTTATTACGTTTACTTCACTTCATTATTACCATAGCAGGCCAGGTTATTGCCATCTTAGATTTTATTCTGTCTTTCTCCACAGCATTGGCTTTTGTGGAGGCTCGTCCACACCAATTTCAGTGGCTCGGTATCTCGGTAAAACAAGAGAAGGTCAGCAATGGCGGCTGTATTCTGACGCGTGTGTAAAGCGTCTATAGCGTTTCCTCGGGGTTTGACTTCGCCACGCTGCACAAAGATTTTTTTTTTCTATGTTCGGTATTTGCAATTCTCAGGGATCGTGGTACCGCTGGTGAAAATCGTGCTCCCTATAGCTCCAGGATAGTCGGTTTCAGGATGAAAATGCTCGCTTCCACCTTTTTGACGTGGAAGTATAAGGTAAGGCTTAGCGCTCGCATTTCACATAATTAGAATGCCTTACGCGTCGCAGACCCAGCCTCGTGCTACTGTTCTACGACGACGATCATCCAGATGACAGTCATTTTTATAGGAAATATAGTGCGCCCCCTAAAGACCGTGAAAGTTGCGAATCCGCATATCAACCGAAGGCGCGCAAGGCACAAGGCGGTGTTATCTGGTCCTGACCACGACCTACTTTTGGTCGTGGTCAGTTGGTCAGTTCGTCGCGTTCCTGACCATGCTAGTACACTCTAACCATGCTCTCCTCGCGGCATCTCGTCAGGCTCGTCAGTCATATTGACGTGTGACAGATTCGACTCGTCACCAAAGGCGCAGGCTGGCAACACAGTGGCTGTTCATCTGTGATCCGAAAACGCGACTGGTTTCGATGATGGCACCTGAGTAGTCGGAGCTAAAAAATGCATTTGCGCTTCCGTGTCTGTGAAACGCGCTCTTTTCGATCAAAACAAACTTGAGAGCGACGCGCACTGTATACGTCCTACTCCTACTGCTAGAGCCCCTCTCCTGGGAAAAGTGGCGCCATTCATTGCTGTAGAAATGCTCAAGGCACGTACCGCGCGCCACTTCTGGGAAATTCATGGCGTCTAAAATCTAGCTCAGTGCTGCGCTGTGCCACCATGATCTTCCCAAGGGCTGCACGTAGCACGTGCCTCGTGCATCGACGAAGCTTGCGCTACTTTTGAAACATGAAGGGGCTTTACTATATTGTATCATGTTGACTCCTCGCCACGGTAGACCAAAATCAGTGAAACCCAAAAATTCTAACGCGAAGCTCGACGCTTATTCATTGGTGGAAAAGTCACGTAATCAACGCTGATTGGGTGGTTCCGCTAAGTAAGGGATGTTCTGGAAAAACACCGGGCTTTAAAACCCGACTAGCGCCAATATCTTCAATCCAGGAACTACTGTCAAGTGCGCATGCCGGGCTCGGTAACGCTCCGGAGCGATATCAGGACGTTTTACGTGTAACACATAAGGGACTTTTAGCAAACCGTTACCGTGTTCTGCGTACCGCAATACCGGAATCTTTGAATGATGCTTGTAAGCGCGCACCTTGCGGTCACGGTATCACCGGACGGCCGCTTAAAAGCATGCATCAAAGGCTTCCGTAGTGCAGTAAGCAGAACACCGGTAAGGACTTGCTAAAAGTCCCTAAACGACCGATCTCACTAAGCGATTCACGCATGCCTGACGCTACCATAAACCTAGTTTGCGGGAGGCTGGCGGCAGTGCACGAGACGGGTCGTGCCATCTCGTGCTCTGCGCGCGCAATGCTCCAGCGAGGTTATTTTACGTGCAAAAAGACGTTCCCTCATGCATTGCGGCAGCGGCGGCGAAATGAAACTGGCTGGTGAGGTTGCATGTGACGTCGTTTGCGGCTATGCCGGTATTTTATGCGCCGCGAGCATTTGGTTTGCCGTGTTAGTTTCCCACCACAGAAGTTGAAGTTCGAAGGAACCAGTAAGCAGAAATAACCGCCATGCAGTACCCAGCAAAGGCGACCCTTGCAGGCTATGTATTGCTAAAATAAACTAGAGGAGCAGTTTTAAGCTCGGGGTGCGCTCACGGCTGCCGTACATGGTGTCGACGGCACGAGAGGGCCCCACTGAAGCATGGGCTGTAGTAGCGCATGCATCGCATAGCATTTGCTGCGGCTTTGTAGTCGTCGTGTTCGTCGTCGTCGTGGTTGCCGTCGTAGTTGATTCTGCATTGCACTTCAATCGACGAAAGGGACAGAAAACACCTGGAAAAGATTTGAACGGGAGCCACTTCGCGATGCCAAACTGCCAAGCCAAACCTCCTTGCCGAAGACCATCGGAAAGCTTGATTCTTCCAGCCCATGCTACCGCAGCGCCGCTGCGTGCATCCGGGACATTTCCACGCTTGCCGCTCCACAGCAATCCATGGCCCGCTTCGGCGCCTGATCTAACTACCCCTCCTTGAGTTCACTGTAGTATTGCCCAGCAGTTCGATACGTGTTTTTTTTTTTTTTTAGGTGGCATTACTGGCACATGTTGCCTGAAGTCCCGTGATAAAATTCACACTTCGCGTTCCTTATATATGGAAATACCGACAGTCATTGTCCTGCGAATATCTAAGACGCGTGCCACGAGCGGGTGTTGGGCTGCCACCATTTGCTTACAGAGCAGCTCATTCCAGCGCAATGCCGCCATTTGCTTCCAAGCCTCACGCATGCACAGAGGGCACAGGCTTTATGCACTGACAGATTTGAAGCTATTTGCAAGACAAGTACAAACACATCAAGGGGCTTTACTCTCCCCTTTCCCCTAAAGCCTCATGAAGTGTTCGTGTTTGACAAGTAGCGTCAAATGCGGCAAGGCACGAAGGCACGTGCAGCGTGTGGCTCTTGTAAGCAAACGGCGGCGCAGCGCTGAAATGAGCATCCCTTGGCAGTGAACGGCGGTGGAGCACTCACTCGTGTCACGTGTTTTGCACATTCGCGCCACAATAGTTGACGCTACTTGTAAAAAGCGGGATGCGTTAATAGACCTTTTGCTGAATTACCCAAGCACCAAGGAGCCTACGAGTGTAGTTACGCGCGCTGCACTTGCGGGCGTTTGCAGCAGTAACCGTTATAAAGCAAAAGCCTAAAAGGGGGGGGGGGGGGGGGGGGGGGGAAGCGGTGGCCGAGTGGACTAACGCACAGCAGCTCGGAGCATGTGAAGCGAAAGCTCGCGCTGCAGAACCCGGGGATCCTGGGCTCAATCCCCACTCCTTCCCGTTTCGATCTGGATGAGCATCGTACCGGCGTGCGGTCGTGTATCACTACTGCGTCATGCAAGTTAAAGATCCCAAGTTAGCTGTCGTACGCAGGTCACTGACTAAGTTTCTAATTTACAGCAGAAATACCAGGCGATTCTTGGAGCTCTCTAGCTTCCTGTTGTCGGAATATACACCGCCACAATTCCTATAAATTGCCATTTTTGCAGAAATTAATTCATATTTTGTTCTGAGCATGCACTAGGAACTCTCTCTTTTTCTTTCTCTCTTTCCATTATGGTGTCCTGCGACCAACCTACTTGGTTCGATCAAGAATATGAGACCCGCATTCTAGGTCGCATAAATAAACTACGCATCAAATCAAGCTGAAACTCAATCAGAATCGTACGTTAGCGGTAGTGACAGAATTCACAAGATTTCTGAGATCATGCCGTTACTTGTAATAAAAACAAAATTCAAAGCGGAACGAATTTTCTCTAGCCGTCGTTCACCTAAGCTGCAAATTTATAAAATAATACATTACGTTGTGGGACCAAGAAAATCTTGGCAGCAAGGAATACGATACTGTTTTGTTTTCTTGCAAACACGTTTTTCTTTTTTTAATCTAAAGGCGTTTACAACGTTATTTCTTGGTTTGATGAATGGGAGGCTTATGTGGTCATCCATCGGCTCATTCATCTGTTTTTTTATCTTGTATCTCTTGATCAACGTAATGTGATATTCTCAAGCTTTCGTATTCCATCACCACCGCTAGTGTCACGTCCTCACAGAGTTTCAGCTTTATGTGATACGTAGTTTATTTATGCGGGTTAGAAAACGGGGTTTCGTTTTCTCGATCCAATCCGGGGGTACTTATGAAGTCCACAGTGCCAGTGATTCGCGGGATTTGCGTGCTCGCGCAATGAATTACGGATGGGAAGGGATCCCGGTACCAAAGTATAGCGTATACAATAGTCAGTTGCCGAAGAAAATACAAAATCGCGTCATGTTTGGAGGCGTTAATTGTTGCCGCTTTATAATACCGCGAGAACTGTAAAAAGATATGATACAAAAACATCAGTTTAAGGCTAATCGCTCAACTAGCTCAAGAGCTCGTTATTTAAAAGGCGTTGACTGCCAGTAACAACCGACGTATTGGTACTGTAAGATATTTAGGGCCATTACTGGCGGCCATTCTTGAATGCAATTACAATGGATCGGTATGAAAGAAAATAGTTATCAGGATATCTAAAAGGATTAAGCTCATTCGGTTAGTATTTGTCTTTGTTTACAACTTATTTCAATACACGCCAACACTAAACACTTCTAATTTTACAGTTCTTTTATCGTTGAAGTTAGAGTTGCCACCGTGCTAAGGAAATAAGCTTTCCTAGCTGTGAGGGGGAATTTTATCTTTGTATGATTTCGGATTTAACGACTCATCAGAGAACGTGAGGAGGAAAAGGGCCAGAGAGAGTATTTATACTGGTCAAACACGCAGACTTCCGGAAGTATACTGAAATGACTCGTAAAACCGTGACAATTTGTTTTCCACTCTATTTTAATAACACCCTTTCTTCCCGCAAATGTCCTGCCAAGGAATCATCGAAGCAAGTTTCCAACAGGAGAAAACTTTACTAAAATATCAACTAGTTAATGTTGCGGTTATTCGAATCGAATATTAGACAGTATAAAAAAAAAGTTTTCAGTTCGACAGAAAAATTGGTTGTTTTGAAAACCTGGAAGATCGGTTAAGTAAAGTATATGTTTTTTCGACTAACGTATGATTAGGTTTCTTCTCAACTAATCAAGTAATCTAATTTAATACTTTTTAACCAAGAACAATTGGAATAATAATTGATTACGTCTTTAGATTAAACGCATACAACACTGTATGAAAGCCCAGGGAAAACGAATATTTGTTTTAAACAATGGTTGTCTTTTTAATTATTTTTTCTATTATCTTTTTAACAAAAATTTACGTTCTTTTTTGAGTGAACACTTTACCGGTCTCTGCTATGCATATTAGCGGAACGCAGCAAAAACTTTTGAAGTGGTAGAGCGCACAAATAAGGAGTCGATAACCGGGCACTAGGATTTTAAAGTGCAACCCTACCGTGCATGGCCTTTGCATGTTTAGTTTTTTCCTGTTTAAAACTTTTTCTATCTATTCTACAGTCATAAAGTTAATGTCAAATTAAAGAACTGTTTCTTTTTAGCTATACTTTAATGTCTCGATAGTCCGTTTATTTCTACTTGGTTGTTTTGTTATTTAGCTCTTAATAGACCTCAGTTTTTGATATTGAACAACATTTTTCTCGGGTTATAAGATGACTAAGTGTCATTGATCTGGAGCGTGGCTTACTTATTAGCTGCAACTTGCATCACCTCCCAAACGGCCTCCGTCCTAGCCACCTCATCCCCCACCGAGTTTTGAAAGCAATTGCTAAAACGTGCACGTCGCAAAAAAAGAAAAGAAAAAAAAAAAAAAGACGAAGAAAATATGTTTAGGAGGGCATTTCGAGCTTTCATCGCAGTGTCAATTTATTTCCCTTCAAACTGCGCCGTGCAGCGAAAGTTTCCGAAACTTCAATCGTCTCGCGAGACATCAGCCGAAGAATCGCCGGGCGAGAAAATGCGATACAGTTTTGCTGAAAGGCACCTGCGTTTACTTTAGAACCCAACCAATAGAAACGTCACGGATGGGTATACGGGAAAGCGAGAAGGTGGACGGCGTATAACCTATCTCGCTTGGCGATGATGTCTTATTACATTTACGTTCCCCCCCATCACCTTTACTATTATTTTTTTTTTAGCGTCCATTCCAGTCCACTCACAGAATCTTTAGTCAGTGAAAAAATTAGATTAAAAAAAAGGGAAGTAAAAAAGTTTTCTTCTTTGTGTGTGTGGACTGGTGCTGTGACGCACGGTAAAGTTGGTTCGGAAGAAAAAAAAAGCCCTGCAAGGTACACTGAAACATATATAAATAATAAAAATAAACAAGAAACATGACGTTGCCATCAGCAAAGTCAGCAAGCACCGTTGGAAACAAACAACCTTTGCAAAGAGTGCACCGAGAATGCCCGGGGAAAAAAGGAAAGGGAGGGAGGGGGGGGGGGCGAGAGTGAAAAAGAAGTCTCCCCCCCCCCCCCCCCTCCGAAAACTCTTGAAAAGCTTTATTCTTTTCTAACGATGAAAAATCACGAGCTCGCCTGGGCGCTCGCACAACAAACAGCGCCGGTAAATAAATTCGCCTCACTAGGTTCGGCTTCTCCGCCACGCCCCCTCCCTCTCGCTTCGTCCTTTCCTGAGCTTCGGGTCCGTTTTGTGTTTCTCGAACAGTTGCCTCCTCTTGAATAAAGATCGCCTATTTCTCATTGCG